>NC_041390.1:470543740-470600909 GCF_002162155.2 Triticum dicoccoides
AGGGGGTGGGTGGTGGCGTGGACATGATCGAGCCTGAGACACCTAGTACCAGATTGGTAGGAACCGGATCCCTACCAGGGCGTGGTCTCAGGTTGTAGGGGTGGAAGGAGCGATGGCGTGGAGGAAGGCGTGGTTGCCGGCGCTGGGGCGCCGTCGTTGCGTGCGCACGCGCGCGCGCGAGAGAGAGAGAGAGAGAGAGAGAGAGAGAGAAAGAAAGAGAGAGAGAGAGAGAGAGAGAGAGAGAAAGAGAGAGAGAGAAAGAGAGAGAGAGCAGGGGCGACGGCTAGGGTTAGGTCTCCCAGCTCCCTAAGGAAGCCGAGCAAATCTGATTGCTTCTTGCTTAAGTTGAAACGAGTCCTTACATGAGTTTATATAATCTTCAAATACGATAACTGTGCTAAGCCCCAAATAACGATAAGATAACTGGGACAGGCCCCTAACTGCCTGGGCTGTAGTATATGCTGGTCATAACATCTCTCCCCGCATGCACAAACAACTCGTCCTCGAGCTGGAAGGCGGGGAAGCGCTTGCGGAACTCATCGAGGTGATCAACGGGCGCCAAACACCTCCGTGTCAACTGGGGCGGGCAGGTCGCCGAGCCCTGCGGCGGCGGCGTCCTCCTCAATGTAGTCCGCAGCCTCCAGGTAGAAGAGTCGCGGGCAAACATGCCCGGGCACGTAGGGCTCATCGCAGTTGAAGCACAACCCTTGGCGGCGACGCTCGAGTTGCTCGGCCGGGGTGAGCCGGCGGAACGGGCGCGCCGCGGACGCGGCGAGGGGCGCCGCGGAAGCCTGAGCAGGGCGACCCTGCGCGGGAACTTCCGGCCAGGGCGGCGGCCCAGCGGCCCGGGGCGGTGGCGCCTGCTGGATGGCCACCGCGCGGCGCTCGAACGTGCGGGCGTAGTACATGGCCGTCTGGAGGTCCTGTGGCCCGCGCATCTCCATGTCCACGCGATTGTGGTCCGATAGGCCACCGACGAAGAGCTTAGCCCGCTGATGAGCCGAAACGCCGGGGGCATGGCACGCCCGTGCCTAGAAGCGGTTGGCGAAGTATTGCACTGTGGTGAGGAACAGAAGGCGCCCAAGCTCCGCCAGACGTCTCCCGCGTATAGGCGGACCGAAGTGCAAGAGGCACAGATCGCAGAAACGCTCCCATGGCGGCATGCCGCCCTCGTCCTGCTCGAGGGCGTAATATCACGTCTGGGCGGCGCCGCGTAGATGATAGGAGGCGATCCAGGTGCGGTCGGACGCAAGCGTGCGCTGCCCCCTTAAAAATTGGTCGCATTGGTTGAGCCAATTCAGGGGGTCGACAGTACCGTCGTAGGTCGCGAACTCCAGCATGGAGAATCTCGGCGGTTGGTGGGCGTGGACGACGGGCGGGTATGTGTCATCTGCGCGGAACAACGAGGGTGACGGCACCGAGTGTGCGGCTGCAGAGTACCGCCATGGAAAAGGGGCCCGTCCACACCATCGTAGGGACCCGCGGCACCCGAGGACCCGCCGAACTGCATGGTCGGGGGCGGCGCCGGCGGTGACATCACGTGCGGCTGTCCTGAGGCCATCGTATAGACCGGCTCGATGGACCCAGCGAGCCAGGCCGATAGCGGAGATGGCGACGGGGGAAAACGGACCTGGTGGATGGGCACCCCGGGCGCCGTCGACGGAAGGCCCGGCCCCGAGATCACCGGTGGCGGCGGCGGCGGCTGCTGCTGCAGCGGCAGCAGCATGATGGATGCGACGACAGTCGCCGGTGGTGGTGGCTGCCACAGGAGCTGCTGCGGCCCCGTGACAATGGTGACGGGGGCGGGTGGCGGCAGCCCATAGTGCCCCGCGAGGAAGGTGCAGATGCCCTGGACCGCCTGAGTAAGGTCCCGGAGCACCACCGTCATCTCCTCCGGGGTGAGCACGGCGGGGGCGGGCGCGGGTGGCGTCCAGGCGGCGGAGGAGACCGGCCCAGTCAGGGGCGGCGTGCTGGCCGCGGTGGTCATCGGCGACGAGGATGCGATCGGCAGTGGGAGGGTGGGGGTGGGCGGTGGCGTGGACATGATCGAGCCTGAGACACCTGATACCAGATTGGTAGGAACCGGATCCCTACCAGGGCGTGGTCTCAGGTTGTAGGGGTGGAAGGAGCGATGGCGTGGAGGAAGGCGTGGTCGCCGGCGCTGGGGCGCGGTCGTTGCGTGCGCGCGCGCGCGAGGGAGAGAGAGAGAGAGAGAGAGAGCAGGGGCGGCGGCTAGGGTTAGGTCTCCCGGCTCCCTAAGGAAGCCGAGCAAATCTGATTGCTTCTTGCTTAACTTGAAACGAGTCCTTACATGAGTTTATATAATCTCCAAATACGATAACTGGGCTAAGCCCCTAATAAAGATAAGATAACTGGGCCAGGCCCCTAACTGCCTGGGCTGTAGTATATGCCGGTCATAACACCAGTCTTTATAAATCTTGTTCCACAGTTCTGCATCAATCGTTCCTATAGTAATTGAATGAAATTGTTATTCTCACATGCCATTAACCATTCCCAGGGACAAAGTATTTCTAGTGGCTATCAAAATTACGACATACAATGTTATGTGTATATAAATTAAAAAGGTTGATTGAGTTTGGTTCCCAGTTCCCATCAATCATTCATGTATTGATTGTAGTAAATTGTCATCCTTGATAGGAGAAGAGCAACTTATGACATACAATAATGACTATGTACCTAAAAAAGTGGCTTGGGTTGGTTCAGAAGGATAACTATTGATATTATCTCATGTTTAATCTTAGGTACTCACCGAAGGCCTGCGGAAGTTATTGGGATGGTTCACATATCTTGTCGCGTGCGACCTGCAGAATCATTATGGGCATTAGCTTGTGGAGGTCCAATGGCTTTACTACCATTGACTGTTAGCAATATTGAGATGGATAACCTGGAACCTATACTTGGTGATGTGTCACTGTCTCTTGCTACGTCTTCTCTTTCTGTTCCTATATTCAGAATAATTTCTCTGGCAATTCAACATCCTGGAAATAAGCAAGAGCTTTGCCGTACCAATGGACCAGAGCTTCTATCACAAGTTTTACAATATTTGTTGGAAACACTGTCAAAACTAGAAAGTGGGAAGAAAGAGATACTGAGAGACGAGGAGCTTGTTGCTGCAATTGTATCTTTGTGCCAATCTCAAATAAATGATCCTGGTCTAAAAGCGCAGCTCTTTAGCACTTTGCTGTTGGACCTGAAGATGTGGAGCTCATGCAACTATGTTCTGCAGAAAAAGCTTCTCTCTTCACTTGCAGACATGGTTTTTGCAGAATCTGCTTGCATGTATGATGCAAATGCGTTGCAAATGCTTCTTGATGGATGCAGAAGGTGTTACTGGGTAACTCGTGAAGGAGATTCAATAGATACCTTCACATTGACTGGAACTGAGAGACCTTTAGGGAAAGTGAATGCTCTTGTTGATGAGCTGTTGGTTGTTATTGAACTGTTGATAGGATCAGCTTCTTCCACAATGGCTTCTGATGATGTTCGTCGTTTGGTAGGATTTGTTGTTGACTGCCCACAACCTAACCAGGTAACTGGATTCGACACTGGTAGTCTAGCACAACATTACATGCCCCTTGCCAGAAAACAAAGACTCTCGTCAAAGTTTGGCTAGCGCTTTCTTGTTCACCAGGATGATGTCATACATGGAAATACTTGGTCCATTTGTATCTGAGTTTGTAATCTGCCTAGTTTTGTACATGCTACTTTGCATTTGGAGTACTTCATACTCAGATGTATTTGTTTCATAACAACAAAATACTGAAGAGAATCTAGTCTTGTGTTCGTTAAACTATTGCCATATTTTTTTTCTATTCTTTGTAACTAATCAGTGCTAATGCTTAATGTGGTTTTCTATACTATGGGGTATGCACCAAAGTCAGTCTTAATACCTTTGTATAGCTTCTTGATGTGGAAACTTGATTGAAAGAATGGTTCTGATGATTTTTAGCAATGTGCTTTGTTGGCAGGTTCCTAGGGTCTTGCTCCTCATCTACAGACTGATTGTGCACCCAAACAGTACTAGAGCGCACATGTATGCTCAGTCATTTATTTCTCGTGGAGGTGTAGAGGCATTACTTGTTCTTTTGCAGAGAGAGGCTAAATCTGGCAATAAAAACACTTTCAACAACTGCGATGTGCCACAAAATGCTGCTAAATGGAATGGAAGTTCTCAGTCAAAATCTACTAATAGTCGTTCACTCTTGAAACCAGCTAGTAGTGAAGCAAACTGCAATCGTGAGACCCCGTCAGTTGACAGTCATGAGTCACCCTCTCATGATGGTAACTCTGAACCTGTATCCACTAGCAAATGGCGCTTACTAAAAAATCAGTTCCTAAAGAATCGGAGTGGCATGGACCTCCCAAGTATCACTGACAATGTTCAGAACAATGTATACAATATTGATAATGGTGATGGAGTACTTGTTGGGATAGTTCATATTTTGGGCGCTTTGGTTGCCTCAGGTCACCTGAAGTTTTCCTCACTTATTGCAAAACCAAAGTTGCCAAGTGGTTTTCTGACAACTGCTAATGGCGAAGGAAATACCATGTTTGAAGACAGAGTATCTTTATTGCTGTTTGCATTGCAGAAAGCTTTTCAAGCAGCCCCAAGAAGGCTTATGACCAGAAATGTATATAGATCTTTAATATCTGCAGTGGTATGGTGTTCTTTAACTGACTTACGGATATTGGATATGTGATATGTTTTCAGCACTACACTGAATGGTTAATGCAACTCCTGTTTTGCTTTCTACTCCCCCAATTCACAAATATACTTACTTACTTACGAAGCCTTTGATCCCAAACAAGTTGGGGTAGGCTAGATATGAAACCCTTTCACGAGGACTTCCCAGGAGGTCACCCATCCTAGTACTACTCTCGCCCAAATGGGTTTCATACCCAAAAGACTGGCTAGTTTTTACGTTGGCTCGCCAAGCCTATCACAACCCTTAGATATGAAACTCTTTCACAAGGACTTTCCAGGAGGTCACCCATCCTAGTACTACTCTCGCTCAAATCGGTTTCATACCTATGGGACTGGCTAGTTTTTACGTTGGCTCGCCAAGCCTATCACAACCCTCCTCCTTTACCCGGGCTTGGGACCGGCTATGCCTAGAAGACATAGGCGGAGTTCCAATTCACAAATATAAGATTTTTAAATTTTGTGTGAAACGGATGTATATAGACACGTTTTAGTGTGTTTGTTCACTCATTTCAGTCCGTGTGTAGTCCATATTGAAATACCCAAAACATCATATATTTGTGAACGGAGGGAGTATTATTAGACTACGCCATCATTTCTAAGTACCTGAATAAGCTAAATATTTGGAATATTACAAAAGCAAGACTTTCAAATAAAATTTCTTTGAAGTTTATGTAGCTGTGCTTCACAATAGTTCACGTTTTGCTCGCTTAAGCATGTCATAGGTGCAACCAATTTTACTCTGGAAACCTGAATTATGTCTTGTATTCTTCAATGCAGATCAATATTTCTTCAGCAAATGATAATCTGAACTTGTATGATTCTGATTATCGCTTTCAGCATATTCCGCTCTTGTTAGTTCTACTACGTTCTCTTCCATATGCATCACGAGCATTTCAAGCTCGTACTCTTCAGGTACATTTACTGATTTATTCAGATAAAGTTATCACCTAATTTTTCTTGACATGAATGATGATATGATCACTGATAATATGCTCATATAACATTTTCCATTATGTGTATTCTCTTGATTGACATCTCTTATGCCATTATCATAATTCTTGTCTTTTGAAGTCTATGATATTACTTTTTTTTTAGAAAATGGAAGCTTTATTACCCCTTGCCCTGCACCATTAGACGCATATAGCCAAACTTATTACATTGTTTATTACAAAAGATCAAACTTTGATCTTGCCAAGAGAGGGAAATATCAAACACATGGATCAAATTGGACGATCAAACCACATAAGATCACTCTAAACACTCAAAAGTCTATCATTGGCATATGCCGCCCAAAGCGGATCATAAACACCCTGGTGATCCACTCAAGTTTATTCGCGTCTGGCTCTATCAGGTCCTTGTACCACGCCTTCTGTAATAGTGCCCATAACCGCAGCCAATTGGTAGTTTGGTACACAAGCGTAGCACCTCATACAAGAACAAACTTTTATCTTGTAAAATATGACATCATTTATGCAAAGCCAGATAGACCGAAAAGACAGCTGCTACCCCGACTAGAATAAGAAGCCTTAAAGATTTTTTAACCCCTGTAGCCAAGTCCCAAAAATATGTGAAATACCACGAGGTGGGGTGATGTTAAAGGCTAAATACACAGCTCGCCATGCAAACGTTTGGACGGAGTTTTGGTCATGATGGAGTTGTATACTGGTTTTTCTAGGATATCGATTATTATAATTTAACAACTACTCTTCCCATCTTAATCAGTTCTCAGTTCCTTTCATATTTGAAGATTTGCATGATTAAACCATGTGCAGATTAGGTATGGGTGGGAGGGAGTTTTGGTTTATTAGATGGCCTTTGCCTCCAATTTTCATAACAACCTCAGCTCTCACTGTGTTGACAAACAGTTCCAAAGTTAAAATGCGCTGATGTGGCTGGTTTGCCATGGTTTCAACTATCAAAGAACAACTTGGGGAGAGACCAATTAGTATAAGTGGGGAGGACATCTGGCGAGTAGCGTCTGATATGGGTAGATGTTAACTTATATGTTGAGACTATCTTTTTAATTTAGGACACAACCAAAATGTGTTTAAATGATGTCTACACCCTAGACACCATGCTCCATGATTAATTTAGAGGCTTGGTTTTGGTTCTTGTACCACATCCCTGAGTTATTTGCATGATCATTCTGCTAAATGTTGCCTTCGATTCTTCAGTGGTTGCATTAGTTAATTAATATTGTAAGCCCCATAAATCAAATATGTGAATTCCTAACATTGATTTTTCCAAAGCTAAAAAACAGGTTTGTCTTTTTTACTTTGAATAGTGCATTTTATTTGTCTTGCGTTTTAATCACTTATGATGCCTTCTATATTATTTCAGGATCTTCTATTTTTGGTTTGCAGTCACCCTGAGAATAGAAGTACTATGACTTCCATTGCAGAATGGCCTGATTGGATTTTGGAGGTTATGATTTCTAATCATGAGGTAATATTTCTGTGATGGCAAATCCAACATTTTGCATTGATAATTATATTAAGAAGTGGCACTTGTATTCTATGCTTATTTTAATATGTAAAGTTGATATTTAGATGGGTGATAACAAAGATTCAGATGGTGTAAGCATATATGAGCTTGAAGACGTCATACACAAGTTTCTACTTATTATGCTGGAGCATTCAATGTGGCAAAAAGATGGGTGGAAGGCAAGTGACGTTGATCTCTTGTGTTTCTGTTTGCATATTAACTTTATAGGATTGTAAGCTTCTTTTTGGAGAATGGGTCGTAATAATTTTTTATGGTAGTTTTGTGGTTGGAATGTTTCCCTAGCCAGACTTCTCTTTGATCCTTGATTGTGTCTTGATGGTTTTAATGCTGTAATTCTTCAGGATGTGGAGGCAACAATACACTGTGCAGAATGGCTTTCAATGGCTGGGGGGTTTAGCATGGGAGACCAAAGAATTAGGTAAACAAAAAGCAATAAGAAGCAATGCTCCCATGCCATAATATCTTGCTAATTATGTATCCTATCTATGCGTTCCGTATCAACCACCACATGCATTTTTGTTTATCTACTAGCAAAAGGGCCCGTGCGTTGCAACGGGAGATTTTTTTTCATAATCGTCAATGGTCATGACCACATTTTGTTGCATCATCGAGATAAACTATCACTCTCAATCTCGTGAAATCATGAATAATATTTAAAATCATGAACATTTTTTAAAACTCGTGCATATATTTGAAATCATGAACATTTTTTAAATTTGTGAGCGCTTTTACAATTTTCTGAAAATTTTCTAAAATCAAGAATATATTTTGAATTCATGAGAATTTTATACTATTTGCAAGTATTTTTTATTTTCTATTTTATTTTATGTGCAAATGGACGAACCAAACGACAGATGAAAATCTTGTAATAAGTGACGTACAAAAAAGGGGAGTAAGAAACTTCCGTACCTTTAATAGAAAAGAAAAGTACTAATTAAGGGTAAAACATAAAATAATTTTAAAAATAATTAACATGCAAGACAACATTATATTTAGAATCTGCAATTTCTTTTTGGACAATTATGACATGCTAAATTTGGTGTTGGGGGTTGAACGATATGAATATTTTTAAAAAATACTTGAATTTGCCAAAAAAAAAAGTTAAAAAGAGAATATTTTGACCGTAATACTGTATAGACCATCTGTTAAGCGACACTTAGCGATGTAGCTCTATCTCACGCCAACTGAAATTCGCGAAAAAAAGGCATGAAAAATGGGGAGGACTCGGGTTCGAACCCAGATCTCCTGGGTGGCAGAGAACCGCCCAGGCCAGAAGGGTGGTTGGTTTGCTTGTGTTTTGGCAGCGCATTCCATTATATGAACAAGTCGCTCTCGGCGGTGACTTAAGAGAAAAAAACGAATCGTTTTTCACTTACGGATGGCATTGGTGGGTAATTTTTATCAACTTGAAGGGTAATTTTAATGACGGACGACCAGAAGCGATAGCCGCTTTATGCAGGTAAAGAGGTAAAGATAAAGATAAAGAGGTAAAGACTAGGCAGTATAAGAAGTATTTACGTGATAAAAAAACATCAGAACCCCTAAGATCGTTAAAGCATGACATTATGCAGGGCTGCATATGATCTAAAACTGGAAATTCCTTCTAAATATCCCCACCGTACCTTTTAAAATAACAATAGCTGCAGCCTTTTGTGCTTTACTACCTCATCGCATTTTTATCAACAATAGAATACAGGTGCTTGTCACGCTCTGCCTGATTATTTTATTGATTCAAACATAATATAATGCTTTTATAGAAGATATTATCTTCTTGGCTTGGAATATCAGTGTGATATTTTTCTTTGTTTTCAAGGCGTGAAGAAGCATTACCAATTTTCAAAAGGAGATTACTGGGTAGTCTGCTTGATTTTTCTGCTCAGGAGCTTCGAGTTCAGGTAGATGCTCCTTTTTACAAATGTTATTCGCTTGGACTTGGACTTCATTATTTTGAAATTACAGAACTAACTAGCAACGCATGGTTCTTGCATATTTGTCAATTGCTATTTTCTACCTTTTTCACCCCATGTATCTGATAGGCTCTTCTACTTCCTGTTTATATAAAATGAACGCAAAATTTGGGAATAAATCAGTACAAACCTGTGATATTTTGGAGCCTATATTAGCTATATCTATTATCCAGTTTACGGGGGTCATAAGTGAAACAAGCCAACTTATGAAATTAGCACAGGAAACTACATAACGATTCTTGCTTGTAAGCCCTTGCACCTTGCAGAGTTCCCAAGCCACCTTCTCTGGTTTAAGCTTCTGTTTTAGAAGGATCTTAGGCTTATCAAACATATCTGAAGGTAATCAGGTTTCTAAAACTAGCTTAAAATTAGGACTAGACTACAAACTAAGCTTGCTCGATCAATTGAGCCCATGTAACATGGTTAAACTTGTATGACCACTACTTTCTGTCTATGATTGTACATAGGTGCAGTAGCAATACATTGTCAAGGCATATTTGTCATCACTTGTATTCCAAGGAACAGAAAAATGTGGATAATTTTGCTTTTGTTTCAAAACCTCACTTTTATTATGAATTATGGTACTCTTAATACATTGGTCGCCTTGTTTATAACATGCACAGATGAGTTCAGTCTTATGGACAATAACACATAGAGTGTCTGTTAATTTATAAATTAGACGGTTACGGTTTTATCATTTCGCAAATGATGTTCTTTTCTTGGTTGTCGCCACAGCAGTCTGAAGGAATTACTGCTGCAGCATCTGATGTTGAAGTGGAGACTAAAGAACCAAAAATACAAGCAGAAAAGGCTGCCGATCTCTTAGTAGTCTTGGCTGAGAATGCAGTAGTTCTGATGATGCTCGTAGAAGATCATCTGAGGTCACGCAGCCAACAATTTTTTACATCCTGCTTAATTGACAGTGCTTTATCTCCTGCATCGATGGCTTCATCAGCTGCCAGTAGGTCATTGAGCAGAACTGGTAGCGAGCCTTTAGAAGCTGGGGGCTCAAGGCAGTCTTTGTCCAGTGATGCTGGTGGACTGCCGGTTGATGTATGTATATCTAGAACAGGCATATATTATCACAATCTTATTTGCATAATTTCAATTTATGCCTATATTTTTTATAGGTCCAACTTGTAATGTTCTTTCATTGCTTTGACATGTTGAGTCCCTTTTTTGTTTCTGGGGCAATTTTGTGAATTTGTGAGATGCTATATCATGTTATTGCTGAAAATGTTAAAACTCATTAGTGGTATTGTATTGTTTAGGAATATATGAGATAGATGATTAGAGGTCCAGTTTCTAGGGAAAACTTCTTGTGAAGATAATCGACAGTAAAGGGTGGTTTTTGTTTAATTCAAGATTCAAAATAAGACCACTACCATTATAAGAGTTACACTATTTCTTGGAACTCGACAAGCATATGTACATTATTTCTTGTCAATCAGGCCACTACCCTTTATAGGAGTTACACTATTTCTTAGAACTCGGCAAGCATGTATACACTATTTCTTTGTACTAGTATGAGTATAATCCAGAAGAATACTCTGTGTAGCATATCTTGTTTCAGAATTTTCCCTTTATAGTCCACTCTTACATTCAGTTTCATCTACTTCATACCAACTTTTGCTTGCTATCTTACATCATTATTGGTGTGAAAAAAATTCCAGGTTCTTGCTTCGATGTCTGGCACAAATGGGCAAATTTCTTCTGAGGTAATGGAACGCGTAACGGCAGCAGCAGCAGCGGAGCCTTATGGATCTGTCAGGCATGCATTTGTATCCTATGGGAGCTGTATTTCAGATCTTTCTGAAGGTTGGAAGTACAGAAGCCGACTGTGGTATGGTGTATGCATTCCATCCAAAGCTAATGTCTTTGGGGGAGGAGGAAGTGGTTGGGAAGCATGGAAATCTGTTGTAGAGAAGGACTCCAATGGGGACTGGATTGAACTTCCATTAGTGAAGAAATCAGTTGCAATGCTGCAGACACTTCTACTAGATTCTGGATTTGGGGCTGGCCTTGGCTCTGGAGAGGGATCTGCCGGTGGTATTGGTGTTATGAGTGCACTTAATCAGTTGTTAGATAGTGATCAGCCTTTTTTCTGTATGCTCCGGTTGACTCTTATTTCAATGAGGGAGGATGATACTGGGGAAGACGACCTCTTTATGAGAAACATTAGCATGAAGAATGATGATATATCAGAAAGATTGGGCTGTCAAACTGGAAGTGTGATTGAACTTGATGGTAACTCATGTTCGCCTACCATAAAACCTCAGTCTGCACTTCTATGGAGGTACACCTTACCAGCTATTAAGTAGAGTATCATGTTAAAATTGTAGTTCAAGAAAAGGATTTGATCCAGAATTATCACTCCATGGTCCATAGTAGCCAGTGGCCTTTCATTCTATACTGCATCCATACTAACCATTTTGTCCATTGCTTCTTCACTGATACTTTTTAACATATCTTTACTGATATTTCGAAACCTCTGTTTTTTTTTTTTACAGATTGCTTGGCCCCTTTCTGAATGTGCCAGTTTCTGAATCTAAGAGACAGAGGGTTCTGGTTGCGTCTTCTATTCTTTATTCGGAGGTAAATTTGGTTTTCATTGATTGAAAAATATGATCAGTATCTAAAAACATACAAGTGTTCCATGCTATCCTTTCAGATTGAATACTTCATCAGAATCACGACATGCAGACACCATAGTCCATGCGTGGTACTCCCTCCGTTCCCAAATATAAGTCTTTTTAGAGATTCCAACAAGTGACTACATACGGAGCAAAATGAGTGAATCTACACTCTAAAATATGTCTACATACATCTGTATGTTGTAGTCCATTTGAAATGTCTAAAAAGACTTATATTTAGGAACGGAGGGAGTAGTTTCATTTACCATCTTCTTCCTCTTGTTTCTGATGGTCTATGCATGGCCCCAAAGTTCACATGCGGTGGTCTCATTATTTTTTGCATAGATGAAGCACTATTTTGCACCAATCTGTTTGATTACTTTATGTATTTTGTGGAATGTAGCATAAAAAGCATGTTCCAAATGCTTATAATCATGTTGCAGTTTTCAAAACACTTATAATTTAAATTCCTGATGCAGAAAGCTTGTTGCCCCCACCATATATCTAAATGTCTCGTGTCTTAACTTTGAATTATATGTCCAAAGAGCTATCCTCAACCTGTTATGATTAATTTTAAAAAGGAAATTCCCTTCACTCATTTAGTGCCTTGATGATCAAAGATAAACCCGCAGTTCATACCAAGAGATATCAGGGAGCAACTTGTATGGAAACACTCCTAAAGAGGTAATCTTGTACAAGTTGCTCTCAGAGATATCACTACAGTAGATGACACTGTAGAACGTTCAGTTAGAATTTTCTGTGTTAGGCCTTAAAATCGTGGGACACTTTTTTTGTGAGAAAAAAAACGCACTACTTTCAAGACCTTTTTCGAGGACATCACTACTTTAAGACCTAACCTAGGGAAATTGCGTAACTCCATGCTGCTGCTTCCTGAGAGCACTGCTACTTTTAAGGCCCAACGGAGGAAAAATTATAACTCTATGCTGCTGCTTCCTGTTTTTTTATGTTATTTGTTTTGAATATATAGATCGAACAACTTTTTTTATATTATGTGTTTTCATGAAGCTTATGTTATCCTAACAGGTATGGCATGCTGTAAGTAGCGACAGAAAGCCTTTAAGGAAAAAATATCTTGGATTGTTAATGCCACCATATGCAGCTGTCCTGAAAAGATACCGCTCTGTTTTGGCTAATATTCACGAGCTTGCATCTTCGGATGGAGAAAATCCGCTACTTGTTGGTGATTGTGCTTCGGCTGCAGATACTTTACCTGTTGAGGTAACAGTTGATTTTAAATAGGCCATAAGATAGCTAATAACTGAAGTTATCTGGTGCTTGTACTGAGCTCTATAACTGTGATCTAGCGATGCTTGTTACAATCTTATAGCTTTATAGTAAAAATGCTACTTCTGCAAATAGAACTATGAATTTTGCACATTAGCTTAAAATCAGATGTTTTCCTAACTATTGCTTACTTTGTACTTTCATTTCATGTTCGAGAAATTGTTTTAAATAGTGTGATTTGGATCTTTAGCATAATCACTTCTATCTTGACATTACTTTTGAGGAAGGCCTTGATATTTGTTATGCGACTTTAGTTGGTCTTCTCGGATAAATATCTCATCATTGTTTTTATGCAAAGTTTTATGTGTTCACAGTGGGATTTTATTCTGTGTCTTTTGAATTCAGGCTGCTGTTTCATTGATATCACCTGGCTGGGCTGCTGCTTTTGCCTCTCCACCAGTTGCAATGGCATTGGCCATGATTGCTGCTGGTGCCTCTGGGGCAGAAACAATTGCACCACCAACAAATAAATTGCGCAGGCGTGACACCTCATTGCTTGAGCGTAGATCAGCTAAATTACACTCATTCTCAAGTTTCCAGAGGCCTCCTGATACAACACCACTCCTGCCTGCATCTGCACCAAAGGACAAAGCATCCGCGAAAGTTGTAGCCTTGGCCGCTGCTCGTGACCTTGAGTTTAGTGCTAAGATTGGCTTGAGAAGAGGTCTTAGTGTTGTAGCAATGGCAACTTCAGGACAACGGAGGTCTGCAGGCGATATTGAGCGTGCGCTGAGGTGGAACACAACTGAAGCTATGGCTGCTGCTTGGATGGAGTGTCTGCAATCTGCTGACTCAAAGTCAGTGTCAGGCAGAGATTTTTCTGCCCTTTCTTACAAATATGTTGCACTTCTTGTTTCAAGTTTTGCCTTAGCACGGAACTTGCAACGAGTTGAGGTATATCAACATCGAACAAAACGCTTCCGCTTATGGTATTCAGTGTTAGTGATACATCACTTAACAACTTTTGGACATGCAGATGGAGAGACGAACACAGGTTGATATCTTGAACCGTCGTTGTGCCTCTGTTGGGGTTCGGGCATGGCGACATCTTCTTCATTGCTTAATAGAGACAAATAGACTCTATGGACCTTTTGGAGAACTTCTGTGTACTCCTGATAGCGTATGGACCGAATCCTGTTTTTCTTTCATGCTTTCTTGCATTCTTATTAAGAAAACACTATGCATGATTGTTTTATTGTTTTGTTAAGCAGATTTTCTGGAAGCTGGATTTTACTGAATGTTCATCAAGGATGAGAAGATTTATGAAAAGAAACTACAATGGGTCAGATCGTTTTGGTGCAGCTGTTAATTTTGAGGAGCAGATGCTTCTTTGTGATGGTGTAGAATCCAATGCATGCCACACAGAGGAAGGGGACACTCGATCTACAAATGCTCTCCCAACAACTTCGTTAATTATAGTGGCTGAGGCAATGTCAGTGGATAGAGGACATGAAGATGCTGAGCACATAGAAACCGAAACAATTTGCAGCAGTGTAGATGATCAATTAAGAAATTCCTTGCCACCTGATTCGTTTAAAGGATCAATAGATTCAAGAAGTTCAGACTTTTCTGGTGTCCGCAACCTGGTTCGATCCACACTAATTGCACCTGGTTACAGGTCTGGCGAAGAAGATAAAAGAATTATAATTGAATTGCCATCGTTGATGGTGAAGCCATTGAAGACCGTACGAGGAACCTTCCAAGTAAGTGTGTGCTGATGTACGTACTTCCACCTGTATAGTCATACCTAGTGTATAGCTTTTTCTTAGGGAGTCCAAAGAGCTTCTATTGGTGCCATATATTACTTGAACACTGAAATTAAACGAATTGTTACTACGAATTCATGCTTTCATTACTTGGCCATGAGCCCTTGACCGGGTCCTAATCAACACAGCTCTCTGATGAGCTTAACTAGCTAAGTTCATCATATGATTCTGAATAGTTTTGAGTCGTAGTCTAATCTCTAAGGAGTCCTTAGTAAAGTCCGGTACCACTGTAAGTAAATCAAGGGTGTGGGAATATTGACTAACACACATCACACAGTTATTCACCCTAATTTAATCTACAGTGTTCTTGGTATTGTAAGTTCCCCTTTGGAGAACAATAAAAGAATTGTGTTCAATATTAACTATCCTTTATATTCAAGTTTAGAGAACTGCCCGAAATGATCACTGTGTAGATACAAAAACAGATGGAAGCAGTGTTCTTTGTATTGCACCTGTTCCCTTTATAATATTCATTCAAATATTCCAAGATCCAAAATGAACAGCGCACTAAAGAATCAATAACTGTTAGTGTAATAGCATATAAAAAACTTGAGTAATTGTGTCCCCACCTAGCTGAATCAACTTCCAGCAGCCTTGACTACACTGACAAGTTATTTTTTGTTCTTATTTGCATTGAGTGCAGCGTTTGGGTGCCCAGGCTCATCTGCACCCGCTCAGAAAAAAAAATCACAAAAAATAAAAAAAATTCCAATTGTTTTTTGCATGTTAGAAAATTTGTTGCTGAGGTCCGCCCCAATTTTCAGATCATTTGTACATCTCAATAGCTCTCAGCAAAAAAGACAAATAGGGTCAGAACAGTAAACTTTTTTACAGACACCGAATTTGTCTTTTTGCCGAGAGCTGCTCAGATGTCCAAAATGATTTGAAAATTGGAGCGAACCTCACGGATCAAATTATCTACCATGCAAAAAAATGTAATTTATTGAATTTTTCTAGTATTTGTTTTGATTTTTTTCCTCAGCGTGGGTGCAGATGAGCCTGAGCTCAGAAGTGGATTATCGCCTTACATTGTACTATTCTGCCTATTCTTCTTCATGCCCTACTCTATCATGCTAATGCATATCATAATCCCAAGCATATATTGTTCTCAGGTCACATTAAAGAGGATTAACTTCATAGTTGATGAGCATACATCTGACAGTGACAGTTACATGGATGATGTTGCATCCACTAGCGGCCAATATGATCAGCAAGATAAAGATCGGAGTTGGTTCATATCTTCGCTGCATCAGATTTATAATAGAAGGTAAATAATTATTTTTATTATCTGGTACGCATTAAAATGTTAAGTGAGGTATTTTCAGCTTTTCTACCATCTGCGCCCCTTCTCGCATATGTAGACTACAGTCTACAGAGTGGACTGCCTGTTCAGTGCTTATAATATATGTTTCATACTGATTAAAGTTAACTATTGCAGGTATTTGTTACGTCAAAGTGCATTGGAATTATTTATGGTAGATAGGTCTAACTTCCTCTTTGATTTTGAGGTACATAGTTGATGAGACTCACTTTATGTTGTTTGAATCTTATGCATGCTATATCTGGATAACCATTTTTAAGTTGTATATGAAATTTATCTAGGATATAGAAGCACGTCGACATGCTTATCGGGCTATCATTCACACCAAACCTCCTTATTTGAATGATATTTTTCTAGCTACACAGGTTGGTGTTCAATGCAGTTCTCTAAATCTGAATGTTTTGAATCTACCCCTACCTGAATCTAATATCATTGTTTTTAGAAACCTGAGCAAATCCTTAAACAGACTCAATTAATGGAGCGCTGGGCCAAATGGGAGGTATTTGAGCACAACTCATTTTGACGGTCATATATGTTAAGTAGAGTCAGGATATAAGGAATAGCTTTCTTGTGCAGATTAGCAATTTTGACTACCTAATGGAACTGAACACTCTTGCTGGGCGCAGTTACAATGACATCTCGCAGGCATCCTTGCTTCAGAATTCTCACTTATGAACCTGGCAGGTTCTTGCTTCTGTTTCTATTTAATGATTCTTACCTGTTTCTGCAGTATCCTATCTTCCCATGGGTAGTATCAGATTACCAGTCCAAAACATTGGACTTGGAAGATCCTTCCTCATACCGAGATCTTTCAAAGGTAAATTGTGTGCTTCTATTCTTGCCGCTCATAACAGTAAGTTGGATCCCATTTTTATGTATTGCCCTGCTTTTCCAAACACTTACACGGGTGATGGTACTCGATTCTTTTCAATGAAGCCAATTGGTGCTCTAAATCCTGCACGGCTGAAGAAATTCCAAGACTATTACTCTAGTTTCAAGGATCCAATCATCCCAAATTGTCACTACGGTTCACATTACTCTAGTCCTGGCACGGTGCGTATTTTTAGATCTTGCATGCTTTTATTCAGCATTTTGCTTGTGTGTTGTGCCTTTTGTTTGGGCTAAGATGTACTTATGAAGTAATTCCATAATATCAACCACTTCCTCGCTGCATTTCAGTGACAATCCCTTATGTAGTTGATTGGTGTGACCATACCTTGATTGCAATGATGGTGCATTGATATAAATCTCTACTGCAGGTATTGTATTATCTTGCCAGGATAGAACCTTTCACTACCCTCTCTATTGAGCTGCGGGGTGGCAAGTTTGGTGATGATAATCACATGCTCTCTGATATCACCAGAACATGGAACAGTGTCCTTGAAGACATGAATGATGTAAAAGAGCTAGTAAGTTTTGTTGAAAAATGTGCTCTCGACACATTTCCACGTTGCTAGTTTAGAAGTCTTATCAGAATCTTTGTTGGAATCTAACGATGCGACTATTTCTCTAGGTTCCAGAGATGTTTTACCTTCCTGAGGTATTTACTAATGTGAATTCTGTTGACATGGGAGCAAATGAACTTGCTAAAAGGCTAGGTAAGTTCGCTTCAGTCTTATACTCATAAGAGAACCGAGTGTCACTCAGTAGACGTGGCAACCCCCCCTTAACTTTGAGTGTCACTGCAGGCTCTGTAGAATTACCTCCTTGGGCCGAGAACCCTGTTGATTTTATACATAAACATCGGAAAGCTCTTGAGAGTGATCATGTCTCCGCTCATTTTCATGAATGGATTGATCTAATATTTGGGTACGTTAGTATTGTTATATCTCTGTTGCCATGTCATGATATCACTGCTTTATTTCACTAAATCATATTCATTGGTCTCATACACATCTGCCAAATGTCATCCATATCCTTTCCATTCTTTCAGCATTAGGGTAAGTATGATGTGAAGGAATACTACTTTTCCCTCCTACCCAAAATGTAAGGCACACTTTTTTTTTGACGTGTCAACGGCAGGCTTACACCGGCCTGACTTATATTGCCAAAAAATGGTCTTTGATGTACGACTTTGACCATTAATATATACCAAAATACATGGAATGCACATGTATAAATGGTATCGTCATATTTGTCTTGCAAAACAATTTTATTTCATATGTCTTCATACTAATTTTATAGACATACAATAAACGGAAATCATAGTCAAGTTGTGCGATGAAATACTAGAAATAGTCCAAGGGCACCTTATATTTTGGAAAGGAGGGTGTATTTGATAAGGCTATTAGCTGTTCCATTTGACAGTAAAGTAAGTATGACGTGAAGGAATGCACCTATCAAGTATTACCTTATTTGAGCAAATGGAAGGATTTGATTTTCTGGGGTACCTTCAAATGCTGGAGAATTTAATTTCCAATAGATACTCTAATGAAAAAAAGGTCGATACAGTAGCCGCTGGTTCTCCCCTCATTGCAACTGGATCCTTATCAAAATCCCAGCTTTGTACTGGATTGGTGCATCCCATTTGTAACCAATTTTGACTGATCCTACATCATTGAATGTAAAAACCATACAGATAACTTGTGTCAACTTGGAAATACCGTTTGAACCATGTAGTAAATGAATGACTGAATCAGTTGATGTGCGCAAAGACAAATGTGTTGAACCCAATCCCAACAAAGGACATCTTGCTGCTGCCATGTTTTTTGGTTATCTTTAGTGTAAAATTTCTTATATTAAAAGGATGGATGTAAAATTTCTGATTCTGGTATCCATAGATCACAAGCAATAATCCATGGATTTTTTTTTAAACAGACACATCATAGAAAAATATATTCAGTGATTATTATTTCACATATTTAGTTTGCTGGCCTTAGAGGCTTGTATTAATGTCATTAATTATTCATCTATGTGTTAAACCCATTTGTCATGTAATACTTTCTCTAATTCAGATATAAACAAAGAGGTAAAGAAGCAGTGATGGCTAACAATGTTTTTCCCTATGCTACATACGAGGGGACAGTAGATATTGATAAAATTGCTGATCCAGTAAGTTTCACATCCAACCTTTTAGATCATCTCAGTAACTTTCTAGCTGTTAACATTTTGCTGAAAATACTGAAGGTGCAACGGCAAGCTACACAAAACCAAATAGTAAATTTTGGACAAACGCCATCTCAGTTGCTGATAGTTCCACATATACAGAGAAGGCCATTGGCAGATATCTTACAGCTGCAGGTGATTTTTACAAGTGCAAAATTGGTGATTTATTTCTGTAATTGTAACTGTTCCAAGTACAAAGACCATGCATAGTTCAGAATAATCATAATAAAGTATGAGTTTCGCGAGTAAATCACACTCGTGCTGATTAATAATGCGATTACTTATTCAAGGTTCGTAACGACACACTATTCAAGAGTTTATAGACTTGTTACTCTATTAGGGATACGACCATCTTCATGTTTTCCTCAAGAAAGATATCAATCACAAAATCATATTACAAGTTCTATAGTACTTTCGCTTGAGAAAAATTCATATAGTACTCCAATTAAAACATGTCAAACTGACTTCAGTGTTGCATGTTACTCCTCATCATCGGTCCATGTAACTGTGAGAGTAACTCAACTCCAACCACTACCTTTTCCTTTTAAGCATGTTACTATTCTAAGGCCACCTCTTGCAGGTGCAGCCATTTGTTCCAGGAAATTTTTATTCCTCTCCTTCAAAACATCCTATGTAATATACATTTGGATGCCCCTGAACTTGCCACCTATCTCTTGGCTCCCAGCTGAGACTCTCATTCATCCCACTAGTATTTATCTCGATATTGTGCCAAGAGACACTTTTTTTTAGATCGAAGGGGCCACACAGCCCCCATTTTCATTACGAAAATGGAGTCTTTTTCTTACAGGGACACTGAGCAAACCATTACATCACTGATACAATAACTACACTAGGAGGCTCCAAAAACTAACCAGCTGAAGCAAGTAACATCAGTCTGAACTCTGAGAGGATAAAACATCAAATTAACATGAAATGCCTTTGAGCCAGCAAGCATAACAGCAGCTGACTTCACAAAAGTCTCCTTACACGTGGCGCCGATCCATGCCCACCTCTGAAGACATCTCGAGTCACCAGCATAATTCTTCTAGACACCCGATGAAGCATGTTTTTTACCCCTCTTTTCTGCAGATTTTTCCAAGAGTCCAACAGAGTACAAACAAGAAAAATAATGTCAGTAGGATCTCTAGGCACAACACTTTGAAAACAGGACTTGTTCCTTGTTTTCCAGATAGACCACAAGAGAGCAGCAGCACCTAGTGAAACAACTACCCTATCTTTGCCCGTATAGCTAGGCAGCCAGTTCTGGCATAGATAAAAAAAAAGAAGAAACTGGAGATCTCTTATTACCCAGAGCACACCCCACAATATTCCACAAAAACTTAGCTACTACCTCCGTCCTGGTTTATTAGTCCCCATTGTATTTTGGGTCAAATTTTGATCATATATTTGACTAGCAAAATATTAATGCATGTTACTGAAAGTTATATTGTTGGATTCGTATTTGAATGTAAGTTTCCATGATATTATTTTTGCTACATACTCCCTCTGTACCAAAATACTTGTAGCTAGGGCAACTTGTAGTAGTTTTCCCCAACAAGTATTTAGGTACAGAGGGAGTATAACATATATTTTATTAGTTAAAATCATGGTCAAAATATGACCCAAAATACGAGGAGGACTAGTAAACCAGGACGGAGGTAGTAAGGAGCAAGAGAAAAATAAATGATCCACACTCTCTTCAGAGTCACAAAATTCACATAACTTGGCACCTTTCCAACCTCTCTTGCTCAAATTGTCCTCGGTCAGAATCCAATTTTTTTATTACTAACCAAGAGAACGCCTTAACTTTAAGAGGCATCTTCATCCTCCATAGATTTCTAAAAGCAAAAACAACTTGTCTAGCAATAAGATAGTGATAAAGTGATTTAAAAGAAAAACTCCCGGAAGCTGTAAGTAACCATTTATCTTACAGTGGAAGGGCATTCTTTGCCGAGATGGTTTACAGTCTCCTGCTAGCTTAAATATAGCCGACACTGTGCTTCGTGCAGTCATCCCCTTTTGGTTAGGTTATCCGCCATGAGGATCTTCAAGTACAAGGCAACTCATATCTATTGTGTATCTCACTGTGTAGATCAAATTATATCTGTCAACATTGCGTAACATGATAATTGGTTTTGTGTGTCATAAAAAAATCAGATTTTTTCATGACTTAAACAGTTTTCCGATCATGGGACCTTCCAAGTGCTTGTGGCACTGGATACTTTCTCTTATCTCGTGGCGTACTAGATTGTTAAATATTTTTTTGTGCAGACAATATTCCGGAACCCAAGTGAAGTCAGATCTTATTTACTTCCTAATCCAGACCAGTGTAATGTTCCCGCTAGTGCAGTGCATGTATCGAATGACTGTATTGTAGTCGTAGATGCAAATGTGCCTGCAGCACATGTGGCAGTGCACCATTGGCAGCCAAACACCCCGGATGGCTTAGAGACACCCTTCCTCTTTCATCATGGGAAAAATGCCATAAATTCAAGCGGCGGCGCAATAAGGCGCATCTTCAAAGGACCTGCTTCTGCAGAAGACTACCATTTCCCAAGGGCTATAGCTTTTGCTGCTTCTGCGATCCAACCTTCGTCAACTGTTGCCGTCACATGTGACAAAGAGGTTATAACTGGTAATTATTGTATTCTCACCTTATTTTCTCCTTTTCTCAAAGCTATCATTTTTTCCACTCATTGGTACTTGTCTGAAAACTAGTCTTCTTCACCTTTTTTTTTGTGCCTGCTTCACTTTCATGTCTTCTTTGTACTGGTTCTTTTCTGGATGATTCCTGATATCCAGAGTGACACATTACAATCTGGTGTCAAAAAACTAGTTTCCTTATTAGTTCCTGAATAAAATAATGTATTATGTTGCTCTTATGCTATCATTTTACATCAAATAGTCATCTTTATGATATGAAATATTGTAAGACTTCTCCATTCCTGCATTGTTTCTAATGTCCCTTTTTTTCTTTGACTGTAGGTGGGCATGCAGATAATTCTGTGAAGTTGATCTCCTCAGATGGAGCAAGGACCATTGAAACTGCATCTGGGCATATTGCTCCTGTGACCTGCCTCGCACTATCTCCTGATAACAATTACTTTGTCACAGGGTCTCGTGACACAACAGTTATATTATGGAGGATACATCAGATGAGCTCTTCACATTGGAAAAATGCTCCAGAACCTCCACCTTCACCAATAACACCAAGTACTCCTCTAGCCAATAGTATTAGTAGTGGTAGCAGTCCAATCAGAACTTTGGAAACCTCCAGCAAGCGGCGAATCGAAGGTCCTATGCATGTTCTAAGAGGACATCTTGGAGAAGTAACTTGCTGTTCTGTTAGTTCTGATTTGGGACTTGTTGCTTCCTCTTCACATACATCTGGTGCCCTTCTACATTCTTTGAGGACAGGTCGGCTCATAACGAAGCTGGATGTGGGAGAGGCACATTTGATATGCTTATCTTCTCAAGGAATCGTATTGATTTGGAATGAATCAGAGAAGAGACTATCCACCTTCACTGTTAATGGAATCCCTATGTCTACCTCGGTCCTGTCACCTTTCTCCGGGCGTGTTAGTTGCATTGAGGTTTCTAGGGATGGCCAGTTTGCTTTAATTGCAGCATGTTTATCTAGAAATTGCACTCGTGACACTAGTACTGATGAAGATCATATGATTGACAACTGCAACGATGATGAGGATGTACCAGAGTCAAAGGAGACCAAGCTATACGTTCATGCTCCCTCGATCTGCTTCATTGATCTATACAAACTTGAGGTGAACACGAGAAAACTTTTGAACTTACATCCTATGAGCAAAACTCTCACGGATAAGGGGTATCTTGTCAGGTAATTCATACGCTGAAGCTGGGAGAAGGACAGGACGTCACAGCTGTTGCTCTAAATGAAGATAACACTACTCTTGTTGCCTCAACAGCTGATAAGCAGCTGATAGTCTTCACAAATCCTTCTGTAAGTATTCTAAGTGTAGTATATTTTTATCTTCACTAGTTATCTTCATGGCCTGATTGACAGATGTCCTATAGATTATCCCTCATCAGTAGGAATTTTTCAGGGTTTAATTGTCAAGATAGCCACTGGCACACAGAATGACCATCTCTGCAACTAATTTTCATATTAACTTGCCTGAATATTGCAGTTGAGTTCTAAAATAGCTGATCAGATGTTGCATGAAGGTGATGGGCTTTTGTAGTCGTGTGAGAAAACCGCCGCTGACTGACATTATTTCACTCACCGAAGCCCAGCGAACCTTGCAGTGAAAGATGCATAGGGTGTTTGGGGAAGATGGCACAAAACGGCGTCTGTACATAAAACAGGGGAGATGCAACACGGGCCCTCTTTTGTGCTGCGGTAAACTGGTACAGATGACTTCGCATTGGTTGATTGTATGGACCTTGCTTCTTGCACGTGGTGAAACGCGCCATACCGCGGAGAAGATCTGGGACCGTCTTTGTTTGTGTTGCGGCCAAGGGATTCAGAAGCAAATACCTAAATGTTGCTAATTCTCTGCTCTTGAGTACGTGTCTCGGTTGTGTGATACGGTGTGCCTACGTGGACTCTAGGCTGACTGCCATCTCTGTACAAAATCTCTTCCAACTAATTGATCATCTTTCTTTCGTTTATGCATGGCGTGTACACGGAATCCTCTGTTCACGAGCATTGCCAATGCCATATGGTCAGTGAGCTACTCATTGGTCGTGTTATTGTTTGTCAAAAATATACATGTAGTGGTTGTTTGGATAGGGGGGATTAACATTGGATTTTCATAAAACAAGTTTTCAGCTGATTTTTAGTAAAACGGGTATTATTTATTTTTCTGGGCAAACCCTGTTTAAGAAAAACTTTGTTTGGGCTACGAGAGGGTGAATCCAGCGAGCGTTGTTCCTTGTTTGTTTTGGAGACCGATTCAGCTGATGAGTTTGTTGAGGAAGGAGCGGAGAGAGAGAAATCTGTTACGTCAAGTTTTCTTTAATCCCGTTTTCACAAAAACGAGTAATACTTGTTTTTGATAAAACACAGTTTCCCAGCTTTGTGAAAACAGAATTATTCTTATCCACGTTTTTGTTGAAGGGCCCAAACAAGGTTTTAATCTGTTAGGCGGTTATACGGGTTCACGGAAAACCTGTTCGGCTAATCCTACCTATCCAAACAAGGCCGTAGTGTTACACATTCGTACAATATAGATGTTGTTGCTGTCATTGTCATTGTCGTCTTTATGTGCATAGTTCAAGTGTTTTGGTGTTTGAGAAACATTCACGATTGCCGTTTCACATTCGTCCATACCACTATTTACATGCATATCAACGATAACCATATTTGTCCTATGCATGTGTGACACTACCACCCGATGTGGAGTTTGGTACTGGCGATCAGCTTCTAAGCACACTGTAACACAGAGCCTTCCACTGAAGGGGCTTGACATGCCCCACGAAAATCCCATTTGTTCGCACGCACAGCCACACTCCATAAATTATTCAGAAACATGCATAGATTACACCACACACTAAGCACATGTTGCACCAGGAAGTACACCTTATAATGCACGGGGAGTACATGTCGAACCAAAGTGTATGTTGTAAATTTCATCAAGCTTCTTAGACCATCAAATAACCATAACTGCTGCCAGAACGAGCCGTCGATGTGCCGCTATCTTTGCTCTCATTTCGAAGCCGGCCTGACCTTATCAAATATCAATGACAACCAGGAAGTCTTTACCCATGTACTCTAAGGACCAGTGCTCCGTAGCCGCAGTCCTCATCGTTGAACCATTGAATCGATCTGAAGAACAACCAAATCTAGTTTGTCGCGCGTAGGCGCGATGAGAAGAACACAAGTTGTACACATGAGAATACACTGTAGACGAAGAGTACAATTATGTTACCTTGTGAAGTACAGGTATGTTTCTGCATGAAGTACAAATTTGTTGTCTTTAGGACAGGCTGGGCCAAAAAAATCATCAAAATCTATCATCATGGAATTTTATTTTGAAGATAACAAGAAGAAGAAGGCAGTGATAAATATGGTTCGTGATTTGGACGCTCGGTTCGAAACATATTTGTTTCAAAATTTATATCTTGTAAAAAGAATAAGCAACCTTCGGTCTCCGATCCTGATGGAGAAAATCGACCGAAACTCTCTAGTTGATGTAAATTCGTTGCGGCGCTTGTCACCATCAAAAGAATTGAGAATAACATTTTGTAGAAGGTGCTCCTTAACGAGTGACACGAAAAAGGTGGCACAATAAAATAAAACGAAACAAAAGAGAACGCCATACCATATTGGGTCGGCTCATTGTGTTTGTAGTAAGTGTGCATACGCCTGTTTATATAGCCAAGTGTGTTCCCCTAAAAAAAATGTGTGTGCACATGTGTAAGGGCACGTCCAACGGCAACCCGCAAAAAACCTCCCTTGTCCGTCTGCGGATAGGAAACCAGTCATCGGACATGAATGTGGAAGGCAACCATCCAACGCTAGTCGCATATATTTTCACAACAACTCAAATCGATCGAACGAAATTCGTTTGAACAAGTCCGGATTTCATATAAACATGGCCTGATTTCATATAAACATACCAGATATCATATAAAAATGACAAACTTCATTATAAATACATCAATGTGGTCCTAGGCGGGCTCTAAAGTATAATTAATACCTAATCTAAATGATCGCCGACTGACGTCCGGTCCCCGTTTCAGGCCATCAGCCCCGAGAACTGAACCTTCACCGTCTCCAGTTCCGCCTCGGCGCTCGCCAGCTTCGCCTCCGGAGCCCCAGGAAATGAAGTTTTCCTCCTCGACGTCGCCGCCAAGCGACTAATCGGACAAAGATGTTGAGCCGTCGATAGGAGGGGAGGAGTGGTGGCCTTTCTGGGACCCGAGCTGCTTCGACCTACCATGCACTACTCTTCCTCGCTACCGGTGGCGCCCGCGGACATGTCGGCTTCTTTGTGGTCGTGGCGCCGGGGCGCGGTCTCGGTGATGAAGGAAATATGCCCTATAGGCAATACTAAAGTTATTATTTCATATTTCCTTATATCATGATAAATGTTTATTATTCATGCTAGAATTGTATTAACCGGAAACTTGATACATGTGTGGATACATAGACAAAACACCGTGTCCCTAGTAAGCCTCTACTAGACTAGCTCGTTAATCAAAGATTGTTAAGTTTCCTAACCATAGACATGTGTTGTTATTTGATAAACATGATCACATCATTAGGAGAATGATGTGATGGACAAGACCCATCCGTTAGCTTAGCATAATGATCGTTCAGTTTTATTGCTATTGCTTTCTTCATGACTTATACATATTCCTTTGACTATGAGATTATGCAACTCCCGAATACCGGAGGAATACCTTGTGTGCTATCAAACATCACAACGTAACTGGGTGATTATAAAGATGCTCTACAGGTATCTCCGAAGGTGTTTGTTGGGTTGGCACATATCGAGATTAGGATTTGTCACTCCGAGTATCGGAGAGGTATCTCTGGGCCCTCTCGGTAATGCACATCATGATAAGCCTTGCAAGCAATGTGACTAATGAGTTAGTTGCGGGATGATGCATTATGGAATGAGTAAAGAGACTTGCCGGTAACGAGATTGAACTAGGTATGAAGATACCAAGGATCGAATCTCGGGCAAGTAACATACCGATGACAAGCAGACTAAGGCATAGCCTAGTGGTGGGAAGGGGCTGATGCCTTCCCACCCACCCAGGTTCAAGGCATGGTACTTGCAAGTTGGGTTTGTTGCACCAATTATACTGTAGGGGGTTCCCCTACAGTCTTTCTGTCAAAAAAAAACATACCGATGACAAAGGGAATAATGTATGTTGTCATTACGGTTTGATCGATAAAGATCTTCGTAGAATATGTAGGAATCAATATGAGCATCCAGGTTCCGCTATTGGTTATTGACCGGAGAGGTGTCTTGGTCATGTCTACATAGTTCTCGAACCCGTAGGGTCTGCACACTTAACGTTCGATGACAATTTTGTATTATATGAGTTATGTGATTTGGTGACTGAAGGTTGTTCGGAGCCCCGAATGAGATCATGGACATGACGAGGATTCTCGAAATGGTCGAGAGCTAAAGATTCATATATATATATATATATATATATATATATATATATATATATATATATATATATATATATATATATATATATATATATATATATATATATATATAGTATTTGGACACCGGAAGTGTTCTGGGGGTACCGGGTATGTATCGGGTCATCGGAAGGGGTTCCGGGCAACCCCCGGCAAGCTATATGGGCCTAATGGGCCAAAAGGGGAAACACACCAGCCACTAAGGGGCTGGTGCACCCCCCATATGGGTTGGCCAAATTGGAGAAGGAAAGGAAAAAGGGAATAGGATTCCCCTTCCCCCTCTTCTCTTCCTACTCCGAATAGGAATAGGAAAAGGGGGAGGCCAAATTGGGAGGACCCCAAGTAGGATTCCTCCTACTTGGGGCGCCCCCTTGGCTGCCTCTCCCCCCTCCAACCTATATATATGTGGGGGTCACTGCTAGAACACACAACAAACATTGTTAGCCGTGTGCGGCGCCCCCCTCCACAGTTTACGCCTCCGGTCATATTCACGTAGTGCTTAGGCGAAGCCCAGCGCGGATCACTTCACCATTACCGTCACCATGTCGTCATGCTGATGGAACTCTCCCTCGACACTTTGCTAGATAAAGAGTTGAAGGGACGTCATCGAGCTGAACGTGTGCAGAACTCGGAGGTACCGTACATTCGGTGCTTGATCGGTCGGAACGAGAAGATGTTCGACTACATCAACCGCGTTGTCAAACGCTTCCTCTTTCGGTCTATGAGGGTACGTGGACACACTCTCCCCCTCTCGTTGCTATGCATCTCCTAGATAGATCTTGCGTGAGCGTAGGATTTTTTTTGAAATTGCATGCTACGTTCCCCAACAGGCGATATCCTCCTCGTCGTTGTCGCCGAACAACGCCTCACTCGCGTTGTTGTCGCACTCCTTGCCAGCGTCGTCAACTCCACCACCCGCTGCCGGTACCGCTAGTGGGCGAGGCGGATCTCGTGGGCCAAGCGGTGGGACTCGAGCAACGCCACCACCAGGCCCGCGTCCGGGGCAACCGCCCTGCCGGCGGTGACCTGCTCCTCCGTATGCAAATGCTCCTGGAGGAGGTTGTGGTTGTAGTTGGGCACCATGTCCATATAATGGGCATGGGCCTCATCGATGGTCATGGTGCACCATGTCCATATAATGGGCATGGGCCTCATCGATGGTCATGGTGCAATGCACCGGCGAGGGTGGAGAGGAGAAGAAGGGTGCCGCAGAGGAAGAGGAGGGCGGCGATGGATCGTCGGAGGAGGCGTCCCCCATTTGCACGTACTTCGATTGCCTGCCGGTCTGCCAGTCAGCAGCAATGGTGGCCATGGTATTCTTCTACTCCGACGTAAACCCGTCCCAGAGAGTTTTGGCCCTGGAGGGATCCATGGCGAGGAGTGGTGTAGAGAGGGATGACTGTGACCGAAAGGTCGAACGTGAATCATATAGTAGATATGATCAACATAGAGATGTTCACCATTGAAAACTACTCCATCTCACGTGATGATCGGACATGGTTTAGTTGATATGGATCACGTGATCATTTAGATGAATCGAGGGATGTCTATCTAAGTGGAAGTTCTTAAGTAATATGATTAATTGAACTTAATTTACCATGAACTTAGTCCTGATAGTATTTGCATATCTATGTTGTAGATCAATAGCTCGTGTTGTAGCTGCCCTATGTTTTTGATATGTTCCTAGAGAAAACTAAGTTGAAAGATGATAGTAGCAATGATGCAGACTGGGTCCGTGATCTGAGGATTATCCTCGTTGCTGCACAGAAGAATTATGTCCTTGATGCACCACTAGGTGACAGACCTATTGCAGGAGCAGATGCAGACGTTATGAACGTTTGACAAGCTCGGTATGATGACTACTTGATAGTTTAGTGCACCATTCTTTATGGCTTAGAACCGGGACTTCAAAAACCTTTTGAATCCCACGGAGCATATAAGATGTTCCATGAGTTGAAATTGGTATTTCAGACTCATGCCCATGTCGAGAGGTATGAGACCTCTAACAAGTACTTTGCCTACAAGATGGAGGAGAATAGCTCAACCAGTGAGCATGTGCTCAGAATGTCTGAGTACTACAATCGGTTGAATCAAGTGGGAGTTAATCTTCCAGATAAGATAGTGATTGACAGAGTTCTCTAGTAACTATCACCAAGTTACTGGAACTTTGTGATGAAAATCGGCGAAGGTAGAAATCAAGAAAGAGCATCAAGTGTTGATGGTTAACAAGACCACTAGTTTCAAGAAAAGGGGCAAAGGAAAAGAAAGGGAACTTCAAGAAAGAATGGGAAGAAAATTGCCACTCCCGCGAAGAAACCCAAAGCTAGAACTAAGCCTGAAACTGAGTGCTTCTACTGCAAAGGGAATGGTCACTGGAAGCGGAACTACCCCCAAATACTTGGTGGATAACAAGGATGGCAAAGTGAACAAAGGTATATTTGATATACATGTTATTGATGTGTACTTTACTAGTGTTCATAGTAACCCGAGGATATTTGATACCGATTCAGTTGCTAAAATTAGTAACTCGAAACAAGAATTGCAAAATGAACATAGACTAGTTAAGGACTAGGTGACGATGTGTGTTGGAAGTGATTTCAAGGCTGATAAGATCACCATCACACACTCCCTCTACCTTCGAGATTAGTGTTGAACATAAATAAATGTTATTTGGTGTTTGCGTTGAGCATGAATATGATTGGATCATGTTTATTGCAATACGGTTATTCATTTAAGTCAGAGAATAATTGTTGTTCTGTTTACATGAATAAAACCTTCAATGGTCATACACCCAATGTGAATGGTTTGTTGAATCTCGATTGTGGTTATACACATATTCATAATATTGATGCCAAAAGATGCAAAGTTGATAATGATAGTGCAACATATTTGTGGCACCACCGTTTAGGTCATATTGGTGTAAAGCGCATGAAGAAACTCCATGCGGATGGACTTTTGGAATCACTTGACTATGAACCATTTGATGCTTGCGAACCATACCTCATGGGCAAGATGACTAAGACTCCGTTCTCTGGAACAATGGAGCGAGCCGCTGACTTATCGGAAATAATACATACCAATGTATGCGGTCCAATGAGTGTTGAGGCTCGCGGTGGGTACCGTTATTTTCCGACCTTCACAAATGATTTGAGAAGATATGGGTATATCTACTTGATGAAGCACAAGTCTAAAACATTTGAAAAGTTCAAAGAATTTCATAGTGAAGTGGAGAATCATCGTAACAAGAAAATAAAGTTTCTACGATCTGATTGTAGAGGTGAATATTTGAGTTACGAGTTTGGCCTTCATTTAAAACAATGTGGAATAGTTTCACAACTCACGCCATCTGGAACACCACAACGTAATGGTGTGTCCGAACGTCGTAACCGTACTTTATTAGATATGGTGCGATCAACGATGTCTCTTACCGATTTACCACTATCGTTTTGGGGTTATGCATTAGAGACAATTGCATTCACATTAAATAGGGCACCGTCTAATCCGTTGAGACGACACGCAAGAAACCAAAGCTGTCATTTCTTAAAGTTTGGGGTTGTGATGCTTATGTGAAAAAGTTTCAAACTGATAAGCTCGAACCCAAATCGGAGAAGTGTGTCTTCATAGGATACCCAAAAGAAACTGTTGGGTACACCTTCTATCACAGATCCGAAGGCAAAAAAAATTGTTGCTAAGAATGTGATGTGCACTAGGGCCCGATCTTTCGATGAGAGGGAGATAACTACGATTTTGGGTGGGACTTGACCCTCACGATCCGGCTACCAACCGTACACAATTGATATCCATGGCAATCGTTGAACCAACTCCACGGTGTTATCGACCGAGCCAATGGCGCGATCGACCTATCCACGAAGGATTTTTCCTGCAAGCAAATCGAATAACATGCAAGAAAATAATAGCCAAGGAATCTAAAAATTGCGGATATGCTAGATGAATAAATCTCACAAATTGGGGTCTCGATAGGATGTCTTGACGGTCGCCGCTACGAGTGAAGACAAATAAAAGTAGCAATAGCTAAATTTCTCTAAACAAAACCCGGGTCTAACCCTAATAATTCCTAGCTATTTATTAAACACGGCCGCCGCCTTTGATTGTTGGGCGATGGGTCATCCTGAGCCGGCACGGGAGTCGTACATGGCTTGTTGGCTAATGCTTTGGTGACCTAGTGTTGCACGGCGCACCAAACGATCCAGGGACCACGTATGTGGTTGTTTTTTTAATCCTGGGAGCAAGGTCCAACGTTCATGGTCTTATGCACTTGAACGTTGTGGCCCATGTTGCATGCGTGATGGATGAATTGACATGGCGCATGCAGTGAGTATTTCTTCCCATGAATTGAATGTACATGCATCTTCATCTTCCATCTCCAAGTGCCCTCTCTTGTTGACTCTTTGACCCCCCTCCATTTCTGAGTATAAGTAACATGCATAAAATGAGCGTAACATCATATTCATATTCTTGTAAGTTAAATCACGCATACACCAAAACGAAAGTACCTAGTTTTTAATTTGCCATGTAATATTTGTAGATGTTTTTATGATAGTTATGTGCACATCATCCTCCCTTTCTTTAAAACAAAGCCGTCCTCGGCTTTCATTTACCTGGAACACATCATAGAGCAGAGAAAAAAAATACATGCAACATATATAGGCCATTCCAAAGGTGTTAGCTCATGAGGATGAAATAAATTTGTTATAGCACCATTAGGAATGTCATGAAAAGTTTGATCCCACACAAAGTCTATGTATGAATTATGGGGATGCAAACTAACTATATGGGTACACTATATATCCGGACCACAAGTTCGAACACTCAACGGAAACATTTCAGAATTGACACCAAGCATAGTGTCCATAGTACAATCCGTTGATTTAGCTTTTCCATCATTTACTATTTCATCAGGGGTCATAGGAAGCAAGTTGATGGTTTTTCCTTCAAACACAAGAGTATACGAATTTGTTCTACCATGATGAGTAACACTATTATCATATTGCCAAGGTCGACCTAACAATAAAGAACAAGCTTGCATAGGTACAACATCACAGTCAATGTAATCACGATATGAACCAAGTGTAAATTGTACTCACACACGACGTGTTACCTTCAACTTACCACAGTCGTTGAACCATTGGATGTAATATGGATGGAGGTGTCTCGTAGTGGTGAGGCAAAGTTTCTCGACCATCTCTATACTCGCCAAATTATTGCAGCTTCCACCATCAATGATCACACGAACGGAATGCCCTTTGACAACAAACTTAGTTTGAAAAAGATTATGGCGTTGAGGCATCTCAGTATGCCCCACCTGGGCACTAAGTACTCGCATGGTTACAAGGCTTGGGTATTTATCTGCCATATCAGCATTAATATGTATCTCCTCCATGTCATCACCTACATTATTAGTGGCAAGCATATCATGAGTATCTTCATCCAAATCACTAGCAGAGGAGTACTCACCATCTTCCCGCACAATGAATGTTCGTTTATTTGGGCAATCCTTCATCAAGTGCCCGCCACCTTTGCATATATGACACTTCATGTCCCTTGTGCGTCCAGATGAAGTGGTGGGTGCTATAGACATTGCTTTCGAAGCCTCGGATGATCGTGCACTGGGGCCCGATCTTTCGATGAGAGGGAAATGACTACGATTTTGGGTGGGACTTAACCCTCATGATCCGGCTACCAACCGTACAGGACGAACCGTACACGACTGATATCCATGGAAATCGCTAAACCAACTCCACGGTGTTATCGACCGAGCCAACGGCGCGATCGACCTATCCACGAAGGATTTCTCCTGCAAGCAAATCGAAGAACATGCAAGAAAATAATAGCCAAGCAATCTAAAAATTGCGGATATGCTAGATGAATAAATCTCACAAATTGGGGTTCCGATAGGATGTCTTGACTGTCGCACTAGCCGCTACGAGCGAAGACAAATAAAAATAGCAATAGCTAAACTTCTCTAAACAAAACCCGGGTCTAACCCTAATAATTCCTAGCTATTTATTAAACACGGCCGCCGCCTTTTATTGTTGGGCAATGGGTCATCATGAGCCCGTACGCGAGTCGTACACGGCTTGTTGACTAATGCTTTGGTGACCTAGTGTTGCACGGCGCACCAAATGATCCGGAGACCACATACGTGGTTGTTTTTTAATCCTGGGAGCAAGGTCCAACGTTCATGGTCTTGTGCACTTGAACGTTGTGGCCCATGTTGCATGCGTGATGGATGAATTGACATGGCGCATACAGTGAGTATTTCTTCCCGTGAATTAAATGTACATGCATCTTCATCTTCCATCTCCAAGTGCCCTCTCTTGTTGACTCTTTGACCCCCCTCCATTTTTGAGTATAAGTAACATGCATATAATGAGTGTAACATCATATTCATATTCTTGTCAGTTAAATCACGCATACAACAAAATGAAAGTACCTGGTTTTTAATTTGCCATGTAATATTTGTAGATGTTTTTATGATAGTTATGTGCACATCAGAATGGATCCTTTCTAGAGAAGGAGTTTCTCTCGAAACAAGTGAGTGGGAGGAAAGTAGAACTCGATGAGGTAATTGTACCTTCTCTTGAATTGGAAAGTAGCTCATCACATAAATCAGTTCCAGTGATGCCTACACCAACTAGAGATGAAGCTAATGGTAATGATCATGGAACTTCAGATCAAGTTACTACCGAACCTCGTATGTCAACCACTGTTGGGGAACTCAGTATTTCAAAAATTTCCTACGATCACGCAAGATCTATCTAGGAGATGCATAGCAACGAGAGGGGAGAGTGTGTCTATGTACCCTCGTAGACCGAAAACGAAAGCGTTTAGTAACGTAGTTGATGCAGTCGAACGTCTTCACGATCCAACCGATCAAGTACCAAACGCACAACACCTCCGCAATCTGCACACGTTCAGCTCGGTGACGTCCCTCGTACTCTTGATCCAGCTGAGGCCGAGGGTGAGTTCCGCCAGCACGATGACGTGTTGATGGTGATGATGAAGTTACCGACGCAGAGCTTCGCCTAAGCACTACGACAATATGACCGATGTGTAAAACTGTGGAGGGGGCACCGCACACGGCTAAAGATCAACTTGTGTGTCTATGGGGTGCCCCTCCCCTGTATATAAAGGAGAGGAGGAAGAGGAGGGCCGGCCTCAAGGGGCACGCCCAAGGGGGGGATTCCTACTCTTAGTAGGAGTAGGTTTCCCCCCTTTCCTAGTCCAAGTAGGAGAAGAAGGAAGGAGAGGAGAGGGCGAAGGAAAGAGGGGGGGCCCGCCCCCTCCCTAGTCCAATTCGGACCAGCCCATGGGGGGGGGGGGGCGCGGCCTCCCCTTGTGGCCCTTCTCTCCTTTCCACTAAGGCCCATGAAGGCCTAATACTTCCCCCGGCGAATGCCCGTAACTCTCTGGTACTCCAAAAATACCCGAACCACTCAGAACCTTTCTGATGTCCGAATATAGCCTTCCAATATATCGATCTTTACGTCTCGACCATTTCAAGACTCCTCGTCATGTCCGTGATATCATCTGGGACTCTGGACAAACTTTGATACATCAAATCACATAACTCATGATACATATCATCATCGAACGTTAAGCGTGCGGACCCTACGGGTTCGAGAACTATGTAGACATGACCGAGACATATCTCCGGTCAATAACCAATAGCGGAACCTGGATGTTCATATTGGCTCCTACATATTCTATGAAGATCCTTATCGGTCAAACCGCACAACAACATACGTTGTTCCCTTTGTCATCGGTATGTTACTTGCTCGAGATTCGGTCGTCAGTATCATCATACCTAGTTCAATCTCATTACCGGCAAGTCTCCTTACTCGTTCCGTAATGCATCATCCCGCAACTAACTCATTAGTCACATTGCTTGCAAGGCTTATAGTGATGTGCATTACCGAGAGGGCCCAGAGATACCTATCCGACAATCGGAGTGACAAATCCTAATCTCGATCTATGCCAACTCAACAAACACCATCGAGACACTCGTAGAGCATCTTTATAATCACCCAGTTGAAGGAAATATGCCCTAGAGGCAATATTTCATTAGAGAATGATTTTAGTAGCGGGATCACATCATTAGAGAATGATGTGATTGACTTGACCCATCCGTTAGCTTAGCACGATGATCGTTTAGTTTGTTGCTATTTCTTTCCCCATAACTTATACATGTTCCTATGACTATGAGATCATGCAACTCCCGAATACCGAGGAACACTTAGTGTGCTATCAAATGGCACAATGTAACTGGGTGACTATAAAGATGCTCTACAGGTGTCTCCGATGGTGTTTGTTGACTTGGCATAGATCGAGATTAGGATTTGTCACTCCGAGTATCGGAGATGTATCTCTAGGCCCTCTCGGTAATGCACATCACTATAAGCCTTGCAAGCAATGTGACTAATGAGTTAGTTGCGAGATGATGCATTAGGAAACGAGTAAAGAGACTTGCTGGTAACGAGATTGAACTAGGTATTGAGATACCGACGATCGAATCTCGGGCAAGTAACATACCGATGACAAAGGGAACAACATATGTTGTTATGCGGTTTGACCGATAAAGATCTTCGTGGAATATGTAGGAACCAATATGAGCATCCAGGTTCCGCTATTCGTTATTGACCGGAGATGAGTATCGGTCATGTCTACATAGTTCTCGAACCCGTAGGGTCCGCACGCTTAACGTTCGGTGACGATCGGTATTATGAGTTTATGTGTTTTGACGAACCGAAGGTTGTTCGTAGTCCCGGATGTGATCACGAGCATGACGAGGAGTCTCGAAATGGTCGAGACATAAAGATCGATATATTGGAAGCCTATGTTTGGACATCGGAATGGTTCCGAGTGTGTTCGGGCATATACCGGAGTACCGGGGGGTTACCGGAACCCCCGGGGAGTATATGGGCCCTAATGGGTTTTAGTGGAGAGAGAGAGAGGCAGCCAAGGTAGGCCGCGCGCCCCCTCCCCCTCTAGTACGAATTGGACTAGGAAGGGGGGCTCCCCCTTTCTTTCCTCCCTCTCCCCCCTTCCTTCTCTCCTAGTCCAACTAGGGAAGGGGGGAATCCTACTCCCGGTGGGAGTAGGAATCCTCCAGCGCGCGCCATAGAGGGCCGGCCCTCCCCCCTCCTCCACTCCTTTATATACGGGGAGGGGGGCACCCCATAGACACACAAGTTGATCATTGATCTCTTAGCCATGTGCGGTGCCCCCTCCACCATAATCCACCTCGGTCATATCATCGTAGTGCTTAGGCGAAGCCTGCACCGGTAGCTTCATCATCACCGTCATCATGCCATCGTGCTGACAAAGCCATCCCTCGACACTTAGCTAGATTGAGAGTTCGTGGGACGTCACCGAGCCAAACGTGTGCAGATCGCGGAGGTGCCGTACTTTCGGTACTAGGATCCATCGGATCGTGAAGACATACGACTACATCAACCGCGTAGTCATAACGCTTCCGCTTACGGTCTACGTATGTGGACAACACTCTCTGCTCTCGTTGCTATGCATCTCCTAGATAGATCTTGCGTGATCGTAGGATTTTTTTGAAATTACTGCATTCCCAACAGTGGCATCCGAGCCAGCTGGTCTATGCATAGATGTTATATGCACGAGTAGAACACAAAGGAGTTGTGGGCGTGGGTATATACATATTGCTTGCCATCACTAGTTGATTCTTGATTCAGCGGTATTGTTGGATGAAGCGGCTCTGGCCGACATTACCGTATGCTTAAGTGAGACTGGTTCTACCGACGTGCTTCGCACACAGGTGGCTGGTGGGTGTCAGTTTCTCCAACTTTAGTTGAATCGGATTCAATGAACAAGGTTCTTTCTAAAGATCAAAAAGCTATCACTATACCGCTTTGTGGTTTTTGATGCATAGGTAAGAACAATTCTTGCTCAACCCGTAGCAGCCACGTAAAACTTGCAACAACAAAGTAGAGGACGTCTAACTTGTTTTTGCAGGGCATGTTGTGATGTGATATGGTCAAGACATGATGCTAAATTTTATTGTATGAGATGATCATGTTTTGTAACACAGTTATCGGCAACTGGCAGTAGCCATATGGTTGTCGCTTTATTGTATGAAATGCAATCGCCATGTAATTGCTTCACTTTGTCACTAAGCGGTAGCAATAGTCATAGTAGCAATAGTTGGCGAGATGACAATGATGCTTCGATGGATATCAAGGTGTCAAGCTGGTGACGATGGTGATCATGACGGTGCTTTGGAGATGGAGATCAAAGGGACAAGATGATGATGGCCATATCATATCACTTATATTGATTGCATGTGATGTTTATCCTTTATGCATCTTATTTTGCTTAGTTCGACAGTAGCATTATAAGATGATCACTCACTAAATTTCAAGGTATAAGTGTTCTCCCTGAGTATGCACCATTGCTACAGTTCGTCGTGATGAGACACCACGTGATGATCGGGTGTGATAAGCTCTATGTTCACATACAATGGGTGCAAGCCAGTTTTGCACATGCAGAATACTCGGGTTAAACTTGATGAGCCTAGCATATGTAGATATGGCCTCGAAACACTGACACCAAAAGGTCGAGCATGAATCATATAGTAGATATGATCAACATAGTGATGTTCACCATTGAAAACTACTCCATCTCATGTGATGATCGGACATGGTTTAGTTGATATGGATCACGTGATCACTTAGATGATTAGAGGGATGTCTATCTAAGTGGGAGTTCTTAAGTAATATAATTAATTGAACTTTAATTTATCATGAACTTAGTACCTGATAGTATTTTGCATGTCTATGTTATTGTAGATAGATGGTCCGTGCTCTTGTTCCATTGAATTTTAATGCGTTCCTAGAGAAAGCTAAGTTAAAAGATGATGGTAGCAACTACACGGACTGGGTCCATAACTTGAGGATTATCCTCATTGCTGCAAAGAAGAATTACATCCTGGAAGCACTGCTGGGTGACAAACCTGCTGTAGGAACAACTTCAGATGTTATGAACACCTGGCAGAGCAAAGCTAATGACTACTCGATAGTTCAGTGTGCCATGCTTTACAGCTTAGAACCGGGACTTCAACAACGTTTTGAATGTCATGGACCATATAATATGTTCTAGGAGTTGAAGTTAATATTTCAAGAAAATGCCCGGATTGAGAGATATGAAGTCTCCAATAAGTTCTACAGCTGCAAAATGGAGGAGAATAGTTCTGTCAGTGAACATATACTCAGAATGTCTGGGTACCACAACCCCTTGACTCAGCTGGGAGTTAATCTTCTTGATGATAGTGTCATTGGCAGAGTTCTTTAATCACTTCCACCAAGCTATAAGAGCTTCATGATGAACTATAATATGCAAGGGATGGATAAGACGATTCCCGAGCTCTTCGCAATGCTAAAGGCTGCGGAGGTAGAAATCAAGAAGGATCATCTACTGTTGATGGTCAAAAAGACCACCAGTTTCAAGAAAAGGGTAAAGGGAAGAAGGGGAACTTCAAGAAGAACAACAAGCCAGTTGTTGATCAAGTGAAGAAACCCAAGTCTAGACCTAAGCCTGAGACTGAGTGCTTCTACTACAAAGGAACTGGTCACTAGAAGCGAAACTGCCCCAAGTATTTAGCGGAGAAGAAGGATGGCAAAGTGAAAGGTATATTTGATATACATGTTATTGATGTGTACCTTACTAATACTCGTAGTAGCGCCTGGGTATTTGATAGTGGTTCTGTTGCTAATATCTGCAACTCGAAACAGGGGCTACGGATTAAGCAAAGATTGGCTAAGGACGAGGTGACGATGCACGTGGGAAATGGTTCCAAAGTTGATGTGATCGCCGCCAACAAGCTACCTCTACCTTCGGGATTAGTTTTAGACCTAAATAATTATTATTTGGTGCCAACATTGAGCATGAACATTATATCTGGATCTTGTTTAACGAGACGGTTATTCATTTAAATCAGAAAATAATGGTTGTTCTATTTATATGAGTAATATATTTTATGGTCATGCACCCTTGATGAGTGGTCTATTTTTACTAAATCTTGATAGTAGTGATACACATGTTCATAGTATTGAAGATAAAAGATGCAGAGTTGATAATGATAGTGCAACTTACTTGTGGCACTGCCGTTTGGGTCATATTGGTGTAAAGTGCATGAAGAAACTCCATTCTGATGGACTTCTGGAATCACTTGATTATGAATCACATGGTACTTGCGAACCATGCCTCATGGGCAAGATGACTAAAACTCCGTTCTCCGGAACAATGGAGCGAGCAACAGAGTTATTTGAAATCATACATAATGATGTATGTGGTCCAATGAACATTGAGGCTCGTGGCGGATATTGTTATTTTCTCACCTTCACAGATGATTTGAGCAGATATGGGTATATCTACTTAACGAAACATAAGTCTGAAACATTTGAAAAGTTTAAAGAATTTCATAGTGAAATGGAAACTCATCGTAACAAGAAAATAAAGTTTTTACGATCTGATCGTGGAGGATAATATTTGAGTTACGAGTTTGGTCTTCATTTGAAACAATGAGGAATAATTTCGCAACTCACGCCACCCGGAACACCACAGCGTAATGGTGTGTCCGAACATCATAATCGTACTTTACTAGATATGGTGCGATCTATGATGTCTCTCACTGATTTACCGCTATCATTTTGGGGTTATGCTTTAGAGACACCTGCATTCATGTTAAATAGGGCACCATCTAAATCCATTGAGATGACACCTTATGAACTGTGGTTTGGCAAGAAACCCAAGTTGTCGTTTCTTAAAGTTTGGGGCTGCGATGCTTATGTGAAAAAGCTTCAACCTGATAAGCTCAAACCCAAATCGGAGAAATGTGTCTTCATAGGATACCCAAAGGAGGCTGTTGGGTACACCTTCTATCACATATCCGAAGGCAAGATATTCGTTGCTAAGAATGGATCCTTTCTAGAGAAGGAGTTTCTCTCTAAAGAATTGAGTGGGAGGAAAGTAGAACTTGATGAGGTAATTGTACCTGCTCCCTTATTGGAAAGTAGTTCATCACTGAAATCAGTTCCAGTGATTCCTACACCAGTAAGTGAGGAAGCTAATGATGATAATCATGAAACTTCTGATGAAGTTACTACCGAACCTCATAGGTCAACCAGAGTAAGATCCGCACCAGAGTGGTACGGTAATCCTTTTCTGAAGGTCATGTTACTTGACCATGATGAACCTACGAACTATGAGGAAGCGATGATGAGCCCAAATTCCGCAAAATGGCTTGAGGCCATGAAATCTGAGATGGGATCCATGTATGAGAACAAAGTGTGGACTTTGGTTGACTTTTCCAATGATCGGCAGGCCATACAGAATAAATGGATCTTCAAGAAGAAGACTGACGCTGACGGTAATATTACTGTCTACAAAGCTCGACTTGTTGCGGAAGTTTTTCGATAAGTTCAAGGAGTTGACTATGATGAGACTTCTCACCCATAACGATGCTTAAGTCCGTCTGAATCATGTTAGAAATTTCCACATTTTATGATTATGAAATTTGACAAATGGATGTCAAAACTGCATTCCTTAATGGATATCTTAAAGAAGAGTTGTATATGATGCAACCAGAAGGTTTTGTCGATCCAAAAGGTGCTAACAAAGTGTGCAAGCTCCAGCGATCCATTTATGGACTGGTGCAAGCCTCTCGGAGTTGGAATATATGCTTTGATAGTGTGATCAAAGCATATGGTTTTATACAGACTTTTGGGGAAGCATGTATTTACAAGAAAGTGAGTGGGAGCTCTGTAGCATTTCTGATATTATATGTATATGACATATTGTTGATCGGAAATGATACTAAATTTCTGAATAGCATAAAAGGATATTTGAATAAGAATTTTTCAATGAAAGACCTCGGTGAAGCTTCTTATATATTGGGCATCAGGATCTATAGAGATAGATCAAGACGCTTGATTGGACTTTCACAAAGCACATACCTTGATAAAGTTTTGAAGAAGTTCAAAATGGATCAAGCAAAGAAAGGGTTCTTGCCTGTGTTACAAGGTGTGAAGTTGAGTCAGACTCAATCCTTGACCACTGCATAAGATAGAGAGAAAATGAAAGTCATTCCCTATGCTTCAGCCATAGGTTCTATCATGTATGCAATGTTGTGTACTAGACCTGATGTGTGCCGTGCTATTAGTTTAGCAGGGAGGTACCAAAGTAATCCAGGAGTGGATCACTGGACAACGGTCAAGAACATCCTGAAATACCTGAAAAGGACTAAGGATATGTTACTCGTTTATGGAGGCGACAAAGAGCTTGTCGTCAACAGTTACGTTGATCCAAGCTTTGACACTGATCTGGATGACTCTAAGTCACAAACTAGATACGTATTTTTATTAAATGGTGGAGCTGTCAGTTGGTGCAGTTCCAAGTAGAGTGTCGTGGCGGGATCTACGTGTGAAGCGGAGTACATAGCTGCTTCGGAAGCAGCAAATGAAGGAGTCTGGATGAAGGAGTTCATATCCGATCTAGGTGTAATACCTAGTGCATTGGGTCCAATGAAAATCTTTTGTGACAATACTGGTGCAATTGCCTTGGCAAAGGAATCCAGATTTCACAAGAGAACCAAGCACATCAATAGACTCTTCAATTCCATCCGCGATCAAGTCAAGGAGGGATACATAGAGATTTGCAAGATACATACGGATCTGAATGTTGTAGACCCGTTGATTAAGCCTCTCTCACGAGAAAAACATGATCAACACTAAGACTCCATCGGTGTTAGAATCATTACAATGTAATCTAGATTATTGACTCTAGTGCAAGTGGGAGACTGAAGGAAATATGCCCTAGAGGCAATAATGAAGTTGTTATTTATATTTCCTTATATCATGATAAATGTTTATTATTCATGCTAGAATTGTTTTAACCAGAAACTTAGTACATGTGTGAATACATAGACAAACAGATTGTCACTAGTATGCCTCTACTTGACTAGCTCGTTGAATCAATGGTTATGTTTCCTGACCATAGACATGAGTTGTCATTTTATTAACGGGATCACATCATTAGAGAATGATGTGATTGACTTGACCCATCCGTTAGCTTAGCACGATGATCGTTTAGTTTGTTGCTATTGCTTTCTCCATAACTTATACATGTTCCTATGACTATGAGATCATGCAACTCCTGAATACCGGAGGAACACTTAGTGTGCTATCAAACGTCACAACATAACTGGGTGACTATAAAGATGCTCTACAGGTGTCTCCGATGGTGTTTGTTGAGTTGGCCTAGATCGAGATTAAGATTTGTCACTCCGAGTATCAGAGAGGTATCTCTGGGCCCTCTCGGTAATGCACATCACTATAAGCCTTGCAAGAAATGTGACTAATGAGTTAGTTGTGGGATGATGCATTACGGAACGAGTAAACAGACCTGCCGGTAACGAGATTGAACTAGGTATTGAGATACCGACGATTGAACCTCGGGCAAGTAACATACCAATGACAAAGGGAACAACATATGTTGTTATGCGGTTTGACCGATAAAGATCTTCGTGGAATAGTAGGAACCAATATGAGCATCCAGGTTCCGCTATTGGTTATTGACCGGAGATGAGTCTCGGTCATGTCTACATAGTTCTCGAACCCGTAGGGTCCGCACGCTTAATGTTCGGTGACGATTGGTATTATGAGTTTATGTGTTTTGATGAACCGGAGGTTGTTCGGAGTCCAAGATGTGATCACGGGCATGATGAGGAGTCTTGAAATGGTCGAGACATAAAGATCGATATATTGGAAGCCTATGTTTGGACATCAGAATGGTTCCGAGTGAGTTTGGGCATTTACCGGAGTACCAGGGGCTTACCGGACCCCCCAGGGAGTATATGGGCCCTAATGGGCTTTAGTGGAGAGAGAGAGGCAGCCAGGGCAGGCCGCGTGCCCCCTCCCCCTCTAGTCTGAATTGGACTAGGAAGGGGGGCGGCGCCCCCTTTCCTTCCTCCCGCTCCCCCCTTCCTTCTCTCCTAGTCCAACTAGGGAAGGGGGATCCTACTCCCGGTTGGAGTAGGACTCCTCCAGGGCGTGCCATAGAGGGCCGTCCCTCTCCCCTCCTTCACTCCTTTATATACAGGGGAGGGGGGCACCCCATAGACACACAAGTTGATCATTGATCTCTTGGTCGTGTGCGGTGCCCCCCTCCACCATAATCCACCTCGGTCATATCATCGTAGTGCTTAGGTGAAGCCCTGCGCCGGTAGCTTCATCATCACCGTCATCACGCTGTCATGCTGACAAAGCTCTCCCTCGACACTCAGCTAGATCGAGAGTTCATGGGACGTCACCGAGCCGAACGTGTGCAGATCGCGGAGGTGCCGTACTTTCGGTACTAGGACCGGTCGGATCGTGAAGACGTACGACTACACCAACCGCGTTGTCATAACGCTTCCACTTACGATCTACGAGGGTATGTGGACAACACTCTTCCCTCTCGTTGCTATGCATCACCATGATAGATCTTGCGTGTGGGTAGGATTTTTTTTGAAATTACCGCATTCCCAACACCAGTTACGTTGTGACATTTGATAGCACACTAAGTGTTCCTCCGGTATTCGGGAGTTGCATAATCTCATAGTCATAGGAACATGTATGAGTCATGAAGAAAGCAATAGCGATAAAACTAAATGATCATTATGCTAACATAACGGATGGGTCTTGTCCATCACATCATTCTCTAATGATGTGATCTCGTTCATCAAATGACAACTCATGTCTATGGCTAGGAAACTTAACCATCTTTGATTAACGAGCTAGTCTAGTAGAGGCATACTAGGGACACTCTGTTTGTCTATGTATTCACACATGTACTAAGTTTCCGGTTAATACAATTCTAGCATGAATAATAAACATTTATCATGATATAAGGAAATATAAATAACAACTTTATTATTGCCTCTAGGGCATATTTCCTTCAGTCTCCCACTTGCACTAGAGTCAATAATCTAGTTCACATCGTCATGTGATTTCACACCAATAGTTCACATCTTTATGTGATTAGTTCACATCTTCATGTGACTAATACCCAAAGGGTTTACTAGAGTCAATAATCTAGTTCACATCGCTATGTGATTAACACCTAAAGAATGATCATGTTTTGCTTTGTGAGAGAAGTCTAGTCTACAAGTCTGCAACATTCAGATCCGTATGTATTTTGCAAATTTCTATGTCTACAATACTCCACACGGAGCTACTCTAGCTAATTGCTCCCACTTTCAATATGTATCTAGATCGAGACTTAGAGTCATCTAGATCGGTGTCAAAAGCTTATATCGATGTAACTCTTTACGACGAACTCTTTTATCACCTCCATAACCGAGAAATATTTCCTTAGTCCTCTAAGGATAATTTTGACCGTTTTCCAGTGATCTACTCCTAGATCACTGTTGTACTCCCTTGCCAAAATCATGCTAAGGTATACAATAGGTCTGGTACACAGCATAGCATACTTTATAGAACCTATGACCGAGGCATAGGGAATGACTTTTCATTCTCTTTCTATTTTCTATCGTGGTTGGGTTTTGAGTCTTTACTCAACTTCACACCTTGCAACACAGGCAAGAACTCCTTCTTTGACTGATCCATTTTGAACTCCTTCAAAATCTTATCAAGGTATGTACTCATTGAAAAGAACTTATCAAGCGTCTTGATCTATATCTGTAGATTTTGATGCTCAATATGTAAGCACCTTTATCGAGGTCTTTCTTTGAAAAACTCCTTTCAAACACTCCTTTATGCTTTCCAGAAAATTCTACATCATTTCCAATCAACAATATGTCATTCATATATATTTATCAGAAAGGTTGTAGTGCTCCCACTCACTTTCTTGTAGATACACGCTTCACCGCAAGTCTGTATAAAACTATATGCTTTGATCAACTCATCAGAGCGTGTATTCCAACTCCGAGATGCTTGCACCAGTCCATAGATGGATCGCTGGAGCTTGCACACTTTGTTAGCATCTTTAGGATTGACAAAACCTTCTGGTTGCATCATATACAACTCTTATTTAATAAATCCATTAAGGAATGTAGTTTTGATATCCATTTGCCAGATTTCATAAAATGCGGCAACCGGTAACATGATTCGGACAGACTTTTAAGCATCGCTACGGGTGAGAAGTCTCATCATAGTCAACTCCTTGAACTTATCAAAAAACTTTCGCAACAAGTCGAGCTTTGTAGACGGTAATATTACCGTCATCGTCAGTCTTCTTCTTGAAGATCCATTTATTCTCTATGGCTTGCCTATCATCGGGCAAGTCAACCAAAGTCCACACTTTTTTCTCATACATGGATCCCATCTCAGATTTCATGGCCGCAAGCCACTTCACGGAATCTGGGCTCATCATCGCTTCCTCATAGTTCATAGGTTCGTCATGGTCAAGTAACATGACCTCCAGAATAGGATTACTGTACCACTCTGGTGCGGATCTTACTCTGGTTGACCTACGAGATTCGGTAGTAACTTTATCAGAAGTTTCATGATCATCATCATTAGCTTCCTCACTAATTGGTGTAGTAATCACTTTAACTGATTTCTATGATGAACTACTTTCCAATAAGGGAGCAGGTAAAATTACCTCATCAAGTTCTACTTTCCTCTCACTCACTTCTTTTGAGAGAAACTCCTTCTCTAGAAAGGATCCACTCTTAGCAACAAAGATCTCGCCTTCAGATATGTGATAGAAGGTGTACCCAACAGTTTCTTTTGGGTATCCTATGAAGATGCACTTCTCTGATTTGGGTTTGAGCTTATCAGGCTGAAATTTTTTCACATAAGCATCGCAACCTGTCGTGGAATTGTCACGGCAGATGTCCTAGTGTGAGGACGTAGTCGTTAGGCCAACACATCCATATGGTAGCTTGAGAGGGGTTGAGTGGAATCGAGAGACACAACAGAAGACAAGGATTTATATAGCTTCGGGCCCCGAGAAACATCATCCGGTGACAACCCTACATGCTGTTTGTGGCTAGGTCTCATTATCATCAAGAGGGAGTCGCCGTAAACCGGCTCTCCTAGTTATGTCTAACCCTTCAGATTATCTCCCTCTCTTGGGGTGCCCTGCCCCTCCTTATATATGTTGAAGGGGCGTGTTACATGACTAGTCCTATTAGGATTAGGATTACTCTATTACAAGTGGGGTCCTAGTCTTGCTTCCTTTGTAGGAGAATATTCCTTATGCCTTTCCTCTTAATCCGTCCCATCATAACATGAGCCGGCCTTCTGGGCCTTGGGCCTTGTCATCCATCTGAAACACCCGTCGGGTCACCAATGAGTCTTTAGGCTCGTGAGTCGTCACACCAGTGAGCCGCCAGACACGTGAGTCGCCAATCCTCTGGCGGTTTACCAATGAAATGCCAAGTCCGACCGGGTCATATATCCGGCCGGGTCATACCGCGGGGTATATCCCCGACATTAGCCCCCAGTTTAATTTGGATTTATCCATGTTAAACTGATCTGCAACATATACACAAGAACAAAATTGACAGGTTGTGCTTCGGGTTAAATATTTGTAAACCGGCACCTGGTCATCCTTAAATCCTTGTCATTTCCTCCTTCTAGAAAATCCGGGTCAATAGGCCGGCTTCATAGTCAACTTGCTTGTAGAAGAATTATTGTAAATAAAGAAACCATTTGAGTCGGCCTTCAATGCTCTGACTTGATAAAAATATTGGTCTTCAAATATTTCAACTGATATTAGGTCGGCTTGAAGATGTAGGACTCGCCGATTTATCATTGCCAAAGTTACCGGGTTATAAAAACTGATGACTCTGGGTTATGATTGTTGCTAATGCCGGGTCACACAATTAATCTTCCTGACTTCCTTAAAACTGAGAATTTGAAAACTTTCCTCCTTGATATGCATATTATCTATAGCCCCCAAGTCTTAAGAGAAAAACATAGTGATAACTTAAGACTTTGCTTTAATATAAATGCTACAACCTTGAAGAAATCCAGGTTGTTCATTTCAATCATTAGTCAAAACTGAATATTCCATATATGTAGCCCCCAAATGCCGGGTTGTCATGCTTGCAGCAACCTGGGACTTGTAATTGCCTTGTGCTCATAAACACTTCAACCAATGTAGCCCACATGGGCCGGGTCATTATGCAATAATGAGCAGGGACTTTATAAATATAATCATGTATACTTGAGCAGCGACATGTAGCCTCCAAGGGCCGGCTCACTAAAATTATACTGAGCTGGGACTTTATATATACTTCATTGAAAATAACATCATATGATGTAACCCCCATCATGGGGCTTGAACCCACGTCCACAAGGTTAAGAGCTTTGTGCTTTACCAACTGAGCAGTGGATCCTTCAATATAATGGATTAAGACTTGTGTACCTTAAATTTTTGACAGGAGCAATTGGTAGCCCCCAAGGGCCGGCTCATTATGATGTGATGAGTCGGGTCTTCAGAAAGGCCAGCAAAAATGACTTTGCATTAGCCCCCAAGTGTCATGGTGCATGCTTGCAGCAACATGAGACTTGCATATTTTATGTCATCTCAACTTGAATGATGTAGCCCCCAAGTGCCAGGTCGTAAGCCTGCAGCAACTCGGGACTATTCCTTCCATTGTAGAATAAGTCATATCCATTGATAAAGAAATAATAACCGTTGCGCTGAAGCGACTTTGAAAACCTCAATTATAATACTGGTTATTGATAACCATAATAAAAATCCAGCCATGTTGGCTATTCAAAATTTGAATAATATAATCCGGTAAGAAAACCTCAATCATTAAATATCATAATGAAAATCCAGCCAAGTTTGGCTATTAAAGATTTGAATACTTTATCTATAGAATTGGCTCATACTGCCGGCTTACATTGCCACATCCAATGATTTAGAAGCGCATGATTCCAATGGCACAATCCAAAATATACTGGCGTTTCAAACCAAGAAGGGGTTATCAAAGCTATGTTTTGTGAATCAGGGAGCCCCCAAGGGATGTATTTTGAACCATCAAGGTCGGGTACTTATGTTTGAGTTGTGCTGTGCAACAGACTCTCTTTGGTCCCTTTAACCTGGGCATTAAACCTCCAAGTAGGTCAGAGCTATGCTGATATGAAGTTATAATACTAGCTTGCTAGCCGGATTACCAAGGTAATTAGAGCTATGCTCTTATGAAATTATAATACTGGCTTGATAGCCAGATTACCAAAGTAACCAGAGTTGTGCTATTATAATATGGGCTTGATAGCTGCTACGTCTTGAGCTTGCGTTGGTTTTCCCCGAAGAGGAAGGGATGATGCAGCAGAGTAGCGTAAGTATTTCCCTCAGTTTTTGAGAACCAAGGTATCAATCCAGTAGGAGCCCACGCTCAAGTCCCTCATACCTGCACAAAGCGATAGCTACTCGCAACCAACGCGATTAGGGGTTGTCAAGCCTTTCATGGTCACTTACGAGAGTGAGATCTGATAGATATAATATTTTTGGTATTTTTGATATAAAGATGCAAAGTAAAAGGTAAAGGAAAAGTAAATAGCAAAACAATATAAAAGTGTTGGAGATTGATATGATGAGAATAGACCCAGGGGCCATAGGTTTCACTAGTGGCTTCTCTCAAGAGCATAAGTATTCTACGGTGGGTGAACAAATCACTGTTGAGCAATTGATAGAATGATGCATAATTATGAGAATATCTAGGCATGACCATGTATATAGGCATCACATCCGTGACAAGTAGATCGAAACAATTCTGCATCTACTACTATTACTCCACTCATCGACCGCTATCCAGCATGCATCTAGAGTATTAAGTTAAAACAGAGTAACGCTTTAAGCAAGATGACATGATGTAGAGAGATAAATTTGTGCAATATGAAATAAACCCCATCTTTTTATCCTCGATGGCAACGATACAATACGTGCCTTGCTGCCCCTTCTATCACTGGGTAAGGACACCGCAAGATCGAAACCAAAGCTAAGCACTTCTCCCATGGCAAGAGCTACCAATCTAGTTGGCCAAACCAAATGGATAATTCGAAGAGACTTGCAAAGATAACCAATCATGCATAAAAGAATTCAGAGAAGATTCAAATATTATTCATAGATAGACTTGATCATAAACCCACAATTCATCGGTCTCAACAAACACACCGCAAAAAGAAGATTACATCGAATAGATCTCCACAATAGAGGGGGAGAACTTTGTATTGCGATTCAAAGAGAGAGAAGAAGCCATCTAGCTACTAACTATGGACCCGAAGGTCTGAGGTAAGCTACTCACACTTCATTGGAGGGGCTAGGATGATGTAGAAGCCCTCCGTGATGACGACCCTCTTCCGGCGGAGCTCCGGAATAGGCCCCAAGATGGGATCGCGTGGATACAGAAAGTTGCGGCGGTGGAATTAGGTTTTTGGCTCCTGTTCTGATCGTTTTGGGGTACGTGTGTATATATAGGAGGAAGGAGTACGTCGGTGGAGCACCGAGGGGCCCATGAGGCAGGGGGCGCGCCCTAGGGAGGGCGCCCCCCACCCTCGTGACCACCTCTTTGATCCCTTGCAGTAGGGTCTAAGTCTCCTGGATCACGTTCGGTGAGAAAATCACGTTTCCGAAGATTTTATTCCGTTTGGACTCTGTTTGATATTATGTTTATCCGAAACACTGAAATAGGCAAAAAAACAACAATTCTGGGCTGGGCCTCCAGTTAATAGGTTAGTCCCAAAAATAATATAAAAGTGGAAAATAAAGCCCAATATAGTCCAAAACAGTAGATAATATAGCATGGAGCAATAAAAAATTATAGATACGTTGGAGACGTATCAGGCATCCCCAAGCTTAATTCCTGCTTGTCCTCGAGTAGGTAAATGATAAAAAGAGAATTTTTGATGCGGAGTGCTACTTGGCATAATTTCAATGCAAATCTTCTTAATTGTGGTATGAATATTCAGATTAGAAAGATTCAAGACAAAAGTTTATATTGACATAGAAAATAATAATACTTCAAGCATACTAACAAAGCAATTATGTCTTCTCAAAATAACATGGCCAAAGAAAGTTATCCCTACAAAATCATATAGTCTAGCTATGCTCCATCTTCCCCACACAAAGTATTTAAATCATGCACAACCCCGATGACAAGCCAAGCAATTGTTTCATACTCTAAATTTTTCAAAACTTTTTCAATCTTCACGCAATACATGAGCATGAGCCATGGATATAGCACTATAGGTGGAATAGAATGGTGGTTGTGGAGAAGACAAAAAAGGGAGAAGATAGTCTCACATCAACTAGGCGTATCAATGGGCTATGGAGATGCCCATCAATAGATATCAATGTGAGTGAGTAGGGATTGCCATGCAACAGATGCAGTAGAGCTATAAATGTATGAAAGCTCAACAAAAGAAACTAGTGGGTGTGCATCCAACTTGCTTGCTCACGAAGACCTAGGGCAATTTGAGGAAGCCCATCATTGGAATATACAAGCCATGTTCTATAACGTAAAATTCCCACTAGTATATGAAAGTGACAACATATGAGACTCTCTATATGAAGAACATGGTGCTACTTTGAAGCACAAAATATGAGACTTGCTATATGAAGAACATGGTGCTACTTTGAAGCACAAGTGTGGAGAAAAAGGGATAGTAGCATTGTCCCCCTTTTTTTGGGCTTTTTTTTCTTTGGCCTTTCTTCTTTTTTTTGGGACAATGCTCTATTGAATGATGATCATCACACTTCTATTTATTTACAACTCAATGATTACAACTCGATACTAAAACAAGGTATGACTCTATATGAATGCCTCCGGCGGTGTACCGGGATATGCAATGAATCACGAGTGAAAAGTATGAAAGAATTATGAACGGTGGCTTTGCCACAAACACTATGTCAACTACATGATCATGCTAAGCAATATGACAATGATGGATGTGTCATGATGAACTAGATGGTGGAAAGTTGCATGGCAATATATCTCGGAATGGCTATGGAAATGCCATAATAGGTAGGTATGTTGAGGAAGGTATATGGTAGGTGTATGATACCGGCGAAAGTTGCGCGGTATTAGAGAGGCTAGCAAGGGTGGAAGGGTGGGAGTGCGTATAATCCATGGACTCAACATTAGTCATAAAGAACTCATATACTTATTGCAAAAATTTAGAAGTTATCAAAGCAAAGTATTACGCGCATGCTCCTAGGGGGATAGATTGGTAGGAAAAGACCATCGCTCTTCCCCGACCGCCACTCATAAGGAAGACAATCAATAAATGAATCATGCTCCGACTTCATCACATAACGATTCACCATACGTGCATGCTACGGGAATCACAAACTTCAACACAAGTATTCTTAAAATTCACAACTACTCAACTAGCATGACTTTAATATTATCACCTCCATATCTCAAGAAAATTATCATGCTTCAATCTTTTCTTAGTATTCAACACACTCAAAAGAAAATTTCACAAATCTAGAATACCAAGCATATTATTATTAGGCAAATTACCATGCTATTAAGAGACTCTCAAAATAATTTAAGTGAAGCATGAGAGATCAATAGTTTCCTTAAAACAAATCCACTACCGTGCTCTAAAAGATCTAAGTGAAGCACATAGAGAAAAATTATCTAGCTCAAAAGATATAAGTGAAGCACATAGAGCAAAATTATCTAGCTCAAAAGATATAAGTGAAGCATATAGAGCAAAATTATCTAGCTCAAAAGGATATAAGTGAAGCACATAGAGTATTCTATCAAATTTTAATTCATGTATGGTCTCTCAAAAGGTGTGTACAGCAAGGATGATTGTGGTATACTAGCAAACAAAGACACAAATAATACAATACGCTCCAAGCAAAACACATATCATGTTGGTGAATAAAAATATAGCTCCAAGTAAATTACCGATGGAAGTGGACAAAAAGAGGGGATGCCTTCCGGGGCATCCCCAAGATTTAACTTTTTGGTGTCCTTGGATTATCTTGGGGGTGCCATGGGCATCCCCAAGCTTAGTCTCTTGCCACTCCTTGTTCCATGATCCATCAAAAGAATTCACCCAAAACTTGAAAACTTCACAACACAAAACTCAAAATAGAAAACTCGTGAGCTCCGTTAGCGAAAGAAAACAAAAGACCACTTCAAGGTACTGTAATGAACTCATTATTTATTTATATTTGTGTTAAACCTACTGTATTCCAACTTCTATATGGATCATAAACTATTTTACTAGCCATAGATTCATCAAAATAAGCAAACAACACACGAAAAACAGAATCTGTCAAAAACAGAACAGTCTGTAGTAATCTGTAGCTAGCGCAAGATCTGGAACCCCAAAAATTCTAAAATAAATTTCTGGACGTGAGGAATTTATCTATTAATCATCTTCAAAAATAATTAACTAAATAGCACTCTTCAAATAAAAATTTCAGCAGTTCTCGTGAGTGCTAAAGTTTCTGTTTTTTACAGAAAGTTCAACAAGACTTTCCCCAAGTCTTCCCAACGGTTCTACTTGGCACAAACACTAATTAAACACAAAAAACACAATCTAAACAGAGGCTAAATAATTTATTTATTACTAAACAGGAGCAAATAGCAAGGAATAAAAATAAAATTTGGTTGCCTCCCAACAAGCGCTATCGTTTAACGCCCCTAGCTAGGCATAACAAGCAAGGATAGATCTAGGTATTGCCATCTTTGGTAGGCAATTATTCAATTAGGAATCTACCATCTTTAGGAATCTCATTCTTTTTATTAATTATCAAACTTTTAGGCACAAGATAGAAAAATTCATTTGTAATAAATGGTTCTTTAATGATAGCAAAAAGATTGGGATGAATACTTATAGATTTAAGATCAGCAGTTTCCTTACTAGATGATTCACCCTTATTTTTAGGAACATGCATGAGCTTGGCAATTTTAGTAGGAGGACTAGGAGTATTCTTTATGGAAGAAAAAGCGGTTCCAAAATTTGCAATGATACCCTCAAGTTTATCAATTCTAGTAGAGTCTAAGTTCATCTTCTCATTAACTATGGGTTCCTTTTCCTTAATATTTTTCAAAGTCATTCCTACCTTAGATCCATACTGAGTGATTTGATTGTGGATATTTTTATCTAGATTTTTAATTGACTCAATAGTAGAAACTTTATTTTCAATAATTTCAAGTCTTTGCATAACATGCTCCAAAGTTAAGATGGTTCCATTAACCAAAAGAGGTGGTGAGCCAAATAAATCTAACATAGCATTATAAGAATCAAAAGTATGGCTACCCAAGAAGTTCCCTCCGGTAATGGTATCGAGGATATATCTATTCCAAGGATTAATACATACATAAAAATTGCGGAGAAGAACTAAGGTAGATTGCTTCCTGGTAGATCTATTTTGAGCATTCCAAATCCTATACCAAGCATCTTTTAGATTTTCTCCCTCCCTTTGTTTAAAATTTAGATCTTCACTCTCGGGAGACAACGGAGAAGATATGAGACTAGCCATGACGACAAGCAAACAAACTAGCACACGAGCAAACAAAAAGCAAGCAGACAAAAGAGGTAAACAGAGAGGGAGGATAGAGAGAGAGAGGGCGAATAAAACGACAAGGGTGAATTGGGGGGAGAGGAAAACGAGAGGCAAATGGCAAATAATGTAATGCGAGAGATAGGGATCGTGATGGGTACTTGGTATATTGACTTTTTGCGTAGACTCCCCGGCAACGACGCTAGAAATCCTTCTTGCTACGTCTTGAGCTTGCGTTGGTTTTCCCCGAAGAGGAAGGGATGATGCAGCAGAGTAGCGTAAGTATTTCCCTCAGTTTTTGGGAACCAAGGTATCAATCCAGTAGGATCCCACGCTCAAGTCCCTCATACCTGCACAAAGCGATAGCTACTCGCAACCAACGCGATTAGGGGCTGTCAAGCCCTTCACGGTCACTTACGAGAGTGAGATCTGATAGATATAATATTTTTGGTATTTTTGATATAAAGATGCAAAGTAAAAGGTAAAGGCAAAGTAAATAGCAAAACAATATAAAAGTGATGGAGATTGATATGATGAGAATAGACCCGGGGGCCATAGGTTTCACTAGTGGCTTCTCTCAAGAGCATAAGTATTCTACGGTGGGTGCACAAATTACTGTTGAGCAATTGATAGAATTATGCATAATTATGAGAATATCTAGGCATGATCATGTATATAGGCATCACGTCTGTGAGAAGTAGATCAAAACGATCTTGCATCTACTACTATTACTCCACTCATCGACCGCTATCCAGCATGCATCTAGAGTATTAAGTTAAAAACAGAGTAACACTTTAAGCAAGATGACATGATGTACAGAGATAAATTCATGCAATATGAAATAAACCCCATCTTGTTATCCTCGATGGCAACGGTACAATACGTGCCTTGCTGCCCCTTCTGTCACTGGGTAAGGACACCACAAGATCGAACCCAAAGCTAAGCACTTCTCCCATGGCAAGAACTACCAATCTAGTTGGCCAAACCAAACGGATAATTCGAAGAGACTTGCAAAGATAACCAATCATGCATAAAAGAATTCACAGAAGATTCAAATATTATTCATAGATAGACTTGATCATAAACCCACAATTCATCGATCTCAACAAACACACCGCAAAAAGAAGATTACATTGAATAGATCTCCACAAGAGAGGGGGAGAACTTTGTATTGAGATTCAAAGAGAGAGAAGAAGCCATCTAGCTACTAACTATGGACCCAGAGGTCTGAGGTAAACTACTCACACTTCATCGGAGGGGCTAGGATGATGTAGAAGCCCTCCGTGATGACGGCCCTCTTCCGGCGGAGCTCCGGAACAGGCCCCAAGATGGGATCTCATGGATACAGAAAGTTGTGGCGGTGGAATTAGGTTTTTGGCTCATGTTCTGATTGTTTTGGGGTACGTGTGTGTATATAGGAGGAAGGAGTACGTCGGTGGAGCACCGAGGGGCCCACGAGGCAGGGGGCGCGCCCTAGGGGGGGCGCCCCCCACCCTCGTGATCACCTCTTTGATCCCTTGCAGTAGGGTCCAAGTCTCCTGGATCATGTTCGGTGAGAAAATCACGTTTCCGAAGATTTTATTCCGTTTGGACTCCGTTTGATATTCTATTTATCCGAAACACTGGAATAGGCAAAAAACAACAATTCTGGGCTGGGCCTCCGGTTAATAGGTTAGTCCCAAAAATAATATAAAAGTGGAAAATAAAGCCCAATATAGTCCAAAACAGAAGATAATATAGCATGGAGCAATAAAAAATTATAGATACGTTGGAGACGTATCAATAGCCGGATTACCAAGGTAACCAGAGCTGTGCTCTTATAATATGGGCTTGATAGCCGGATTACCGAAGTAACCAGAGCTATGCTCTTATGATATGGGCTTGATAGCTGGATTAGCAAGGTAACCAGAGCTGTGCTCTTATGATATGGGCTTGATAGCCAGATTACCGAAGTAACCAAAGCTGTGCTCTTATGATATGGGCTTGATAGTCGGATTACCGAGGTAACGAGAGCTGTGCTCTTATGATATGGGCTTGATAGCCGGATTACCGAAGTAACCAGAGCTATGCTCTTATAATATGGGCTTGATAACCGGATTAATAGGGTAGTCATAGCTATGCTCAATGAGCAGGAATCCCCCAAGTGACCAAGGATATGATAAGCCAATAAGGCAGGATACCCATGTTTGAACCGCGCATCATGGCAGAAAGTTCTCTTTGGCAACCTTTAATTTTTCCTGAGAAGTCGAACTTTACGAGGAATGGATTCTTTTTGAACCGGAATTTTAAACCGGATATTGGGAGCTTCAAAGCTTTGTGAGAGACGGATTTCCCTTGAACCGGATTTTAAACCGGATATTGAGAGCTTCAGCGCTTTGTGGGAGACAGGTTTCCTTTGAACCGGATTTTAAATTGGAATCCTTCCTTTTAAGCCAGAAACTTTCTGACTGCCTTTAAATTTTCACCAATAGGGCAGTAGCCTCCGGGGCCGGGTTATTTTTCCCTCCAATGACCCAGAGTTCTTGAATTTTCTTGAAACTGGCAACATTTGCTGAGTCATATCATCATAGACCCCGAGTCTTAAGACGACTTGAAGATTTGGATTGAGATTCTTCATATTTTGACCATAGCTTAAGATGTATATCATTGGCGTTGATAACGCGATGTGAATCCATAGAAGGTTGAGGTGACTGCGGTGGGTTATAAATGATCCCTTATGAGCCGTGTCAGCAACTCGGCCAATGGTTCATCCCAACTGGCTGTTTTGAGTTAACCAAACTGTAGTGGCAGCGACTTGTGCGCCTGCCCATTGAGCCATCCAGTGCAGACGGTGGCTGATAATATATGATAATTTGCCTCCAAATTGTTGGAAGAAAAAAACGGGTGATACGTCTCCAACGTATCTATAATTTTTGATTGCTTCATGCTATATTATATTTTGTTTTGGTTGATTAATGGGATTTGTTATACACTTTTATATTATTTTTGGGACTAACCTATTAACCGGTGGCCCAACCCAGAATTGCTGTTTTTTGCCTATTTCAGAGTTTCGCAGAAAAAGAATATCAAACGGAGTCCAAACGGAATGAAACCTTCGGGAATGTGATCCAGAGGACTTGGACCCTATGTCAAGAAAGCTACCAGGAAGGCACGAGGTAGG
>NC_041390.1:470601197-470713511 GCF_002162155.2 Triticum dicoccoides
GGCCCATGTTGCTCCACCGATGTACTTCTTCCTCCTATATATACCTACGTACCCCCAAACTACCAGATACGGAGCCAAAAACCTAATTCCACCGCCGCAACCTTCTGTACCCGTGAGATCCCATCTTGGGGCCTTTTCCGGAGCTCCGCCGGAGGGGGCATCAATCACGGAGGGCTTCTTCATCAACACCATAGCCTCTCCGATGATGTGTGAGTAGTTTACCTCAGACCTTCGGGTCCATAGTTATTAGCTAGATGGCTTCTTCTCTCTTTTTGGATCTCAATACAAAGTTCTCCACGATTCTCATGGAGATCTATTCGATGTAATCTTCTTTTGCGGTGTGTTTGTTGAGACAAATGAATTGTGGATTTATGATCAAGTTTATCTATGAACAATATTTGAATCCTCTCTGAATTCTTTATGTATGATTGGTTATTGACACGTCTCCAACGTATCTATAATTTTTGATTGCTCCATTCTATATTATCTACTATTTTGGACTATATTGGGCTTTATTTTCCACTTTTATATTATTTCTGGGACTAACCTATTAACCGGAGGCCCAGCCCAGAATTGCTGTTTTTGCCTATTTCAGTGTTTCGGAGAAACAGAATATCAAACGGAGTCCAAACGGAATGAAACCTTCGGAAACATGATTTTCTCATTAGATCAGATCTAGGAGACTTGGACCCTCCATTAAGAAAGCCACGAGGGTGGAGGGCGCGCCCCTCCTAGGGTGCACCCCCTGCCTCGTGGGCCCCTCGAAGCTCCACCGACGTACTTCTTCCTCCTATATATACCTACGTACCCCCAAATGATCGGGGACGGAGCCAAAAACCTAATTCCACCGCCGCAACTTTCTGTATCCACGAGATCCCATCTTGGGGCCTGTTCCGGAGCTCCGTCGGAGGGAGCATCGATCATGGAGGGCTTCTACATCATCATCCAAGCCCCTCCGAGGAAGTGTGAGTAGTTTACTTCAGACCTACAGGTCCATAGTTAGTAGCTAGATGGCTTCTTCTCTCTTTTTGGATCTCAATACAATGTTCTCCCCCTCTCTCGTGGAGATCTATTCAATGTAATCTTATTTTTGCGGTGTGTTTGTTGAGATCGATGAATTGTGGGTTTATGATCAAGTCTATCTATGAATAATATTTGAATCTTCTCTGAATTCTTTTATGCATGATTGGTTATCTTTGCAAGTCTCTTCGAATTATCAGTTTGGTTTGGCCTACTAGATTGGTTGTTCTTGCCATGTGAGAAGTGCTTAGCTTTGGGTTCGATCTTGCGGTGTCCTTTCCTAGTGACAGAAGGGGCAGCAAGGCACATATTGTATTGTTGCCATCGAGGATAACAAGATGGGGTTTTTATCATATTGCATGAAACTATCCCTCTACATCATGTCATCTTGCTTAAGGCATTACTCTGTTTTTAACTTAATACTCTAGATGCATGCTGGATAGCGGTCGATGAGTGGAGTAATAGTAGTAGATGCAGGCAGGAGTCAATCTACTTGTCTCGGACGTGATGCCTATATACATGATCATACCTAGATATTCTCATAACTATGCTCAATTCTGTCAATTGCTCAACAGTAATTTGTTCACCCACCATAGAATACTTATGCTCTTGAGAGAAGCCACTAGTGAAACCTATGGCCCCCAGGCCTCTTTCTCATCATATCAATCTCCATCACTTTATTATTGCTTTTCTTTTACTTTTCTTTTACTTTTTACTTTGCATCTCTATACCAAAAATACCAAAAATATTATTTATCATCTCTATCAGATCTCACTTTCGTAAGTGACCGTGAAGGGATTGACAACCCCTAAGCGCGTTGGTTGCGTTGAGCTATTGTTTTTGTGGAGGTACGAGGGACTCGCGCGTAGTGTAACGCCCACGATGTGGCTATATCTCCCAGGTGTCAAAGCACGACTTAGAGGCATAACCGCATTGTAAGCAATGTCGCAAGTGGGGTAATCTTCACACAACCCATGTACTGAATAAGAAAAGAGGTACATAGTTGGCTTACAATCGCCATGTCACACAATGCATAAATAACATTACATTCATCCAGATACAATCAAGGTCCGACTATGGAACCAAAATAAAGATAACCCCAAATGCAACAAAGTCCCCGATCGCCCCAACTGGGCACCATTACTGATTGTCTGGAAAGGAAACGTAGTATCGTCCCGAGTCCTCATCGAACTCCCACTTGAGCTCAGTCGAATCTCCTGGAATGGCATCATCGGTCCCTGCATCTGGTTTTTGGAGTAATCTGTGAGTCACGGGGACTCAGCAATCTCACACCCTCGCGATCAAGACTATTTAAGCTTATAGGTAGGGTAAAAGGTATGAGGTGGAGCTGCAGCAAGCACTAGCACATATGGTGGCTAACATACGCAAATGAGAGCGAGAAGAGAAAGCAAAGGCACGATCGATAAACTATGATCAAGAAGTGATCCTAGAACAACCTACGTTCAAGCATAACTCGAGACCGTGTTCTCTTCCCGGACTCCACCGAAAAGAGACCATCATGGCCACACACTCTGTTGATTCATTTTAATTAAGTTAAGTTTAAGGTTTTCTACAACTGGACATTAACAAATTCCCATATGTCCATAACCGTGGGCACGACTTTCGAAAGTTCAAATCCATGCAGGGGTGTCCCAACTTAGCCCATCACAAGCTCTCACGGTTACCGAAGGATATTCCTTCTCCCAAGACAATCCGATCAGACTCGGAATCCCGGTTACAAGACATCACGACAATGGTAAAACAAGTCCAGCAAAACCACCCGAATGTGCCGACAAATGCCGATAGGAGCTGCACATATCTTGTTCTCAAGGCACACCGGATAAGCAATCCGTACAACTAAAACCAACCCTCAGGTTTCCCCGAGGTGGCGCTGCAAGGGGCTCTAGTTTGGACCAACACTCAGAGGAGCACTGGCCCGGGGGTTTAAAATAAAAATGACCCTTGAGTCCGCGGAACCCAAGGGAAAAAAGAGGCTAGGTGGCAAATGATAAAACCATGGTTGGCCTTTGCTGGAGGACTTTTATTCAAGACGAACTGTCAAGGGGTTCCCATTATAACCCAACCGTGTAAGGAATGCAAAATCAAGCAACATAACACCTGTATGACGGGAACTAGGGCGGCAAGAGTGGAACAAAACACCAGGCATAAGGCCGAGCCTTCCACCCTTTACCAAGTATATAGATGCATTAAAATAGACAAGATATAATAGTGATATCCCAACAAATAAACATGTTCCAACTAGGAACAAACTCCAATCTTCACCTGCAACTAGCAACACTATAAGAGGGGCTGAGCAAAGCGGTAACATAGCCAAACAACGGTTTGCTAGGACAAGGTGGGTTAGAGGTTTGACATGTCAATATGGGAGGCATGATAAGCAAGTGGTAGGTATCGTAGCATAGGCATAGCAAAAGAGCGAGCATCTAGCAAGCAAAGATAGAAGTGATTTCGAGGGTATGGTCATCTTGCCTGCAAAGTTCTCCGAGTTGACATTAGCTTGATCCTCGTAAGCGTACTCAACGGGTTCCTCGATCACATACTCGTCTCCCGGCTCTACCCAAGCAAGAACACAAGCAAAGGGAGACACAATCAACCACGGTGCAATGCGCAAGCAACATGATGCAAAACATGGCATGACATGCGAGATGTGATATGCAATGCATATGCATGTTTCGGAAAGGAAAGATTGAACCTGGCCTCAACTTAGAAAACCAAGAGTGCCACTGGAAAGATGAGTTGATTTCGGTCGAAATCGATATAAAGATCACTGGAATCGGATGCACGATTTGCAAATGGCAAGCAAAACAATAATGGCGCAAAGCTGTGATTAACAGCACGAGGCCATCTAAATGCATCAAGAACAACAAGCTACTGCACTCTAACATAACAACAAAGCACATGGCAGTGATCCACTCAAGATTCTTGACAAAAGATGAACACTGAGCTATGGCTAATTCACTCAATAGCAGGTTCGAACAAGCATGGCAAAAGTGCAAAAGATAACATGTTACAGACTTAGTGAAAAAACAACATGTCAGGAATTTAACATCAGGAAGCAATGTTTAGAGCAAGATAACAACATGCTACAGGAACATAACGTGGAAAAGCAAGGCATGGAATGAAGCTACTCAAAGCATACTACAAAAGTCCCTTACTAACCATAAGCCAAAAGGGATCATAAAATACAATGGCAACCATGTGAACATAGCAACTTTCGTTAACAGATTTAGACTTAGCAGAAAACTGGAACATGGCAAAACAGATTCATGTAGGCATGTTTACGAGCTCGATGCAGTCACCACAAGGAATTGCATGACAAACTAAGCATACACCCAGCAAGTAGACATGGCATAGAAGCTAAACATGGCAATAACAACCTCATAGCATGCACGGATCAACTACAACAACCTCGGCAAAATTGCTTAACATGTAAACAATCTGCCAGGAACATTTTATAGCAAAAGTAGAGCTCGATTGAGTCTAGCTAGGATGCTCCATAATTGCAAACAAATACATCGATGGATAGAGCACAACAATATCTCAAAATGATCCTTACTGAACATGCTCAAAAGAGGCATGGATCACTCTATAGCAACATGAATACATGGCATAAAAATATTATCAGGACAATGACTTAGAAGATTTCCAAGTCCCTGAAATCAACAACATTACGAGAGCTACTTTGCATGCTTGTGATAGTCACCACAAAGATCACAAAAATACATGGCATACAACCCTGTAAAGATGGCATGGCATACTTCAAAACACATGTAGGGCTCAAGTTCATAGGAGGCACACATTAATCATGGCAAAAATGACAAATGTCCAATTACTGATAAGAACCTGAAACTAACATTGCATAGCACTCTTGCAACAGAATTTAGGGCATCAAGATGAACTCAAATGAACATGGTGCAATGGAATGAAATGAAGTGCTCGTCGAGCGAACAATTTGATATGCTATACGCCCAAAACGGGGCCACGGATGCAAAGCTATGATGCGATGAAGAATGCAAACATTTACTGGGACTTAGGGAAACATTAGGTCAACCCTCGAGATTTCAGATCTGGATCCGCACGGAATCCGAGGTTCGTCGGATGGGGGCTCGCCGGAGATGCTGCACGGGGTCGCCGGAGTTGACAGAGGTCGCCGGAAGCGGCCAGAACGAGGTCGACGAGGAGAGGCGCCGACGGGGAGGAGGCGCACGCCGGCGCGGGGTGGTCGGTGGTGGTGGCGGCGGTGAAGGTGGTAGCGGCGACCGGCGACGGGACGGGCGAGGCAGCGCCGGACGGCGAGGAGGAGGCGCGGGCGAGGAGGAAGACGGCGGCGGTGTGCGCGGGCCAGGGAGGGCCTCCTGCGGGCCGAGCGGGCCGGCGTGGCGGCGGGCGGCGGCGCGCCATGTGGCGTTCCCTCACTGGCGCGGGGCAGCGGTGCGGTTCGTCCGGTGGGCAGCGGACATGTCCGGCGGCGGAGGAGCGGATTTTTAGGGTTAGGGTAGGAAGGGATCCGGGATTTTTGGGGGAGTCGCCTTTTTATAGGTAGAGGGAGCTAGGAGGCTCCAAATTGAGCACGGTTTGCAGCCACGCGATCGTGATCGAACGACCGGGATGATGGAGGGGGTTTAGGTAGGTTTTGGGCCACTTTGGAGAGGTGTTGGGCTGCAACACACACGAGGCCTTTACGGTCCCTCGGTTAACCGTTGGAGTATCAAACGAAGTCCAAATGGCACGAAAACTTGACAGGCGGTCTACCGGTAGTAAACCAAGGCCGCTTGGCAAGTCTCGGTCCAATCCGGAAATGTTTAACCCCCACACATGAAAAGAGGTAGAAAGGGGCACCGGAGGAGATAGGAGCGCCGGAATGCAAAACGGACAACGGGGAAAATGCTCGGATGCATGAGACGAACACGTATGCAAATGCAATGCACATGATGACATGATAAGAGATGCATGACAAAGGAAACAACACACGGAGACAAAAACCCGAACCCGAGGAAAATAAAATAACTTAGGCCGGAAACGGCAAGAGTTGGAGTACAGATAAGGTAAATTACATCCGGGGTGTTACAGGGCCATACGGGGCTGCTGACGGAGCCACGTCATGGGCCGCAGGCAGGCAAGTCCGGGGACCCCTGTTCCCAGAACGCCGACACAAGTATTTCTCAAATCCACAACTACTTCAACTAGCATGACTCTAATATCACCATCTTCATATCTCAAAATAATTATCAAGTATCAAACTTCTCATAGTATTCAATGCACCTTTTCTCTCCCCCACTTCACCCTTGCTGTTTTATTCACCCTCTCTCTCTCTCTATCCTCCCTCTCTATTTGCCTCTTTTTGCCCATTTGCTTTTTGTTCGCTTGTGTGTTAGTTTGTTTGCTTGTCGTCATGGCTAGTCTCATATCTTCTCCGTTGTCTCCCGAGAATGAAGTTCTAAATTTTAAACAAAGGGGGGAGAAAATCTAAAAAGATGCTTGGTATAGAATTTGCAATGCTCAAAATAGATCTACCAGGAAGCAATCTACTTCAGTTCTTCTCCGCAATTTTTATGTAGGTGCTAGTCCTTGGTATAGATATATCCTTGATACCATTACCGGAGGGAATTTCTTGGGTAGCCATACTTTTGATTCTTATAATGCTATGTTAGATTTATTTGGCTCACCACCTCTTTTGGTTAATGGAACTATGTTAACTTTGAAGCATGTTATGCAAAGACTTGAAATTATTGAAAATTAAGTTGCTACCATTGAATTAATTGAAAATCTAGATAAAAAGATCCACAATCAAATTACCCAATATGGATCTAGGGTAGGAATGACTTTGAAAAATATTAAGGAAAAGGAACCCATAGTTAATGAGAAAATAAATCTAGATTCCACTAGAATCGATAAACTTGAGGGTATCATTACAAACTTGGGAACCGCTTTTTCTTCCGTAAACAATACTCCAAGTCCTCCTACTAAAATTGCCAAGCTTATGTATGTTCCTAAAAATAAGGGTGATCATCTAGTAAGGAAACTGCGGATCTTAAATCTATAAGTATTCATCCCAATCTTTTTGCTATCATTAAGGAACCAATTGCTACAAATGAATTTTTCGATCTTGTGCCTAAGAGTTTGATAATCACTAGAAAGAAAGAAATTCAGAAGGGAGGTAGATGCCTCATTGAAGAATTGCCTACCAAAGATGGCAATACCTACATCTATTCTTGCTTGTTATGCCTAGCTAGGGGCGTTAAACGATAGCGCTTGTTGGGAGGCAACCCAATTTTATTTTTATTCCTTGCTTTTTGCTCCTGTTTAATAATAAATAATTTATATAGCCTATGTTTTGGTTGTGTTTTTTGTGTTTAATTAGTGTTTGTGCTAGGTAGAACCATTGGGAAGACTTGGAGAGAGTCTTGTTGAACTTGCTGTAAAAAACAGAAACTTTAGTGCTGACGAGAACTGCTGTCATTTTTATTTGGAGAGTGCTATTGTCGGGTTTCGGGTTCCGGCAGACCCTTGAGGTTCGAACACTGGGGTGCGCACAGAGATCTCTCCCCTACCGATCTACGTCCGATCCTCTCGTGCGAACTAAGATGAAAATGATGAACAACACAAGAGACACGATGTTTATACTGGTTTGGGCCACCGTTGTGGTGTAATACCCTACTCCAGTGTGTGGTGTGGTGGATTGCCTCTTGGGCTGATGATGGACAGTACAAGGGAAGAATAGCCTCGCGAGAGGTGTTCTTGAGCTGGTGCGATGAACTTCTAGGGTGAGTTCAGTCACCTCTCTCTCTCTCTCTGCTGGAGTTCTACCAGATCTCTCCGGGGGTCTCCCTCTACTCTGTGGTGGCTAGCTCTATTTATAGAGGCCCTGGGACTCTCCTCAAATAATGAGCGGGAAGGGCGCCAACAATTGGCCATTTCGAAGGGGAACATCTAGTACAAGTTATCCGGACCAAAGGTGGTCTTCGGCTGCCAAAAGCACTGGCGATGACGCCGTCTTGGGCTCCACGGTGACCTCTGTCCTGCCGTCCGGCTGGTCTTGGTCTCGTTGCACCGGAATGGTAACCTTTGCCTGATGCCTTGGCCTGTGCTTGCCCCCTTTGCACCAAAGGGGAAACAAGGACACTGCGTAGGCCAGTGCCCGCCTGGCGCCCGCCTGGTCTCGATCATCATGGCTTGCGTCATGGGTTCCTCGCAAGGTACCCCTGCCTTGATCTCTCCGCCTCCTCGCGAGCCTGCCTGATGAGGCTGCCTCTGAGGAAGCTTCCTGTCATCCGCCCCGCGAGGCTTGGCCCCTCGTGAGGGTCTTTGAGCTTGAGCTGATGAAGATGGGCCGCGCTGGGCCCCACTTGAGCCACGCCGCAGGCCGCAGGCAGGCAAGTCTGGGGACCCCCGTTCCCAAAACACCGACAGTAGCTCCCGGGCCCAAGGCGCGCCCGGGCTGGGCCCAGTAGGAAAACAAAAGGGCAAGCGTGAAGCGCCGCGGGACCTATCAGCCTGCGGCCTTGGGCGCCGTGTGGCTATTGATTGGACGTGGGCGACTGCACTTCCCCACGACACCTCGGCGACCGCATGACTTGATAAGTCCCCGCATGCAGAGAAACCGGTCATGATTACCTGCGATTGTGGTGCACGACGGTTGGCCTCCTCCAGCTATAAGTACGGGGCTGGGCGACCCCCTTCGGCCCGTCCCTCCTTGCTGCTCCTTTCTTTCTTCTTGATTACTCGTCGCTCCCATGGCCCCAAAGAGATTCTCGGCCGCGGAGAAAGGAAAGGCCCCCCAGGCTGGGCCTGACTCCCCTCCGGCCAAGCGCGGCCGAGGCCGCCCTCGCAAGTATACCATGGTCCCTGTGGTGGCCTCCCGCGGCCATGGAGGCGGTTCCCGGCGCGGTGGTGAGTACCCGGTTGCCGACGGGGGGCACGCCGTGGGTGTGCGCCCCCCTAGGCCACGCTCTCGCTCTGCGGAGGTGCTGCCGGAGTTCGTCGTGTGGTCGGCAGACCCATCCAGCACCAGGCTCCAGCTCCCCTGTTTCTTCGTAGATGAACTGCCGGCCAGCGCCCGGTGCGGCTTCTGGCTCTAGGCAGACGGATGCTGCAGCAGGGCCTCCTGGGCGTCGCTGGAGGTTTTCGTTTCTGGGAACGGGGCTCTGACACGCGGCTGGCAGACGTTTGCCCGCGCGCGTGGCCTGAGCCGGTGGTGCACCCTGTACTTCAAGTTTGATGGCGACGCCACCCTCTACGTGAGGGTGTTCAGGGAAGACGGTCGCCGTGCTGGGTGTTGCCCTGAAGACGACGACCGCGGCCGCCTGCCCAGCCCTGGCTCTGACCAGGATGAAGATGGCGACTGGCGTACAGGCGGCGGTGGCAGCAGCTCCTCCAGCGGTGGCCGCGACCAGCCTCCTCGCCGTCGCGCCCGCTTGGGTGAAGGTAGCGGGTCAGCCCGCCGTCGCGCCCCAGTGAAGCGGGAGGAGGGATCTGCTTGAGCCCCAGGAGCGGCTCGAGCCTTTGCTGTGGGTTGGTGCAGGACGAATCGCGCCCGTTTTGTTTTCTTTCTTATACTGCGCAAAAATAGTAAGTAATGTATGGCCCCGCGGGGGCGTATTAGAACTGTTGCTGTTTAACCATCGCGCGGTTTCCGCTATTTCTGCGCCGTGTTTTCGCGCCGCGCTCCCATGTGCGGGAACTATTTTAGCTCGGTGGGGCTTGGTGCGGTCCTCGCCTCCCGAGGCCGTGGCCTCCTCGTGCGCTTCGTGCCCTGCAAGGATCAATAGGAGGGGTAACTTATGGTCTTAGCTGTGGGGGCGATCGGCCCAGGTCATGCGCTCGTGTCGCGATGCCCATGGGGCACGGACTGGGAGGGATGCTCCTACAGAGGACTCGGATAGGAAAGCTCCAAACGACCGGGGCACAAAACACTCGCGAGGGCGCCGCGATCCTCCCTCGCGAGACTTCGCGAGAGAAAACGAGGCGAGCGAGCGAGAAAGGTAAAGAGCCACAAGCCAGGAACGTCAGCAACTCCAATAAAAACTTCAAACGAGAATAAACAAGCCAACTGCGGAAAGCAAATGGGAAAGCCGTGTCCGGCACCTATTCTAGTCTTCGACGTCTTCTCACCAGCGCGGAGCTAAGCGCTGCCACTGGGCGTGGGCGGGAGCCCCCGAGGCCCGAGAGCGGCACTCCGGAGACTCCGGGCGTGTACAGCCCCACTCATTATTACGTGAGAGTGTCACGGGCGGCGAGCTTCACAGGCATTGGCCTTCTTCACAGGCACCGGGCCTTTCTTGAAACGCGACAGCTTCACAGGCGTTCGCCTTCTTCACAGGCTCCGGGCCTTTTCCAAAACGCAGTGGCTTCATAGGCATTTTCCTTCTTCATAGGCACCGGGCCTTTTCCAAAACGCAGCGGCTTCACAGGCATTCGCCTTCTTCACAGGCACTGGGCCTTTTCCAAAACGCAGCGGCTTCACTCAGGGGTAGAACCTCCGGAGATGCTGAATGTTCCATGGGTTCTGGATGGGTACTCCCTCCGGAGTCTCCAAGCGCGCGGAGCCAGGCCTGGAAACATGAACAACATTGAATGGGCCCTCCCACATGGGAGAGAGCTTGTGCAGCCCCTCCCTGGAGAGAACCCTTCTGAGCATGAGATCCCCTACCTCAAGGGTCCTGGGGCGGATGTTGCGGCTGTGGTATCGTCATAGCACCTGTTGATACCTTGCCGCTCGCAGTGCAGCTTCCCGACGGTGTTCCTCCCCTAGCACGAGATCCGTCCCCCGAATGGCGTCCTGCTGAGCCTTGTTGAATGCTAGGACCCGTGCGGAGCGACGTCTGACCTCGTGAGGGAGAACAACCTCTGCTCCGTAGACGAGGAAGAACGGGGTCTCGCCAGTCGGCTTGGTCGCTGTCGTGCGGATTGACCATAGCACAGACTGGAGCTCGTCGTGCCAGCCCCTGCCACAGGCCTCCAGCTTCTTCTTGAAGGTCCTAGCCTTGAGGCCCCTCAGGACCTCCGCGTTGGCTCGTTCAGCCTGGCCATTGCTCTGGGGTGTGCTACCGGAGCGTAGCATATCTGCGTTCCAAGGTTAGCACAGTATGTTTTGAAGAGATTACTGGTGAATTGCGAACCGTTGTCAGTGATGATGCGGTTAGGCACCCCAAACCGGCTCAGGAGGCCCTTGATGAACTTGACTGCCGAGCCTGCCAGGATTGTGCGGACAGCTTCCACCTCGGCCCACTTGGTGAACTTGTCCACGGTGACGTAGAGGTAGTGATAGCCCCTGGCGCCCGAGGGAACGGTCCCAGAATGTCCAATCCCCAAACCGCGAACAGCCAGGAGAGGGGTATGGTCTGCAGACCCCCCGCAGGCTGATGGATCTGTTTAGCGTGAAATTGGCAGGCCTCTCAAGCCTTCACTAGCTCAACGGCGTCGCTGAGTGCTGTGGGCCAGTAGAACCCACTGCGGAATGCCTTGCCGACGAGGGTTCGTGACGACGAGTGGTGCCCGCAGTCTCCGCTGTGTATGTCCGCCAGCAGTTCCTTTCCTTGCTCCCTGGAAATGCAATGTAGGGACACGTCATTTGGCCGCTTCCTGTAGAGCTCGCCATCCTGGATGCAATAAGCCGTGGCCTGCCGTGCCACACGCTCCGCCTCCTCCTCGTTCTCCGGCAGAATACCTTGCATCAGGTAGTCCTTGAGCTCTGGGATCCAACATCCCTCCTGAGGCTCCAACGCCAGGGGAAGGCGTTCCCCTGATGCTGGGCCGCAGACCGGAGCTCCCGAGGTAGGCGGCTGAGGAGGCTCCTCCCTTGGCTGCGCCGCGCCTGATAGCGATGGTGTCGCAGAAGGCTTGAAGAGCCGCTCCTCGAAGATGCCAGGTTCCTGCGGCCGCCACCTAGACGCCCTCTTGGCAATGTCGTCAGCCTCCTGATTGGTGCCGTGAGGCACATGCTGCAGCTCCAGCCCCCAGAACTGTTTCTCCATCCTGCGGACTTCAGCGAGGTAAGCTTCCATGTGCTCGTCCTTTGGCCCGTATATCTTGTTGGAGAAGTTGACGAGGAGCTGTGAATCGCCCTTGATGGTGAGGCGCTTTACCCCTAAGGCGATTGCGGCTTTCAAGCCTGCTATCAGGCCTTCGTATTCTGCTATGTTGTTGGAGACCTTCTCTCCATGCTGGAAGCAGAGTTGCACGACGTAATAGAGTTTGTCCTGGGTAGGGGATACAAGCACTGCGCCAGCTCCTGCACCGTGTTGGGAGAATGCCCCATTGAAGTACACGACCCAGCCGTCCAGTGCTTCACTTATCGGGGAAAGTGATCGGTCTTCGCCTGCCTCGAGACCCGGCGCTTCTGCCCATTCTGCCATGAAATCTACAAGTGCGGCTCCCTTGATAACTCTGGTCGTGCTAAATTCTAGCTGAAATGCCTGTAGCTCAATGTTCCATTCGGCGACCCTTCCAGCTGAGTTGGGGCTCCTGAGCACTCCTTCCAAGGGGTATGCTGAGACGACCTTGATGGGATGTCCTTGGAAGTAGTGGTGCAGCTTGCGCGAGGCCACTAGTAGCGCGAGGAGGAGTTTTTGAGGCATGGGATACCGTGCCCTTGCGTCCCATAGCACCATGCTGACGAAGTACACGGGATGTTCGACGAGGTTGAGGGTGTTGGCGCTGCTTGCGTCCTCCAGAGGTCGAGGCGTCTCTGGAGATGACGGAGCCCCCGGGGCTGGGTCACCAGAAGAGGCCTCTCCTGCTCTGGGTGCGTTCTCCTGTTGCGGCTGTTCCTTTCTGGCTGTCGTTGCGGCCTTCGTGAGGCCCTCCTGGCTCTGCTTTGCTTCAGTTTGGACGGTCAATGCAGCCTTGGCATAGCGCTCCTCCCTGACTGCCACCAGGGCTGCGCTGGCGGAGTAGGGGGTGGCCGCAAGGTAGAGCACCAGGGGCTCCCGAGGACGTGGAGCTACCATCACTGGCGAACTGGTAAGGTACCTCTTGAGGTCTTAGAATGCCTTGTCGGCCTCTTCAGTCCATTTGAAGGGGCCCTTTTTCTTCATCATCTTGAAGAAGGGCAGGGCTCGTTCCCCCAGCTTGGAGATGAAGCGCCCCAACACAGTCACACGCCCGGTGAGCTTCTGCATTTCTCTTAGGGTCCTCGGTGGGCTCATATCTTCGACTGCTGTCGGGTGGTAGGTGCGACATATGCCAACGGGTGGCTTATCATTGTGGGAGCCAGTAAGACGTCGCCGGTGCCTGGAAACGGGATGAGGCGAAGACATGCACGCTGGCGAATCTTACCCAGCTTCGGGGCTCTCCGTGGAGATAACACCCCTACTGCTGCTCTGCGGGGTCTCCGCATGATCACTAGATGGACAAGTAGCTACACAATGCTCCTTGAGCTGTTTGGTGGGAGGAGGAAGAAGGGCACGGCTAGCTTGCTTCTTCTCCTGGTGTGGTGTCTAAAACTAGCTGAGGGTCCAACCCTTTGCATGGGTGTCCCGGGGGGTTTATATAGGCCTACCCCCCGGGGGTACAATGGTAATCCGGCTGGGCGTGGGGCCCAGCCGTCTGTGTCCTCGCTCTCCGGCTTCTGCGCCGGCCGCTGGGGCCCGCCGGCTGGTTGCTGTTGCTCAATCTTGGTGACGAGGGCTTCGCCGAGGTAAGCATGGCTATAGCGCTGCCGTCCGGCGGGTGGCCACTGTAGCCTCACCGCGTCTTGTCTCCTTAATGGGGCGTCTCCTTCGAGGGGTGGTAAGCCGGCTGGAGAGATCCGGCTCCGTCTCGGGCCGACTGGGGGAGGCCAGGCCGCCTTCAGGTGTCTCTCTGCCTGAAGGGGCCCACCGCCCGTGGGCCGTACTGGTAATCCGTCGTGGATGACGTCAGGGTCAGTGTGGCAACAGTGCCGCGCCGGACAGGTCATGGCCTCCCGTACGGCGCACTGTGCCAGGCGCGCTCCGGGATTTGGGGGTGGCGGGCTCCACTGTAGCCACACCCCGTCACATCCCCGTTAGGTGGATGCAAACTTTGAGGGTACGGTCTCGACCGCTTTATGGGAGCCGGCTTCTTGGAGTCAGCCTCCTCGCGGCCAGCTTCTTGGAGTCGGCCTCCCATGGCCTTCTTTATGAGGGCTAAAGTCGGGCTGCCTTCCGAAAGCCGGCCTGGGTGACGGCCAGCGAGGGGAAGGCGGCCCCATGTCTTGGATTCTTGAGAGCCGAACGGGCTCATAATTCTTTCAGAAGGGCCAGGGGATGCCGGCTAGGCTACCCCTGGCTATTTACTCCGACAGTAGTCCCCGAAGCTGAGCGAGCTTCGAGGCTGATAAGGGGACGAGAAGCTTGGTCAGCTTCCTATCCTGCGGGGCTGGCTTTGCTTGTGCGTGCCGACTTCAGAGAGCTCCGGTTCTCGTAGGCGGGAACGCGGGCCACGTGGCGAGGAAATCCTGCCAATGCACGCGCGCGACGGGACATCGCCGCAGGCCTGGGCCCGCCACTCGCAGGCCTCGGTCCGAGCGCGGATCTTCCATGGCCCACATGGACCGCTCGCCTTCCCGCGGCGGTTTTATTTCGCCGTTAGGGCGCAATAAACGCGGGACGTGGGGGAGTGGGCACGATCGATCCCCATGTTACCCCACGCTGCGCCTCCTCGGCTCCGCCATGCGAGCCTATAAGTTGGGGGAGGAGGGGGAGCGACAGAGGTTCGCACGCTCTCTCTCGCTCCGCCCCTTCTCGCCCTACTTTCTTCCTCTCGTTGCCGCTGCAGCCTCCCATCTCAGTGCCGCCGCGCCACCACATTGTCTTGCCCCCATGGCGCTGTCGAGCTCGTGGGACGGCTCCAACGTCCATGAGGACCACATTGAGTTCCTCCGCCAGACTCGGCGCCTGCCCGATGCCAACCTCGTGCGGGTCCGTCTGGCGCCGAAGACGAAGGTCTCGCCGGCACCGGAGGAGGGCGAGCGGGTCGTCTTCCGCTCGTACTTCCTGCGCGGCTTCGGCCTTCCGGCGAGCAGATTTCTGCGCTCCTTCCTCGAGTTCTACAACCTTCAGCTGCATCACCTCACGCCAAATGCGGTGATGCTGCTGTCGGCCTTCGTCTCCCTCTGCGAAGGTTTCTTGGGGCTGCTCCCCACGCTGGAGCTCTGGGGGGAGTTCTTCCAGAGCAAACTCGGCACCGTCGTCGTAGGTGTGCCCGCCCCCTGCGGGGCCTTCATCGCCATGAGGAGGGCGGGCGAGAACAACCCGTTCCCGCCCATCCCCCTGATCCAGTCGGTGAAGATCTGGCAGAAGTCGTACTTCGACGTGAAGAACGTCACCGAGCAAGGAGACTACATCAACCTACCGGCTTACGTAGTCGGCCCGCCGGCTGGGAGGCAGCCCTCATGGAGTTTCCGGCCCCGGTCGCTGTCTCAGGCCGGGAACGCTGCCTTCTCCCGTCTTCGGGTGATGATCCAGTCGGAAGGCCTGAGCGGGGCCGACTTGGTGGCCGCCTTCGTGGAGCGCCGGATATCTCCTCTCCAAAGCCGGCCCCACATGATGTGTCAGATGAGCCGCCGCTTCGACCCAAGCCGGCTGAGCACCAGGGAGATGCCTCATGCGGAGGTATCGTACATGGTAAATTACATCTCCAATTGCAAGCTCGCCGAAGACTGGCGATATGGCAAGGCGCCGTATTCTCGCGCCAACCCTCCGCCCGTGGTAAGCCTTCCTCTCTTTCTTCTTTTCGTTGGTAGCCGACTTTATGATGGCCGGCTTTTGATCGGCCGATTCTTCTTAGCAGAACCCCCTTCTCCCGCCGACGACCGGGGCAGCGGGGATAGAACGCCAGTACGCCCCCGACCGCATGGCGGACGACATCGACGACCCGGATTTGGGGGCGGACGCCATGGAAGACGCTGTCGTGGGGGACGACGCCGAGCCCGGGGGCTCAAGGCTTACCGCCAGCTTCGAGGACTGGCCGGATGATGCTGAAGCCGAAGTCGCCCCGCGTCGCCAGCCGGCGGCCGACCATCAGGGCGCGGGCTCGTCCATCGCACCGGCTGCAGGCGGCGGCGCACAGAAGCGCCGGGCCGCTTCAGGCCTCTTTGGCAGTCGGTCGAAGAAGTCCAAAGCCTCCACCACGGCGACCAAGCGAGATGAGGCGGCTGCAAAAGCGGCCCGCTTCCGCAAGGTGGTGAAGCAGCCTCAGGCGGTCTCAGCGTAAGTCGTTGATTGCTTTGTCGCATGCTTTGCATTGTTCTCTCTTGTTCGAGAATTCTTCTTAACCCTTTCCCGCTTGCTGGACAGGGTGCCGCTTTCCCTTGAGCGGGGTCCGGGCGGCTCCGATTGGGGCCGGCTGGAGGGTCTTCGAACTCCAGCCGCGTGGATCCCCACGCCGACCTCAGGGAGGCCACGGAGCGGAACGCCCGCGAGGCGCGCGAGGAGCATGAGGCGGCGGAAAAAGCGGCCGCCCAGGAGGCGAGGGAGCAGGACGACGCGGCGGCCAAGGCCCAGGCGGAGGCGGCGACCGCGGGGACGGAGGCAGAGGGCTCGCGCGACCAGCCTCCGCTGCTCGCCATTCCCCTCCGAGCCGTGGCCCCTGACACCCCATTGCCCTTGGCGGAGGAGATCGTCCAAGACCCGCCGCTGACGGAGAGGAGGGAGGACCCCGTGTTCTTCGCGGGGAGAGCGCCGCCGGCAGCGCCAACCGGGGCGGGCCAAGGCGGCCAATCGTCGGCGGCGCCAGAGGAGCCGGCCGGGGGTGAGCCGGAGGGCGGAGCCAGCCTCGAGGTGGAGCCGGTGATGCGTCGGCGCGCAGGGGGAGGCGCCGCTCTGCCGGAGTCGCGCCGAGTCGCGGGCGCAGGCCAGTCGGTGGAGGATCTGGAGGCGGCCAGCACCGCCACGTCCGAGTGGACTCCCAGCGGGAGGACTGGCGAGCTGAATGTGGCGGCTCAAGGGGTTCGGAGCCGGCTTCAAGCTCAAGCCGCCCTGCTGCAGCAGTTCACCCAGGAGTTTCTGTCGACGCGAGCCGCCATCCGGGTAAGTCCTTCATTCTTGGCCGCTTTGATCTCTTGATTTCTTCCGTGGGGGCGCGTCAGCGCACCCACTGGGTGTAGTCCCCGAGATTCGGGCCGACTGCTGCGCAGACGGGTCGGATCTTTCTTGACGACTGTCTTATTTTTGCTTCCTGTCTGAACTTCCAGGAGTATCACAACTCCCGTGCTGCCGCCTTCAACTCCCAGGCTCGGGAGTTGAGTCGGAGGACCAACGACCTGGCCGACAGCCGAAGTAAGTGTTTGATCTTTGTCTGTCTTCCTGTGGGGGCGCGTCAGCGCACCCACTGGGTGTAGTCCCCGAGATTCGGGCCGACTGCTGAGCAGTCGGGTCGGATCTTCCTTGACGACCTTCTCCTTATTGGTTTTTCTTCTTCTTTGTCTTCAGGGGCCAACGCCGACTTGAGGAAGGAGCTCAGCGAAGCTCGGGCCGCCCTTCATACCAAGGATGCTGAGTACGCAGCCTTGGTCCAGGAGCGTGACCGCCTGGCCAAGAAGCTGGCTGACCAAGAGAAGAGCCACAAGGCGGCCCTGCAGAAAGCGCAGGATAGCGAGGCCGCCCTGAAGGCAGAGTTTGAGACTGAGGCGGCGAGCTGGGCTAAGACTCGGCGAGCACTGGATGAAGGCTTCGGCCGCATCGAAGACTGTCGCCTTCCTCGCTCCTCTCCTGCCCCTTGGCGCCTGGTTCTTGGCCTAACTTGTGCTGCTGCCTATTTTCTTGTGCAGACTACTTTCCTGGCTACTCCGCCTTCGCCGCCTAAAGCATCGAGGCCCATCGCGAGGCGCGCCGTCAGGCGGGGGCCAACATCGCGCCGGACGCGAACCGGACACTTGAGGAGCAGCTCTTGGCCGTCCAGGCGCGGTTGCAGCCGGCTCATCGGATGCTTCGCCGGCTCCAACGTGCCGGGGCGCAGGTGTTGGCCGCCCTCTGGCCCGGCGAGATGATGCCCCGCACCCCAAGCCGGACTGCCGACTGGCTGGAGGTCGCAGTTGGTCGCTTTGAGGCTTGGAAGGCGTCGGCGGCCCGCCTCGGAGCCGGGCGGGCGTTGGAGTTCGTTCGGGCTTGGTACCCAGGGCTGAGCCTGGACCAGCTGCGCACTTGGCGGATGGAGGCCGATGCGGAGCTGGAGGAGGTGAGGCCGACTATCGCCCAGCGTGCTTCGACGATCGCCGAGTGCACCGACATCAGCGTTTTCGCACCCGAAATCGACGATGACGGTGTTGCCCAGCCGGAGGAGTGGTTTGGGCTGAACCCGGCGGTGGGCGAGGACTCAGCGGAGGAGATCGCCTCCAGCGACGAGGGTGAGGATGACGAAGAGGAGGACGGTGAAGACGTCGAGCCGGCTAGTGGAACAACCGGTCGACCGCAGGCCGACCATGCCTCCAGCAACGAGGCGCGTGGAAGCGCGCCCTCTGAGGGAGGCGGTGATCAAGCCAAGGTTCGCCAGCCGGCCGCTCCTTCAGCCGGCACAACCGTCTCCGCCAACCAGCCCGGCTCGTCGGTCGCTCCGCCAGCTTGACCTGCCATCCTTATTTTTCCTGCTTGTTGTCTTTTGAACAATTTTTATTAGGTTTTCGCAGTTCCACCCACTGGGGGTGTATCCAAACTATGTTGAATGCTGGCCTCTTGGAGGTCTTTTATGTAAATATTATTATGTGCATGTTTGGTTTCCATTTGCGTATGCTTTTTATCCTTAGGCTTTTTCCTTTGCCGCCTTCCCTCTTTGGGGAGGCCAGTACTCAAGCTTTCTTGGATTGAAGTGAAGTGAATGGAAACCGGCTGGCCGGCTACTCTGGTAGTCGGTCGGTGGTAGGCGGCAAACTGGCTTTCGTTATATTAGTCCGTTGGTCCCTGGCCATTTTTCATGTGGGCATCCTTTCCTACTTTGGACTCTTGCCAGCCGGACAGCCGGTTCTTCGAATTGCGACTTTGGCAAGAGCTAAGCCTGGGTGTCGGCACACTACTTGTCTGACCGTGGGTAGGACTTCTAATATAACTCCAGTCGGCTAGTCCCCGGGCCGACTAGTCGAACCCGGTGCCGGACGGAACAAGTAAATGAAATGACAAGGTCATAAGCATGATACTTTTCATTCATAGATAAGAGATGGCAGTCCCCGAGCCCTCCTCGGGGGGCCTATTATCTCGTACTTAATACAAAAGTTAGCGTGATACATACTGCATTTCAACTGTAAAATCTTCGAAGGAGGTTGGCGTTCCATGGTCGTTCCGACTCCTTGCTGGAGTCGTCTCTCTTTCGTGCCTTCGGCTTCTGTGCGTCGATCAGGTAGTAGGAGTCGTTGCCTAAGGCTCTGGTGATGACAAAGGGGCCCTCCCAAGGGGCCGAGAGCTTGTGCTGGCCGGCTGTTCGCTGGATCAGCCGGAGCACAAGATCGCCCTCTTGGAAGGATCTTGGCTTGACCTTCCGGCTGTGGTAGCGGCGTAGGCCCTGCTGGTAGATGGAAGACCGGCTGAGGGCTAACAGCCGGCCTTCTTTCAGCAGGTCGACACCGTCTTCTCGTGCTTCCTTGGCTTCCGCTTCCGTGTACATGGTTACTCGAGGCAAGTCGAACTCGATGTCAGTTGGGATGACCGCCTCGGCACCATACACAAGGAAGAAAGGGGTGAAGCCGGTTGACTTGTTTGGTGTAGTGCATAGACTCCAGAGGATAGCCGACAGCTCATCGAGCCAACAGCCGGCTGAACGCTCCAGAGGTACGACCAGTTGAGGCTTGATGCCGGAGAGGATGAGGCCGTTGGCTCGCTCGACCTGGCCGTTTGACTGCGGGTGGGCGACGGACGCTAAGTCCAGCCGGATACCTTGGGCTGCGCAAAAACGTGCCAAGGCTCCTTTGGCAAAATTTGCGCCATTGTCGGTGATGATGCTGTGTGGCACACCGTACCGAGTTGTTATGTCTGCGATGAATGTCACAGCAGTCGGCCCATTTAGCTTCTTGATCAGCTTTGCCTCAATCTACTTGGTGAATTTGTCCACGGCGACAAGCAAATGCGTCATGCCGCCGCGCGCCGTCTTGAATGGGCCCACCATGTCCAGTCCCCAAATGGCGAAGGGCCAGGTGAGGGGAATGGTCTTGAGTGCCGAAGCCGGCATGTGTTGCTTGGAGCTGAAGAGTTGGCACCCTTTGCAATATTTGACTAATTCTTTGGCGTCATCCAAAGCGGTCGGCCAGAAGAAACCATGGCGGAAAGCTTTGGCGACGAGTGATCTTGAAGCCGCATGGTGGCCGCATTCTCCTTGGTGAATGTCTCTCAGGATTGCAATGCCCTTCTCTTGCTCGACGCACCGTTGGAGGACTCCAGTGACACTGCGCTTGACGAGTTCTCTGTTGACGATTGTGTATGCTCCGGCTCGACGCTGGACTTGTCTTGTCTCTACTTCGTCAGCCGGCAGATCTTGGTTTACTAGGAAGTTGAGGATGGACTGAGCCCATGACGGAGCTGTGACTTCTCCTACTGCCAATGTGGCTACTGCCACCAGGGTGGGCGGGCTGGGTGGTGAAATGCTGGAGTCGGCCGCCGGCTGTTGTGCTGGTGCAGTCCCCGGGCCGGCTACGGCAGTCCCCGAGCCGGGTGTGGCAGTCCCCGCGCCGGTTGCCAAAGTCCCCGGGCCGACTACTGAAGCCCCGGAGTCGCCTGCTTGGTTCTTCGAGCCGGACCCGGCCGGACGGGGTCAGGCGGCACGAAGATGGAATCGGACTCTGGAGACGGCTTGATGGACGGCTTGAGGAGGCGTTGTAGAGCGACGCCGGTTGGTATTGCTTGCCGAGTGGAGCCTATTCAAGCCAGGGCATCGGCTAGCTCGTTGTCGGCTCGCGGTACGTGGAGGAACTCGCATCCTTCAAAGTATCCGCTGAGTTGTTGAACCAGGAAGCGGTAGCTCGCCATATTTGCATCCTTCGCGTCCTAGTCGCTGGATGATTATTGGACCACCAAGTCCGAGTCGCCATAACATAGGATCCGGCGAATGCCGAGTTCTTTGGCAAGCCGGAGCCCGTGTATGAGCGCCTCGTACTCGGCCACGTTGTTGGAGGCGGCAAAGTGAATCTGCAGCGTGTATCTGAGCTTGTCGCCTTTGGGAGAGGTAAGGACAACGCCAGCTCGCAAGCCGGTGCGCATCTTGGACCCGTCGAAGTGCATGCGCCAATGGGTGGAGTCGGGAGCCGGCGGCAGGTATTGAGTCTCGGCCCAGTCGACGAGGAAGTCGGCCAGTGCTTGGGACTTGATGGCGGTGCGGGGCTGGTAGAAGATTGTGTAAGGGGCCAGCTCGATGGCCCATTTCGCCACCCGGCCGGATGCGTCCCGGCTGCCTATGATCTCGGCCAGCGGGGCGGTGCATACGACCGTGACGGGATGCTCTTGAAAGTAGGGCTTCAGCTTCTTGGCGGTGAAGTACACGCCGTAACACATCTTCTGGTTGTGCGGGTAGTTCTGCTTTGAAGCGGACAGTACCTCGCTCAAATAATACACCGGCCTCTGGACCGGTTGGGCTCGGCTTTCTTCTAGGCGTTGGAGTACGATGACGGTGCTGACCACCCGGCTGGTTGCGGCAATGTAAAGGAGCATGGGCTCTTTCTCGGTCGGTGCGGCTAGGACGGGCGGCATGGCTAGCATCTTCTTCAGCTCGTGAAAAGCTTGATCGGCCTGGTCGTTCCACTCGAAGTGAGTGCTCTTCTTCATGAGGCGGTAGAGGGGGAGAGCTTTCTCTCCGAGCCGGCTGATGAAGCGGTTCAAGGAGGCCAAGCATCCGGTGAACTTTTGGATGTCTCGAAGCTTGGTGGGGATCGCCATTCTCTCGATGGCCTTGATCTTCACCGGGTTGCATTCGATGCCACGTTCGGAGACCAGGAAGCCTAGGAGCTGGCCGGATGGCACTCCGAACACGCATTTCTCGGGGTTGAGCTTGATTTGGAACCGGCGTAGGTTCTCAAATGTTTCTTTGAGGTCTTCCAGCAAGGTGCCGCGCTTCTCTATCTTCACCACAATGTCTTCTACGTAGACGTGAGCATTTCTGCCGAGTTGCTTGAGGAGGCACTTCTGCATGCAACGCTGAAAAGTGGCACCGACATTTCTTAAGTCGAATGTCATAGTTAGGTAGCAGAAGGTTGAGTACTTTTCCGGACACGTCTACCCGAAGCTCGGTCTTCATCGAGGAGTCGGCGGTGGCGTACTTGTCCGCTATGTCCAGAAGCTCGTCGAGGGTAGCCGGCTCATCGCAGAGGAGCTTGTGCTTGAGGAGGGTGCCTTCTCGGCATCCGGCTGTGAAGTATTCTATGGCTTGCACCTCGTGCACCCCCTTGCAAGAATTGCGGAGCTCGGCCCAGCGCGTGAGGTAGTCACGAGTGGACTCGGCGGGGCCTTGTATGCACAAGGAGAGCTGTCTGGGCTTGGGAGCCCGCTTGTAGGTGCTGGTGAAGTTGCGGATGAAAGCTTCGGTGAAATCTAGCCAGCTGTTGATGCTGCGCGGTTTCAGGCTGTTGAGCCAGGTCCGCGCTGTGCCTTGCAGCATGAGGGGCACGTACTTCACGGCAACGCACTGGTTGCCGTTGGCTATGCTAACTGCCGTGGAGTAGTCGATCAACCAATCTTCCGGCTTCACGGAGCCGTTGTACTTGGGCGTGTCTCTTGGGAGCGAGAACCCTTTGGGGAAGGGCTCGTCGCGGATGCGGGGGCCGAAGCAAGGCGGACCGACATCGTCTTCTTCTTCCAGCGCCAGGGATCACGCCAGGCGGGCATTGTTCTCGCCGACTCCTTCGCGACGACATAGTCGGCCGCTGAGAGTCGGGTGCGCCACTGGCGGCGGCGTGGGATATCTCTCTCCACGGGGTCGAGGCGGAGGTGGGTTGCCCCGCCATTCCATGGCTCGGGGATGGCCGTCCGCGTCTCGCTCGATGGAGATTCGGGTCCGGCTGCGGCTGGCAGCCGACTTTTTCTCGCGCCGCGCGCGGGTGTTGCTCGTAGTCGGCGTCCGGGACGTCGCGTCATGATCTCGGCGTGGGGAGGGCTTCCTGCGCGGGCGTCGGCTTCGTGCCATTGCGCGGCTGCATCGATCAGCTGCCGGATGCGTCGGGTCATGTGGGGGAGTTCTTCGGCCCCCAGTCCGTCTAGCTCGTCTACGGCCGCCTGGGCGGCATGCAAGTTCTCGAGTGGAGTGGCATAGACCGGGCGGTCGACTCCCAGCACGTCGGCGATGACGGCGCCGCGTTGTTTGACAATGCCGGCCCGGCTTGGCCCGCCCGGGGCCGGTGTGCCGAAGGCGGTGCGGTCAGCTTCGCGCTGGTAGGCCTCAGTGAGGCGTCTCACGGAAGCCAGCCTCCGGCCCTCTGCGAGGAGGGCGAGGCGGCGTGCCTCTAGTGCTTCGGCGTCGGTGTCGGCCGGAAGGGGGATGGACAAGTCATGGACCGCCGTGTGTGGGGCGTCGTGGGCGCTCTTGTCAGCAGTGCCGTCGTGGTCGATGACCATCACCTCGGTGGTGACAGCGTCGCAGCCATCGGCTCGGGGAAGCGGGTCGTTGTAGATCGCGACGTTGGCGGGGAAGGTGTCGAAGGAGGCCGTGCCGGAGTCGACAGGCATCGGGTCGGTGGAGCCAACCGACTCCAGATCCACAGCGGGCTCGCTTGAGACATGGAGCTGGCCAAGGAGGTTGGTGAGGTGGTCGGTGCCCGCATCGGAGGCGAGCTCGTCGGAGAGGAGGGTTTCGTCGAGGAGATTGGCGAGCCTGCTCGCCGTGCAGATGCTGGTGACGCCTTGCAGTGCGTCGTGGCGAGCGCCATCGGGCGTGCCGGGCTGGCTACACTCGCTGGGGAGGAAGAGGGTTCCCGTCCAGAACAGGTCTCCGGACGATGGTGCACCTGGCCCCACGGTGGGCGCCAAATGTCGGGTGGTAGGTGCGACATATGCCAATGGGTGGCTTATCGTTGTGGGAGCCAGTAAGACGTCGCTGGTGCCTGGAAACGGGATGAGGCGAAGACATGCACGCCGGCGAATCTTACCCAGCTTCGGGGCTCTCCGTGGAGATAACACCCCTACTGCTGCTCTGCAGGGTCTCCGCATGATCACTAGATGGACAAGTAGCTACACAATGCTCCTTGAGCTGTTTGGTGGGAGGAGGAAGAAGGGCACGACTAGCTTGCTTCTTCTCCTGGTGTGGTGTCTAAAACTAGCTGAGGGTCAAACCCTTTGCATGGGTGTCCCGGGGGGTTTATATAGGCCTACCGCCCGGGGGTACAATGGTAATCCGGCTGGGCGTGGGGCCCAGCCGTCTATGTCCTCGCTCTCCGGCTTCTGCGCTGGCCGCTGGGGCCCGCCGGCTGGTTGCTGTTGCTCAATCTTGATGACAAGGGCTTCACCGAGGTAAGCATGGCTACAGTGCTGCCGTCAGGCGGATGGGCACTGTAGCCTCACCGCGTCTTGTCTCCTTAATGGGGCATCTCCTTCGAGGGGTGGCAAGTCGGCTGGAGAGAGCCGGCTCCGTCTCGGGCCGACTGGGGGAGGCCAGGCCGCCTTCAGGTGTCTCTCTGCCTGAAGGGGCCCACCGCCCGTGGGCCGTACTGGTAACCCATCGTGGATGATGTTAGGGTCAGTGTGGCAACAATGCCACGCCGGACGGGTCATGGCCTCCCGTACGACGCACTATGCCAGGCGCGCTCCGGGATTCGGGGGTGGCAGGCTCCACTATAGCCACGCCCCGTCACATCTCCGTTAGGTGGATGCAAACTTTGAGGGTACGGTCTCAACTGCTTTATGGGAGCCGGCTTCTTGGAGTCGGCCTCCTCGCGGCCGGCTTCTTGGAGTCGGCCTCCTCGCGGCCGGCTTCTTGGAGTCGCCCTCCCATGGCCTTCTTTATGAGGGCTAAAGTCGGGCTGCCTTCCGAAAGCCGGCCTGGGTGGCAGCCAGCGAGGGGAAGGAGGCCCCATGTCTTGGATTCTTGAGAGCCGAACGGGCTCGTAATTCTTTCAGAAGGGCCAGGGGATGCCGGCTAGGCTACCCCTGGCTATTTACTCCGACAACTGCCTTGACCTTCTCCGGGTTGGCCTCGATGCCCTTGTGGGATATGAGGAAACCCAGGAGCTTGCCCGAGGGGACTCCAAATACGCACTTCTCTGGGTTGAGCCGTAGGTCCACTTCGTTGAGGTTGGCAAAGGTTTCTTCCAGGTCCTGTATCAGGGTTCTTGCCTCACGAGACTTCACCACAATGTCATCGATGTAAGCTTTAGCGTTCATCCCGAGCTGTCGGCCTAAGGCGAAGTGCATCAGCCGCTGAAAGGTCGCTCCTGCATTGCGCAACCCAAATGGCATGCATGTATAGCAGTACACTCCACACGTGGTCAGGAAAGCCGTCTTCTCCACGTCTTCTACCGCCATCTTGATCTGGTGATAGCCCGAGAAGGCATCCAGGAAGCACAATAGGTCACACTCTACAGTGGAGTCGACTATCTGGTCGATGCGGTGGAGCGGAAATGGATCCTGTGGGCAGGCCTTGTTGAGGTTGGTGAAGTCGACGCACATGCGCTCTTCCCCCCTTCTTTGGCACGACAACAGGATTAGCCATCCAATCGGGGTAGCGGACCTCGCGGATAACCCCCGCCACCTCTAGCTTCCTGGTCTCTTGAACGATGAAAGCCTGTTTCTCAGTAGACTGCCACCTCACCTTCTGCTTCACGGGGCGTACATTGGGGCACACGTTGAGGTGATGCTCAATCACTTCCCTTGGGACCCCCGCTAACTGATCTGGTTCCCACACGAACACCTTGTTCGCACGCAGGAACCTGATTAGGGCCTTCTCCTGCTCGGGCTCGACGTTGGCCCCTATGGTGTAGGTGGCTCCAGTGGACCCGTCCTTGTCGACTGGTACCTGCTTGGTTTCCGCCTTGTCTTGGGTGAACAACTGCTTCTTTTTAGCCGGCGCAGCCCCCTTGGGCTCAAGGGCGTCGGTGCTAGTGGGCCGCGCCACCGCGGCCGCCCTGAAAACAAGCCGGAGCACCTACAACGCTTCCCCTGTGTCTCCTGACACGGTGAGGACGCCGCTGCTCCCGGGCATCTTCATGAGGTTGTACGCCGGGTGAGTTGCTGCCATGAACCGAGCCAAGGCCGGATAGCCCAGAATAGCGTTGTAGGGGAGGCCGATAGGGGCGATGTCAAAGTCGATCAGCTCCGTGCGGAAGTTGTCGCAGGTGCTGAAGGTCACTGGGAGGCGGATCTGTCCCAAGGAGGCGGTGGAACCAGCTCCGATGCCCGAGAAAGGCCTGCTGGGTTGGAGCCGCTTCGGTGGCACGTGGAGTAGGCTGAAGGCCTCCACCGAGAGCACATTGAGGCCGGCACCACCGTCGATGAGGGTCCTGGTGACGGCTACCTGGCAGATTTGGGGGGTGCACAGCATCGGGAGCGCACCTGAACCAATGGGGTTGAAGGGGTGGTCCTCCGAGTCAAAGGTTAGATCGGCCTCGGGCGCCACTCAGCCCGGGGGGGCTTCTTGGCGCCTGGAGGCGGTGCTGATCCGGCGGGCGAACGGCTTGACGTGATATCTCGAGGGTGGTGCCTGGGAGCCACCCAGGAGAGCTGCGACGACGGGCGGCGCTGGTGCGGCGAAACGGGTGAGGAAGAGGTCGCGCAGGTCCTCCCAGGAGGTGACAGAGGCCATCGGCAGGTGGAGGAGCCACGCGCGTGGGACGCCGGTGAGGGCCATGGGTAACCAGTTGGCCATCACCCAATCGTCGCCCCCGGCTCCGAGGACGGCCTCCTCGTACGCCAGCAGGAAAATCATCGAGTCCGTCGCACCGTCGTAGCGCGGCGACATCTCGGGCCTGAACTTGCGCGGCCACTGCACTTGCCGCAAGGCGGGGGCCAAGGCCTGGAGCCCCCTGGCCCCAGTGTCGGCATCCGTTGCTGGAGCGGGCGGCGCGTTGTCCGCCATGAGGACGGGATGCGATGTCGGGGGAGAGCGGGTCGTCAGGAAGGAGGACTCTGGCGCACCCCTACCTGGCATGCCAAATGTCAGGTTTCGGGTTCCGGCAGACCCTTGAGGTTCGAACACTGGGGTGCGCGTGGAGATCTCTCCCCTACCGATCTACGCCCGATCCTCTCGTGCGAACTAAGATGAAAATGATGAACAACACAAGAGACACGATGTTTATACTGGTTCGGGCCATCGTTGTGGTGTAATACCCTACTCCGGTGTGTGGTGTGGTGGATTGCCTCTAGGGCTGATGATGGACAGTACAAGGGAAGAACAGCCTCGCGAGAGGTGTTCTTGAGCTGGTGCAATGAACTGCTAGGGTGAGTTCAGTCGCCTCTCTCTCTCTCTGCTGGGGTTCTACCAGATCTCTCCGGGGGTCTCCCTCTACTCTGTGGTGGCTAGCTCTATTTATAGAGGCCCTGGGCCTATCCCCAAATAATGAGCGGGAAGGGCGCCAACAATTGGCCATTTCGAAGGGGAACATCTAGTACAAGTTATCCTGACCAAAGGTGGTCTTCGGCTGCCAAAAGCACTGGCGATGACGCCATCTTGGGCTCCACGGTGACCTCCGTCCTGCCGTCCGGCTGGTCTTGGTCTCGTTGCACCAGAATGGTAACCTTTGCCTGATGCCTTGGCCTGTGCTTTCCCCCTTTGCACCAAAGGGGAAACAAGGACACTACGCAGGCCGGCGCCCGCCTGGCGCCCGCCTGGTCTCGATCGTCATGGCTTGTGTCATGGGTTCCTCGCGAGGTACCCCTGCCTTGATCTCTCCGCCTCCTCGCGAGCCTGCCTAATGAGGCTGCCTCTGAGGAAGCTTTTTGTCATCCGCCCCGCGAGGCTTGGCCCCTCGCGGGGGTCTTTGAGCTTGAGCTGATGAAGATGGGCCGTGCTGGGCCCCGCTTGAGCCACACCGCAGGCAAGTCTGGGGACCCCCGTTCCCAGAATGACGACAGCTATTTAGTTAATTCTTTTTGTAGATGATTAATAGATAAATTCCTCACGTCCAGCAATTTACTTTAGAACTTTTGGGGTTCTAGATCTTGCGCTAGCTACAGATTACTACAAACTGTTCTGTTTTTGACAGATTCTGTTTTTCGTGTGTTGTTTGCTTATTTTGATGTATCTATGGATAGTAAAATTGTTTATAATCTATAGAGAAGTTGGAATACAGTAGGTTTAACACCAGTATAAATAAAGAATGAGTTCATTACAGTACCTTGAAGTGGTCTTTTGTTTTCTTTCGCTAACGAAGCTCACGAGATTTTCTACTTTAAGTTTTGTGTTGTGAAGTTTTCAAGTTTTGGGTAAAGATTTGATGGATTATGGAACAAGGAGTGGAAAGAGCCTAAGCTTGGGGATGCCCATGGCACCCCCAAGATAATCTAAGGACACCTAAAAGCCAAAGCTTGGGGATGCCTCGGAAGGCATCCCCTCTTTCGTCTACTTCTATCGGTAACTTTACTTGGAGCTATATTTTTATTCACCACATGATATGTGTTTTGCTTGGAGCGTCTTTTATGATTTGAGTATTTGCTTGTTAGTCTACCACAATCATCCTTTCTGTACACACCTTTTGAGAGAGCCATACATGATTTGGAATTTGATAGAATACTTTATGTGCTTCACTTATATCTTTTGAGCTTTATAATTTTGCTCTAGTGCTTCACTTATATCTTTTAGAGCATGGTGGTGGATTTGTTTTATATAAACTATTGATCTCTCATGCTTCACTTAGATTATTTTGAGAGTCTTAATAGCATGGTAATTTGCTTAAAATCCTAATATGCTTGGTATGCAAGATTAATAATAAAACTTTCTTATGAGTGTGTTGAATACTAAGAAAAGTTTGATGCTTGATGATTGTTTTGAGATATGGAGGTAATAATATCAAAGTCATGCTAGTTTAGTAGTTGTGAAATTGAGAAATACTTGTGTTGAGGTTTGCAAGTCCCGTAGCATGCACGTATGGTAAACGTTATGCAACAAATTTGAAACATGAGGTGTTATTTGATTGTCCTCCTTATGAGTGGCGGTCGGGGACGAGCGATGGTCTTTTCCTACCAATCTATCCCCCTAGGAGCATGCGCGTAGTGCCGAGGTTTTTGATGACTTATAGATTTTTGCAATAAGTATGTGATTTCTTTATGACTAATGTTGAGTCCATGGATTATACGCACTCTCACCCTTCCATCCTTGCTAGCCTCTTCGGTACCGTGCATTGCCCTTTCTCACATTGAGTTGGCGCAAACTTCGCCGGTGCATCCAAACCCCGTGATATGATACACTCTTTCACACATAAACCTACTTATATCTTCCTCAAAACAGCCACCATACCTACCTATTATGGCATTTCCATAGCCATTCCGAGATATATTGCCATGCAAATTTCCATCATTCCGTTCATCATGACACGTTCATCATTGTCATATTGCTTAGCATGATCATGTAGTTGACATAGTATTTGTGGCAAAGCCACCGTTCATAATTCTTTCATACATGTCACTCTTGGTTCATTGCATATCCCGGTACACCACCGGAGGCATTCATATAGAGTCATCTTTGTTCTAGTATCGAGTTGTAATCATTGATTGGTAAAGAAATAGAAGTGTGATGATCATCATTATTAGAGCATTGTCCCAAGTGAGGAATAAAAAGAGAGAGAGAGAGAGAGAGAGAGAGAGAGAGAGAGAGAAAGGCCATAAAAAAGAAAAGGCCAAAAAATGAGAGAAAAAGAGAGAAGGGACAATGTTACTATCCTTTTAACACAATTGTGCTTCAAAGTAGCACCATGATCTTCATAGTAGAGAGTCTCTCATGTTATCACTTTCATATACTAGTGGGAATTTTTCATTATAGAACTTGGCTTGTATATTCCAATAATGGGCCTCCTCAAGTGCCCTAGGTCTTCGTGACCAAGCAAGTTGGATGCACACCCACTAGTTTCTTTTGTTGAGCTTTCATTCATTTATAGCTCTAGTGCATCCGTTGCATGGCAATCCCTACTCCTTGCATTAACATCAATCAGTGGGCATCTCCATAGCCCATTGATTAGCCTCGTTGATGTGAGACTTTCTCCTTTTTTGTCTTCTCCACATAACCCCCCTCATTATATTCTATTCCACCCATAGTGCTATGTCCATGGCTCGTGCTCATATATTGCGTGAAATTTTATAGGTTTGAGATTACTAAAGTATGAAACAATTGCTTGGCTTGTCATCGGGGTTGTGCATGATGAGAGCATTCTTGTGTGACGAAAATGAAACATGACTAAACTATATGATTTTGTAGGGATGAACTTTCTTTGGCCATGTTATTTTGAGAAGACATAATTACTTAGTTAGTATGCTTGAAGTATTATCATTTTTATGTCAATATGAACTTTTGTATTGAATCTTTTGGATCTGAATATTCATACCACAATTAAGAAGAATTACATTAAAATTATGCCAAGTAGCACTCCGCATCAAAAATTATCTTTTTATCATTTACCTACTCGAGGACGAGCAGGAATTAAGCTTGGGGATGCTTGATACGTCTCCAACGTATCTATAGTTTTTGATTGCTCCATGCTATATTATCTACTGTTTTGGACTATATTGGGCTTTATTTTCCACTTTTATATTATTTTTGGGACTAACCTATTAACCGGAGGCCCAGCCCAAAATTGTTGTTTTTTGCCTATTTCAGTGTTTCGGACAAACAGAATATCAAACGGAGTCCAAACAGAATGCAACCTTCGGAAACATGATTTTCTCATCAGATAAGATCCAGGAGACTTGGACCCTCCGTCAAGAAAGCCACGAGGCGGCCACGAGGGTGGAGGGCGCGCCCCCTGCCTCGTGGGCCCCTCGAAGCTCCACTTACGTACTTCTTCCTCCTATATATACCTACGTACCCCCAAACGATCGGGGACGGAGCCAAAAACCTAATTCCACCGCCGCAACTTTCTGTATCCACGAGATCCCATCTTGGGGCCTGTTCCGGAGCTCCGCCAGAGGGGGCATCGATCACGGAGGGCTTCTACACCATCATCCAAGCCCCTCCGATGAAGTGTGAGTAGTTTACTTCAGACCTACGGGTCCATATTTGGTAGCTAGATGGCTTCTTCTCTATTTTTGGATCTTAATACAATGTTCTCCCCCTCTCTTGTGGAGATCTATTCGATGTAATCTTCTTTTTGCGGTGTCTTTGTTGAGACCGATGAATTGTGGGTTTATGATCAAGTCTATCTATGAATAATATTTGAATCTTCTATGAATTCTTTTATGTATGATTGGTTATCTTTGCAAGTCTCTTCGAATTATCAGTTTGGTTTGGCCTACTAGATTGGTTGTTCTTGCCATGGGAGAAGTGCTTATCTTTGGGTTCGATCTTGTGGTGTCCTTTCCTAGTGACAGAAGGGGCAGCAAGGCACGTATTGTATTGTTGCCATCGAGGATAACAAGATGGGGTTTTTATCATATTGCATGAAACTATCCCTCTATATCATGTCATCTTTCTTAAGGCGTTACTCTGTTTTTAACTTAATACTCTAGATGCATGCTGGATAGCGGTCGATGAGTGGAGTAATAGTAGTAGATGCAGGCAGGAGTCGGTCTACTTGTCTCGGACGTGATGCCTATATACATGATCATACCTAGATATTCTCATAACTATGCTCAATTCTATCAATTGCTCAACAGTGATTTGTTCACCCATCGTAGAATACTTATGCTCTTGAGAGAAGCCACTAGTGAAACCTATGGCCCCCGGGTCTCTTTCTCATCATATCCATCTCCATCATTTATTATTGCTTTTCTTTTAATTTGCTTTTACTTTTTTACTTTGCATCTCTATACCAAAAATACCAAAAATACCAAAAATATTATTTATCATCTCTATCAGATCTCACTTTCGTAAGTGACCGTGAAGGGATTGACAACCCCTAAGCGCGTTGGTTGCATTGAGCTATTGTTTTTGTGTAGGTACGAGGGACTCGCGTGTAGCCTCCTCCTAGATTGATACCTTGGTTCTCAAAAACTGAGGGAAATACTTACGCTACTTTGCTGCATCATCCTCTCCTCTTCAGGGAAATCCAACGCATTGCTCAAGAGGTAGCAGTTATCTTTGCAAGTCTCTTCGAATTATCAGTTTGGTTTGGCCTACTAGATTGATCTTTCTTGCAATGGGAGAAGTGCTTAGCTTTGGGTTCAATCTTGCGGTGTCCTTTCCCGGTGACAGTAGGGGCAGCAAGGCACGTATTGTATTGTTGCCACCGAAGATAACAAGATGGGGTTTATATCGTATTACATGAGTTTATACCTCTACATCATGCCATCTTACTTAAAGCGTTACTCTGTTCCTTTGAACTTAATACTCTAGATGCATGCTGGATAGCGGCCGGTCGATGTGTGGAGTAATAGTAGTAGATGCAGGTAGGAGTCGGTCTACTTGTCTCGGACGTGATGCCTATATACATGATCATACCTAGATATTCTCATAACTATGCTCAATTTTGTCAATTGCTCAACAGTAATTTGTTACCCACCGTAATACTTATGCTCTCGAGAGAAGCCACTAGTGAAACCTATGGCCCCCAGGTCTATTTTCCATCATATTAATCTACCGTTAACAAGCTATTTCTGGTGCTGTTTTTATTTCGCTTTATTTACTTTGCATCTTTATCATAAAAATACCAAAAATATTATCTTATCATATCTATCAGATCTCACTTTCGTAAGTGAACATGATGGGATTGACAACCCCTTTATTGCGTTAGGTGCAAGGGACTCATGCGTTGCCTCCTACTGGATTGATACCTTGGTTCTCACAAACTGAGGGAAATACTTACGCTGCTTTACTGCATCACCCTTTCCTCTTCAACGGAAAACCAACGTAGTGCTCAAGAGGTAGCAAGAAGGATTTCGGGCGCTGTTGCCGGGGAGGCTTACGCAAAGTCAATTTAAGATTTGAGTCCCGACAACGAGCCATTTCTGGCGCCGTTGCCGGGGAGTCTATGCAAAAGTCAACATACCAAGTACCCATCACAAACCCTTATCTCCCGCATTACATTATTTGCCATTTGCCTCTCGTTTTCCTCCCCCCACTTCACCGCCGTTTTATTTGCCCTCTCTCTCTGTCCTGCTTCTCTTTCCCTATTTGCCTCTTTTTGCCCGTTTCTTGTTTGCTTGTGTGTTGGATTGCTTTCTTGTCACGATGGCTCAAGATAATACCAAATTGTGTGACATTACTAATACCAACAACAATGATTTTATTAGCAATCCGATTGCTCCTCTTACCAATGTTGAATCTTGTCAAATTAATGCTGCTTTGCTGAATCTTGTCATGAAAGATCCGTTTTCCGGCCTTCCTAGTGAAGATGCCGCTACCCATCTAAACAACTTTGTTGATTTGTGTGATATGCAAAAGAAGAAAGATGTGGATAATGATATTGTTAAATTGAAGCTATTTCCTTTTTTTACTTGGAGATCGTGCCAAATCTTGGTTTTCATCTTTGCCTAAAAATAGTATTGATTCTTGGAATAAGTGCAAAGATGCTTTTATCTCTAAGTATTTTCCTCCCTCTAAGATCATCTCTCTTAGAAACGATATCATGAATTTTAAGCAACTTGATCATGAACATGTTGCACAAGCTTGGGAGAAGATGAAATTAATGATACATCATTGCCCTACACATGGTTTGAATCTTTGGATGATTATACAAAACTTTTATGCCGGAATGAATTTTGCTTCTAGAAAACTTTTAGATTCGGCCGCAGGAGGCACTTTTATGGAAATCACTTTAGGAGAAGCTACTAAACTCCTAGATAATATTATGGTTAATTATTCTCAATGGCACACTAAAAGATCTACTAATAAGAAAGTGCATGCGATAGAAGAAATTAATGTTTTGAGTGGAAAGATGGATGAACTTATGAAATTATTTGCTAATAAAAGTGTTTCTTCTGATCCTAATGATATGACTTTGTATACTATTGAGAATAATAATGAATCTATGGATTTGAATTTTGTTGGTAGGAATAATTTTGGTAACAACGCGTATAGAGGAAACTTTAATCCTAGGCCGTATCCTAGTAATTCCTCTAATAATTATGGTAATTCCTACAACAATTCTTATGGAAATTTTAATAGGATGCCCTCTGAATTTGAGACTAGTGTTAAGGTGTTTATGAATTCGCAAAAGAATTTCAATGCTTTGCTTGAGGAAAAATTGCTTAAAGTTGATGAATTGGCTAGGAACGTTGATAGAATTTCTCTTGATGTTGATTCTTTGAAACTTAGATCTATTCCACCTAAGCATGATATCAATGAGTCTCTCAAGGCCATGAGAATTTCCATTGATGAGTGCAAAGAAAGAACCGCTAGGATGCGTGCTAAGAAAGGTTGTTTTGTGAAAGCGTGTTCTTCTAGTTTCTATGAAAATAAAGATGAAGATCTAAAAGTTATTGATGAGTCCCCTATTAAATCTTTGTTTTGCAATATGAATCTTGATAATGATGGGACTGAATATGATCCACCTTTACCTAGAAGGTGTTCCAAAAATTCGGAGTGCTATGTGCATGGCTCGCGCTCATATATTGCGTGAAATTTTATAGATTTGAGATTACTAAAGTATGAAACAATTTCTTGGCTTGTCATCGGGGTTGTGCATGATGAGAGCATTCTTGTGTGACGAAAATGGAGCATGACTAAACTATATGATTTTGTAGGGATGAACTTTCTTTGGCCATGTTATTTTGAGAAGACATAATTGCTTAGTTAGTATGCTTGAAGTATTATTGCTTTTATGTCAATATTAAACTTTTATCTTGAATCTTTCGGATCTGAATATTCATACCATAGTTAAGAGGGTTACATTAAAAAAATATACCAAGTAGCATTCCGCATCAAAAATTCTGTTTTTATCACTTACCTACTCGAGGACGAGCAGGAATTAAGCTTAGGGATGCTTGATACGTCTCCAATGTATCTATAATTTTTGATTGCTTCATGCTATATTATATTCTATTTTAGATGATTAATGGGCTTTGTTATACACTTTTATATTAATTTTGGGACTAACCTATTAATCGGATGCCCAACCCAGAATTGCTGTTTTTTGCCTATTTCAGAGTTTCGCAGAAAAACAATATCAAACGGAGTCCAAACGGAATGAAACCTTCGGGAACGTGATTTTCGGGACGAACGTGATCTAGAGGACTTGGACCCTACGCCAAGAAAGCTACCAGGAAGGCACGAGGTAGGGGGAGCGCCTACTGAAACGCCCACGATGCGGCTATATCTCCCACGTGTCGAAGCACGACTTAGAGGCATAACCGCATTGTAAGCAATGTCACAAGTGAGGTAATCTTCACACAACCCATGTAATACATAAGAGAAAGAGATACATAGTTGGCTTACAATCGCCACTTCACACAATACATGAATAAAGCATTACATCATCCAGATACAATCAAGGTCCGACTACGGAACCATATAAAAGAAAACTACCCCAAATGCTACACAGATCCCCGATCGTCCCAACTGGGCTCCACTACTGATCAACTGGAAACGGAACAACATAACAAACACGATCTTCATCGAGCTCCTCCTTGAGCTCGGTTGCGTCACCTGCACGGTTTCATCGGCACCTGCAAACTGGTTTTGGAAGTATCTAGCGAGTCACGGGGACTCAGCAATCTCGCACCCTCGCGATCAAGACTATTTAAGCTTATAGGAAGGGTAAAAGGTATGAGGTGGAGCTGCAGCAAGCGACTAGCATATATGGTGGCTAACATACGCAAAAGAGAGCGAGAAGAGAAGGCAAAGGCACGGTCGAGAATCTATGATCAAGAAGTGATCCTAGAACAACCTATGTCAAGCATAACTCCAACATCATGTTCACTTCCCGAACTCCGCCGGAAAGAGACCATCACGGTTACACACGCGGTTGATGCATTTTATTTTAATTAAGTTAAGTTAAGTTTCAGGTTTTCTACAACCGGACATTAACAAATTCCCATCTTCCCATAATCGCGGGCACGGCTTTTGAAAGTTCAAATCCCTGTAGGGGTGTCCCAACTTAGCCCATCACAAGCTCTCACGGTCAACGAAGGATACTCCTTCTCCCAAGACAATCCGATCAGACTCAGAATCCCGGTTACAAGACATCTCGACAATGGTAAAACTAAACCAGCAAAGCCACCCGATGCGCCGACAATCCCGATAGGAGCTGCACATATCTCGTTCTCAGGGCAACACTGGATGAGACATCGTACGAGTAAAACCAACCCTCAAGTTTCCCCGAGGTGGCCCCGCAGTCTACTCAGTTTGGACCAACACTTAGAGAAGCACTGGCCTGGGGGGGTTAAAATAAAGATGACCCTTGAGTCTGCAGAACCCAAGGGAAGGTGGTAGGTTGTTAGTGCAAATGGTAAAACCAAGGTTGGGCCTTGCTGGAGGAGTTTTATTCAAAGCGAACCCATTATAACCCGACCGCGTAAGGAACGCAAAATCAAGGAACATAACACCGGTATGATGGAAACTAGGGCGGCAAGAGTGGAACAAAACACCAGGCATAAGGCCGAGCCTTCCACCCTTTACCAAGTATATAGATGCATTAATTAAATAAGAGATATTGTAATATCCCAACAAATCCATGTTCCAACATGGAACAAACTCCAAACTTCACCTGCAACTAGCAACGCTATAAGAGGGGCTGAGCAAAGCGGTAACATAGCCAAACAACGGTTTGCTAGGACAAGGTGGGTTAGAGGTTTGACATGGTAATATGAGAGGCATGAGAAAGCATGTGGTAGGTATCGCAGCATAGGCATAGCAATAGAGCAAGCAACTAGCAAGCAAAGATAGAAGTGATTTTGAGGGTATGGTCATTTTGCCTGAGATCCCGCAAGGAAGAAGAACGAGTCCATGAAGAAGACAAACAGACGTAGTCGAACGGATCCTCACAAACGTAACATTACCGGAACCAACCTGAAGAAGCAACACCGGAAAGAAGCAAACAACATAGTAAACAATCTTCACATAAGCAAGGCACGATGCGCAAACAAGTATGATGCATGTACGGTTTAATGAGGCATGGCATGGCAAAGTGCACAAACAACCCTACAAATTAAGTGGAGCTCAATATGCAACGGGTTGCATATTGACAAAACACCACATCAAGTTATTTAGTTCGATCTCGTTTATGTACCCAACAATATTAAATGTTGATTAACATGACAAGGGGTGAAGCATATGAAAACTATCTATCTAGGCAAGTTTAAATGAGGCCGGAACACAAAACAACAAGTCCAGAAACTCCTCATGTGCATATTTTAGGTTTGGTACTGTTCTGCCCTAAACACAATTTTAGAGTTATTAAACATGCAAAGTAAAGCCACCATGTTAAACTAGGCATTTTTCCACCCCATTTACATATAAAGTTTGTTACAAACCGAGTTACGGTTAAATAGTTATGAATTAAATCATTTTAGCAAGTTATTTAAGCAAATTTAAACAAACAACATTTTAAGCATTTTAAACATAGATGAAAGTGGTATATTATGAAACTAGACAAAATTATAAGCAACTTTCATATATTAAGTTTTTACATATGATGCACCGTTTGTGAGTAATGAAATGCATGACGTTTAGGGGCTGATCTGCAAAAGTGCAAATCCCTGGAAATTGATAAAATCACAGCTAAGGAAAAAAGAAACGGGCCGAAACTGAGCGCTCACATTGGGCCAGGCCCAGCAGAAGAAAAGCAAATGGGCGCTGGGGAGGGGGTCTCTCCCCATGGGCCATGGCCCAGTCTGGAGGAAGAGAGGCCGGCGAGGGGGCATGCTAGGCCAGCCTTGCTGGATCTAGTGGCGATCGAGGCCTCCTGGTCCACGCGGGGCGGTCAATGCATGCGGGCGAGCACTCGTCTCCCTCGTGTGGACGAAGCAGCAGGGGTGGGAGCGATGCGGTGACTTTGCGCAGGGAGGCCTGGCAGCGGGCACCCGAGGTCGATCCGGCGAGGTATGACCGTGGAGGCGCGCCGGCGTCGAGGTGCGGCGACAACGGCGAGATCCGGCTAGGACACTGCTTGGACGAGGCAGCGGCAAGCTCCGGCTCTGGTTCTCTGACAGAAAAAGGAAACGAGGCAAAGATGTGAGAGGGAGAAGAGAGAAGCGGGAAAGGAAGGAACGGGCGGCGCAGGGCTCATCTGAAGGTGGTTCTCGTCGGCGGAGGGAACTCCGGTGGCTCTGTGGAACTTGCGGGCGAACGGGGCGACGAGGAGCTGGACGGGTGCTCCTCTCCCGATCCAGATCGGATCGAGGAGGCTGTGGTTGCGGGAGCTGCATGGGGCACCCCTTGGACGTTGGATTATGATCCAACGGTTCTGATGATTGGATCTGGAGTTTGGGGTGAACTGGGTGGTGGCTGAAAACGAGGAGAGAAGTGACTGCGCAGGTGACTGCGGGGACGATCCCAAGGTGGAGCTGGTTTGGCGGCGGGGTGAGGAAAAAAGGGAGTTGGTCTAGGGTTAGGTTGTTTAAATAGGTAGGGGATTAGGTTAGGGGCTACCTAGTCCCTCAGATCAAAATCGGACGGTCGGGAAAAATAGGCTAGGGAGCCCAAATAAGAAAACGGAGACGTTTTGTAGATGTTTGGGGATGATCCGGATCCAACGGTGACGACTGCAGGGTCGGGTCCGGGACAGCTTTCGGGCGCGCGCGCGAGGAGGGCCGCGGGCTGACGAGAGAGTTTAGGTAGGGCCTGACGATGAGTGGTAGTGGGCTGTGCAGAAAGCTTTGGGCTGAGAGAAGAGAAGAGAGAGAGACCCGACGACTGTTTCCGGAGACCGAAAATGTCCGACGTTAGACCGGCTATATTGCCGCTATAGTTATCCGTTGGGGCGCCAAACGAACTCCGAACGCGATGAAATTTGGCAGGCGACCTACTAACAACAAACAACACCGCATGCCAACTTTCAACCCATTCCTAGAACATTTTCCGGCCACTTATAAAATAATATTTCAGACGTGCGCGGGCGCGTGCAAGTGTTCCTGGGCTCAGAACGGACAACGGACGGAACTGGCAAAACCCGGACGAATGCAAGTTTTGAAAACATGATGATGCAATGCACATGATGACAAGACAAGACGCAACACGCAAGCGAAAGACATGGCAACGACGGCAAATAACTGGAAGACACCTGGCACATCGGTCTCGGGGCGTTACACCTACCCCCCCAGGCGTGCCCTCCACCCTCGTGGGGCCCATGTTGCTCCACGATGTACTTCTTCCTCCTATATATACCTACGTACCCCCAAACTAACAGATACAGAGCCAAAAACCTAATTCCACCGCCGCAACCTTCTGTACCCGTGAGATCCCATCTTGGGGCCTTTTCTGGAGCTCCGCCGGAGGGGGCATCGATCACGGAGGGCTTCTACATCAACACCATAGCCTCTCCGATGATGTGTGAGTAGTTTACTTTAGACCTTCGGGTCCATAGTTATTAGCTAGATGGCTTCTTCTCTCTTTTTGGATCTCAATACAAAGTTCTCCACGATTCTCGTGGAGATCTATTCAATGTAATTTTCTTTTGCGGTGTGTTTGTTGAGACCGATGAATTGTGGGTTTATGATCAAGTTTATCTATGAACAATATTTGAATCTTCTCTGAATTCTTTTATGTATGATTGGTTATCTTTGCAAGTCTCTTCGAATTATCAGTTTGGTTTGGCCTACTAGATTGATCTTTCTTGCAATGGGAGAAGTGCTTAGCTTTGGGTTCAATCTTGCGGTGTCCTTTCCCAGTGACAGTAGGGGCAGCAAGGCACGTATTGTATTGTTGCCACCGAAGATAACAAGATGGGGTTTATATCGTATTACATGAGTTTATACCTCTACATCATGCCATCTTACTTAAAGCGTTACTCTGTTCCTTTGAACTTAATACTCTAGATGCATGCTGGATAGCGGCCGGTCGATGTGTGGAGTAATAGTAGTAGATGCAGGTAGGAGTCGGTCTACTTGTCTCGGACGTGATGCCTATATACATGATCATACCTAGATATTCTCATAACTATGCTCAATTCTGTCAATTGCTCAACAGTAATTTGTTTACCCACCATAATACTTATGCTCTCGAGAGAAGCCACTAGTGAAACCTATGGCCCCTGGGTCTATTTTCCATCATATTAATCTCCCATTAACAAGCTATTTCTGGTGCCGTTTTTATTTCGATTTATTTACTTTGCATCTTTATCATAAAATACCAAAAATATTATCTTATCATATCTATCAGATGTCACTTTCGTAAGTGACCGTGAAGGGATTGACAACCCCTTTATTGCGTTGGTTGCGAGGATTTTATTTTTTTATGTAGGTGCGAGGGACTCATGCGTGGCCTCCTACTGGATTGATACCTTGGTTCTCAAAAACTGAGGGAAATACTTATGCTGCTTTACTGCATCACCCTTTCCTCATTAAGGGAAAACCAACACAGTGCTCAAGAGGTAGCACCGGGCTACCCGAGCAATGACTTGCTTATACTTAATAAACAGCTCATGTAGACAGGTGCGGCCCGGTGTGTTGATGTAGACCAGGCCACGAGAGACGGGCGGTAAAGACAACCGCGAGATGAGTCGGACGCGGCGTTGTAAGTCGGTGTGGACAGACGAGTTAACCCCATCACACTAATGTAGACTAGGCCGCAGAGATGACGGTTTAAGCACGTGTGTAGAATAGCAAACAAGCACGGTCTCGGCGAGTCATTGTAACCCGGGTCGGGGGCGATGGCTTGCGCACGTCCGTTCCCCAGACAGTATGGCATGGACAAATGTTGGTACAGAATGTTGCCAGCTTGTGCTCCATACCCGCGGTTTAAACATAATTGTCGTGTGTACAAAAAATATAGCAGGGCGGAGTAGTTGTTTGCCAGAGGAAATCAACATGTACTTAAAAAAATATAGGATAAATATCACCTGATTTATTTGGGCGACAACTCTGTACGCAGACCTTGTCTCTAGGTTCCCTTTGCCATTAAAATAACCGTTCCTGGTCTGCAAACTGACCAGAATGGTCTGGGCTGCAACCTCTTCCATGCTGTGACATAGAAGCAAAATCTTGCAGGCAAGCACATACGCAAAGCCCCAGTAATTCCTTGTAATAGCACCTGCTGACCCTCATATATGACCAGGCAAGGCCCCGACGGCTCGTAGCGGTACTGGTGGCTCGGAGCAGGCTGAAACGAGGCCGAGGCGGAGCGAGGCCGGCTCAGGGTGGCTCACAGGCGACTCATGAAATGGACGACTGCTCAAGGCCGGCGACACAAGCGACGGCGGCCCGCCACAGAGCGCTGGAACAACAACAGCTATAGCATAGTGGAAGAAACAGCCGGTAGCTCATCCCGACGACGGCTAAGCAGTGGAACAAGCCAGCCCGCGGCCGCGAGAAGCAGCAGTTGCCAAACGGCGTGGGGCGGAGCCACCGCCGCTAGCCAAACAGAGCGCAGAGACCGCATAGACTTGGGGAGGCCGCGGGCGGTTTGCGGTTTGGAGTCACAACAGAGGGCCGACCCGAGGCCATGGCGACTGTTGGCGGTGGCTCGGCCATGGTGACTTGACCATGGCGGGTCACGTCGGGTCAATGGAGCAGGGGTGACAGACGCAGCAACCCTGATGTTGACAACGAACCACCTGACGAATTTTTCTGACTATGTAGTTGTTTTAAGCCTCGATCTCTAAATCGCCCATCAGACATCTCATCTTGATGCTTGAGAAGCGAGTCGGCGGTTTCATCGGGCTGCACCGTTGGCAAGTCACCGCGGAGGCTTGATCAACCGCGTGCGATGGTAGTGCTAAGGTCAAGCCCCCGTGCTCGGCCGTCGTTGCAGATGCCTAGACATATGAGTTGTCTGGACGACGTAGCGACGAAGCTGCTGCCGCTATTGATGAAGATTGAACTTGTAATTCATGTACAATTTTTCACTCCGGCTCTTCTTCAACCGGAAAACGGTAAATTTCTCGAACCCTAGGAGAGATCCCTCTAAGAACTCAACACCACCTTGCGCCAGCCCCACGGTGGGCGCCAACTGTCGTGGAATTGTCACGACAGATGTCCTAGTGTGAGGACTTAGTCGTGAGGCCAACACATCCATATGGTAGCTTGAGAGGGGTTGAGCAGAATCGAGAGACGCAATAGAAGACAAGGATTTAGACACCTTCGGGCCCCGAGAAGCATCATCCGGTAACAACCCTACATGTTGTTTGTTGCTAGGTCTCATTATCATCACGAGGGAGTCGTCGTAAACTGGCTCTCCTAGTTATGTCTAACCCTTCAGATTATCTCCCTCTCTTGGGGTGCCCTGCCCCTCCTTATATATGTTGAAGGGGCGGGTTACATGACTAGTCCTATTAGAATTAGGATTACTCTATTACATGTGGAGTCCTAGTCTTGCTTCCTTTGTAGGAGAATATTCCTTATGCCTTTCCTCTTAATCCGTCCCATCATAACATGAGCCGGCCTTCTGGGCCTTGGGCCTTGCCATCCATCTGAAACACCCACCGGGTCACCAATGAGTCTTCAGGCTCGTGAGTCATCACACCAGTGAGCCGCCAGACACATGAGTCGCCAATCCTCTAGCGGGTTACCAATTAAACGCCAATTCCGGCCGGGTCATACCGCAGGGTATATCCCCGACACAACCCCAAACTTTAAGAAATAACAACTTAGATTTCTTGCTAAACCACAGTTCATATGGTGTCATCTCAATGGATTTTTAGACAGTGCCGTATTTAATGTGAATGCAACTATCTCTAATGCATAACCCCAAAATGATAGTGGTAAATTGGTAAGATACATCATAGATTGCACCATATCTAATAAAGTATGATTACGATGTTCGGACACACCATTACGATGTGGTGTTCCATGTGGCGTTAGTTGTGAAACTATTCCACATTGTTTCAAATGAAGACCAAACTCATAACTCAAACATTCACCTCCACGATTAGATCATAGAAATTTTATTTTCTTGTTGTGATGATTTTCCACTTCACTCTGAAATGCTTTGAACTTTTAAAATGTTTTAGACTTATGTTTCATCAAGTAGATGTACTCATATCTGCTCAAATCATCTGTGAAGGTCAGAAAATAACGATACCTTCCGCAAGCCTCAACACTCATTGGATCGAATACATCAATATGTATTATTACTAATAAGTCTGTTGCTCGCTCCATCGTTCCGGATAATGGAGTCTTAGTCATCTTGCCCATGAGGCATGGTTCGGAAGCATCAAGTGATTCATAATCAAGTGATTCCAAAAGCCCATCAGCATGGAGTTTCTTCATGCGCTTTACACCAATATGACCTAAACGGCTGTGCCATAAATAAGTTGCACTATCATTATTAATCTTGCATCTTTTAGCATTAATATCATGTGTATCACTGTGATCGAGATTCAGTAAACCATTTACATTGGATGTAAGACCATAGAAGGTTTTATTCATGTAAACAGAACAACAATTATTCTCTGACTTAAATGAATAACCGTATCGTAATAAACATGATCCAATCATATTTATGCTCAACGCAAACACCAAATAACATTTATTTTGGTCCAACACTAATCTCGAAGGTAGAGGGAGTGTGTGATGGTGATCTTATCAACCTTGGAATCTCTTCCAACACACGTAGTTGCCCTCAACTAGTCTCTGTTCATTTTGTAACTCCTGTTTCTAGTTACTAATCTTAGCAACTGAACCGGTATCAAATACCCTGGGGTTACTATGAACACTAGTAAAGTACACATCAATAACATGTATATCAAATATACTTCTGTTCACTTTGCCATCCTTCTTATCCGCCAAGTATTTGGGGCAGTTCTGCTTCCAGTGACCATTTCCTTTGCAGTAGAAGAACTCAGTTTAAGGCTTGGGTCTAGCTTTGGGCTTCTTCATGAGAGTGACAACTTGCTTCCCATTCTTCTTGAAGTTCCCTTTCTTTCCCTTGCCCTTTTACTTGAAACTAGTGGTCTTGTCAACCATCACCATTTTATGCTTTTCTTGATTTCTACCTTCGTTGATTTCAGCATCACGAAGATCTCGGGAATTGTTTTCGTCACCCCTTGCATATTATAGTTCATCATGTAGTTCCTGTAACTTGGTGATAGTGACTAGAGAACTCCGTCAATCACTGTCTTATCTGGAAGATTAACTCCCACTTGATTCAAGCGATTGTAGTACTCAGACATTCTGAGCACATGCTCACTGGTTGAGCTATTCTCGTCCATCTTGTAGGCAAAGTACTTGTCAGAGGTCTCATATCTCTCGACTCGGGCATGAGTCTGAAATACCAATTTCAGCTCTTGGAACATCTTATATGCTCCATGGAGTTCAAAACGTTTTTGAAGTCCCGGCTCTAAGCCGTAAAGCATGGCGCACTAAACTATCAAGTAGTCAACATATCGAGCTTGCCAAACGTTCATCACTTCTGCATCTGCTCCTGCAATAGGTCCATCATCTAGCAGTGCATCAAGGACATAATTCTTCTGTGCAGCAATGACAATAATCCCCAGATCACGGAGCTAGTCTGCATCATTCCTACTAACATCTTTCAACATATTTTTTTCTCTAGGAACATATCATAAATAAAACGGGGAAGCTATACGCGAGCAATTGATCTACAACATAGATATGCAAATACTATCAGGACTAAGTTCATGATAAATTTAAGTTCAATTAATCATATTACTTAAGAACTCCCACTTAGATAGACATCCTTATAATCATCTAAGTGATCACATGATCCATATAAACTAAACCATGTCCGATCATCACGTGAGATGGAGTAGTTTTCAATGGTGAACATCACTATGTTGATCATATCTACTATATGATTCACGCTCGACCTTTTAGTCTCAGTGTTCCGAGGCCATATCTGCATATTCTAGGCTCGTCAAGTTTAACCTGAGTATTCTGCATGTGCAAAACTAGCTTGCACCTATTGTATGTGAACGTAGAGCTTATCACAACCGATCATCACGTGGTGTCTCAGCACGAAGAACTGTCGCAACAGTGCATACTTAGGGAGAACACTTATACCTTGAAATTTTAGTAAGGGATCATCTCATAATGCTACCGTCGTACTAATCAAAATAAGATGCATAAAAGATAAACATCACATGTAATAAAAAATATGTGACATGATATGGCCATCATCATCTGGTGCCTTTGATCTCCATCTCCAAAGTACCGTCATGATCTCCATCGTCACCGGCATGAAACCATGACCTCCATCATCTTGATCTTTATCAATGTGTCATCACATGGTCATCCCGCCAACTATTGCTTTTGCAACTATTGCAATTGCATAGAGATAAAGTAAAGCAATTATATGGTGCTTGCGTCTTATGCAATAAAGAGACAATCATAAGGCTCCTTCCAGTTGCCAATAACTTTAACAAAACATGATCATCTTATACAACAATTTATATCTCATCACGTCTTGACCATATCACATCACAACATGCCCTGCAAAAACAAGTTAGACGTCCTCTACTTTGTTGTTGCAAGTTTTACGTGGGTGCTACGGGCTTTCGCAAGAACCGTTCTTACCTACGCATCAAAACCACAACGTAGTATAGTGATTGCTTTTTATCTTCAGAAAGAACCCTGTTCATTGAATCCGATTCAACTAAAGTTGGAGAAACAGACACCCGCCAGCCACCTGTGTGCAAAGCACGTCGGTAGAACCAGTCTCATGAACGCGGTCATGTAATGTCGGTCCGGGCCGCTTCATCCAACAATACCGCTGAATCAAGAAACAACTAGTGACGGCAAGCAATATGTATATACCCACGCCCACAACTCCTTTGTGTTCTACTCGTGCATATAACATCTACGCATAGACCTGGCTTGGATGCCACTGTTGGGGAATGCAGTATTTCAAAAATTTCCTACGATCACGCAAGATCTATCTACGAGATGCATAGCAACGAGAGGGGAGAGTGTGTCTACGTACCCTCATAGACCGAAAGCGGAAGCGTTTAGTAACGCTGTTGATATAGCCGAACGTCTTCACGATCCAACCGATCAAGTACCGAACGCACAACACCTCTGCGATCTGCACACGTTCAACTCGGTGACGTCCCTCGTACTCTTGATCCAGCTGAGGTCAAGGGTGAGTTCCGTCAGCACGACGGCGTGTTGACGGTGATGATGAAGTTATTGACGCAGAGCTTTGCCTAAGCACTATGACAATATGACCGAGGTGTAAAACTGTGGAGGGGGGCACCAAACACGGCTAAAGATCAACTTGTGTGTCTACGGGGTTCCCCCTCCCCTTTATATAAAGGAGGTGAGGAGGAGGAGGGCCGGCTTCAAGGGGCGTGCCCAAGGGGGGATTCCTACTCCTAGTAGGAGTAGGTTTCCCCCCTTTCCGAGTCCAAGTAGGAGAAGAAGGAAGGAGAGAAGAGGGAGAAGGAAAGAGGGGGGCGCCGGCCCCTCCCTAGTCCAATTCAGACCAGCCCATGGGAGGAGCGCGTCCTCCCCTTATGGCCCTTCTCTCGTTACCACTAAGGCCCATGAAGGCCCAATACTTCCCCCGACGAATTACCGTAACTCTTCGGTACTCCAAAAATACCTGAACCACTCAGAACCTTTCTGATGTACAAATATAGTATTCCATTTTGAGACTCCTCGTCATGTCCATGATCTCATCCGGGACTCCGAATAAACTTCGGTACATCAAATCACATAACTCATAATACATATCATCATCGAACGTTAAGCGTGCGGACCCTACGTGTTCGAGAACTATGTAGACATGACCGACACATATCTCCGGTCAATAGCCAATAGCGGAACCTGGATGCTCATATTGGCTGCTACATATTCTACGAAGATCTTTGTCAGTCAAACCGCATAACACCATACGTTGTTCCCTTTGTCATCGGTATGTTACTTGCCCGAGATTCGATCTTCGGTATCATCATACCTAGTTCAATCTCGTTACCGGCAAGTCTCTTTACTCATTCCGTAATGCATCATCCCGCAACTAACTCATTAGTCACATTGCTTGCAAGGCTTATAGTGATGTGTATTATCGAGAGGGCCCAGAGATACCGCTCCGACAATCAGAGTGACAAATCCTAATCTTGATCTATGACAACTCAACAAACACCATCAGAGACACCTGTAGAGCATCTTTATAATCACTCAGTTACGTTGTGACGTTTGATACCACACTAAGTGTTCCTCTGGTATTCGGGAGTTGCATAATCTCATAGTCATAGGAACATGTATAAGTCATGAAGAAAGTAATAGCAATAAACTAAATGATCATAATGCTAAGCTAACGGATGGGTCTTGTCCATCACATCATTCTCTAATGATGTGACCCCATTCATCAAATGACAACTCATGTGTATGGCTAGGAAACTTAACCATCTTTGATTAACGAGCTAGTCTAGTAGAGGCATACTAGGGACACTCTATTTGTCTATGTATTCACACATGTACTAAGTTTTCGGTTAATACAATTCTAGCATGAATAATAAACATTTATCATGGTATAAGGAAATATAAATAACAACTTTATTATTGCCTCTAGGGCATATTTCCTTCAACTAGAGCATGTTTCGCACCAGAGTGGTATGATAATCCTGTTATGGAAGTCATGTTACTAGACCATGATGAACCTATGAACTATGAGGAAGCGATGATGAGCCCACATTCCGATAAATGGCTTGATCCATCAAATCCAAGATAGGATCCATCACTATAAAAAAACACATCCATGACATTTTGGGTCGAACAAATTTTTTCTTTCATGCTTATGACACTTCTATGACGATAATTGTGACAAAACCCGATATCATCATAGATGTGGTGGGCTCCTACTTCTATGAAAAAGAATCATGATAGAAAATGGGCTTTTCATCCCAGGCGGGCCAGAGACGCAGCTGCATGACATTCTTTGGGCCGTCCATGACGGAAAAAACCGTGGTTGAAGCGAGGGCGAGGAAAATATCGGGGGAGTTTGTTGGGGAACATAGTAATTTCAAAAAAATTCCTACGCACACGCAAGATCATGGTGAGGCATAGCAATGAGAGGGAAGAGTACCGTCCACGTACCCTTGTAGACCGTACACGGAAGCGTTAGCACAACGCGGTTGATGTAGTCGTATGTCTTCACGATCTGACCGATCCAAGTACCAAACACACGGCACCTCCGAGTTCTGCACACGTTCAACTCGATGACGTCCCGCGAGCTCTGATCCAGCAAAGCTTCACAAGAGAGTTTTGTCAGCACGACGGCGTGGTGACGGTGATGATGATGCTACCGACGCAGGGCTTCGCCTAAGCACCGCTACAATATAATCAAGGTGGATTATGGTGGAGGGGGGCACCGCACATGGCTAAGGGATCAACGATCAACTTGTGTATAGAGGCGCCCCCCTGCCCCCGTATATAAAGGAGTGGAGGAGGGGAGGACCGGACCTCTCTAGGGCGCGCCATCGGGAGTCCTACTCCCACCGGGAGTAGGATTCCCCCCTTTCCAACTTGGAGTAGGAGAGGGAAGGAAGAGGAAGGAGGGAGGAAGGAAAGGGGGGACGCCCCCCTTCCCAATTCGGATTGGGCTCCGATAGCCTCCCGGTGCTCCGGTATATTCCCGATCTCACCCGAAACAATTCCGGTATCCAAATATAGTCGTCCAATATATCGATCTTTATGTTTCGACCATTTCAAGACTCCTTGTCATGTCCGTGATCATATCTGGGACTCCGAACTACCTTCGGCACATCAAAACACAAAACTCATAATACGATCGTCACCGAACTTTAAGCGTGCGGACCCTACGGGTTCGAGAACTATGTAGAAATGACCGAGACATGTCTCTGGTCAATAACCAATAGCGGAACCTGGATGCTCATATTGGCTCCCACATATTCTACGAAGATCTTTATCGGTCAAACCGCATAACAACATACGTTGTTTCCTTTGTCATTGGTATGTTACTTGCCCAAGATTCGATTGTCGTTATCTCAATACCTAGTTCAATCTCGTTACCGGCAAGTCTCTTTGATAATTCCGTAATACATCATTCCACAACTAACTCATTAGTTACAATGCTTGCAAGGCTTATAGTGATGTGCATTACCGAGTGGGCCCAGAGATACCTCTCCGACAATCAGAGTGACAAATCCTAATCTCAAAATATGCCAACCCAACAAGTACCTTTGGAGACACCTATAGAGCACCTTTATAATCACCCAGTTACGTTGTGACGTCTGGTAGCACACAAAGTGTTCTTCCGGTAAACGGGAGTTGCATAATCTCATAGTCATAGGAACATGTATAAGTCATGAAGAAAGCAATAACAACATACTAAACGATCAAGTGCTAAGCTAACAGAATGGGTCAAGTCAATCACATCATTCTTCTAATGATGTGATCTCATTGATCAAATGACAACATATGTGTATGGCTAGGAAACATAACCATCTTTGATCAATGAGCTAGGCTAGTAGAGGCATACTAGTGACACTCTGTTTGTCTATGTATTTGTCGGCGTCCTGGGAACAGGGGTCCCCAGACTTTCCTGCCTGCGGCCTGCGGCGTGGCTCAAAGGGGGGCCCAACACGGCCCATCTTCATCAACACAGACTCAAGACCCTCGCGAGGGGCCAAGCCTCGCGGGGCGGATGACGCGGAGCTTCCTCAGGCACGGCCTCATCAGGCTGGCTCGCGAGGAGGCAGAGAGATCAAGGCGGGGTACCTCACGAGGTGCCCGTGACGCAAGCCATGACGACCAAAGGCGCCAGGCGGGCGCCAGCCACGCAGTGTCCTCCTTTCCTCTTTGGTACAAAGGGGGCAAGCGCAGCCGTGGAGTACCAAGGCATCAGGCAAAGGTTGCCATTTCGGTGCAACAAGACAAGACCAGGAGGACTGCAAGATGGAGGTCATCGTGGAGCCCAAGACGGCGTCACCGCCAGAGCTTTGTGCAGGCGAAGACTACTTTTGTCAGGATAGCTGGTACTAGCTGTCCCCCTTCAAATTATCCCACCATTGTTGGCTCCCTTCCCGCTTGATATGTGGGAAGAGGACCAGGGCCTCTATAAATAGGGCGAGCCACCCACAGGGTAGGAAAGGGGGGACGAAGTGATCGAGAAGGAGCTAGAATCGGCCAACCCTGGAACAAGAGGAGATCGAATCGAAGAGAGAATCGGAGAGAAAGAGAGAGAGAGAAGGGTGACTGAACTCCTCCTAGCAGTTCATCGCCCCAGCCAAGAACAGACCCTCGCGAGGCTGTTCTTCCTTGTATTGTTCATCATCACCAGCCCAAGAGGCAATCCACCACACCACACACTGGAGTAGGGTATTACACCACAACGGTGGCCCGAACCGTATAAACCCTGTGTCTCTTGTGTTGTTCTTTCCATAGCTTAGATCTTAGCGAGGCGGAGGGGTGCAGATAGGTAGAAGGCGAAATCACTGCGCGCACCCCAGTGTTCGAACCTCAAGGGTCTGCCGGAACCCGAAATCCGACAGTATTCACACATGTATCATGTTTCCGGTTAATACAATTCTAGCATGAATAATAAACATTTATCATGATATAAGGAAATAAATAATAACTTTATTATTGCCTCTAGGGCATATTTCCTTCAGTCTCCCACATGCACTAGAGTCAATAATCTAGATTACACAATAATGATTCTAACACCCATGGAGTCTTGGTGTTGATCATGTTTTGCTCGTGAGAGAGGCTTAGTCAATGGGTCTGCAACATTCAGATCCGTATGTATCTTGCAAATCTCTATGTCTCCCACCTGGACTTGATCGCGGATGGAATTGAAGCGTCTCTTGATGTGCTTGGTTCTCTTGTGAAATCTGGATTCCTTTGCCAAGGCAATTGCACTAGTATTGTCAAAAAAGATTTTCATTGGACCCGATGCACTAGGTATGACACCTAGATCGGATATGAACTCCTTCATCCAGACTCCTTCATTTGCTGCTTCTGAAGCAGCAATGTACTCTGCTTCACCCGTAGATCCCGCCACGACGCTTTGTTTAGAACTGCTCCAACTGACAGCTCCACCATTCAATATAAACTCGTATTTGGTTTGTGATTTAGAATCGTCCGGATCAGTGTCAAAGCTTGCATCAACTTAACCATTTACGATGAGCTCTTTGTCACCTCCATAAATGAGAAACATATCCTTAGTCCTTTTTAGGTATTTCAGGATGTTCTTGACCGCTGTCCAGTGATGCACTCCTGGATTATTTTGGTACCTCCCTGCTAAACTAATAGCAAGGCACACATCAGGTCTGGTACACAGCATTACATACATGATAGAGCCTATGGCTGAAGCATAGGGAACATTTTTCATTTTCTCTCTATCTTCTGAAGTGGTCGGGCATTGAGTCTTACTCAACTTCACACCTTGTAACATAGGTAAGAATCCTTTCTTCGCCTGATCCATTTTGAATTTCTTCAAAACTTTGTCAAGGTATGTGCTTTATGAAAGTCCAATTAAGCGTCTTGATCTATCTCTATAGATCTTGCCAATATGTAAGCAGCTTCACCGAGGTCTTTCATTGAAAAACTCTTATTCAAGTATCCTTTTATGCTATCCAGAAATTCTATATCATTTCCAATCAACAATATGTCATCCACATATAATATTAGAAATGCTACAGAGCTCCCACTCACTTTCTTGTAAATACAAGCTTCTCCAAAAGTCTGTATAAAACCATATGCTTTTATCACACTATCAAAACATTTATTCCAACTCCGAGAGGCTTACACCAGTCCATAAATGGATTGCTAGAGCTTGCACACTTTGTTAGCACCATTTGGATCAATAAAACCTTCAGGTTGCATCATATACAACTCTTCTTCTAGAAATCCATTCAGGAATGCAGTCTTTACATCCATTTGCCAAATTTCATAATCATAAAATGTGGCAATAGCTAACATGATTTGGACAGACTTAAGCATCGCTACCGGTGAGAAGGTCTCATCATAGTCAACTCCTTGAACTTGTCGAAAACCTTTCACAACAAGTCGAGCTTTGTAAACAGTAACATTACCATCAACGTCTATCTTCTTCTTGAAGATCCATTTATTCTCGATGGCTTGCCGATCATCGGGCAAGTCAACCAAAGTCCACACTTTGTTCTCATACATGGATCCCATCTTAGATTTCATGGCCTCAAGCCATTTTGCGGAATCTGGGCTCATCATCTCTTCCTCATAGTTCATAGGTTCGTCATGGTCTAGTAACATGACCTCCAGAACAGGATTACCGTACCACTCTGGTGCGGATCTTACTCTGGTTAACCTACGAGGTTCGGTAGTAACTTGATTTGAAGTTTCATGATCATCATCATTAGCTTCCTCACTAATTGGTGTAGGTGTCACAGAAACCGGTTTTTGTGATGAACTACTTTCCAATAAGGGAGCAGGTATAGTTACCTCATCAAGTTCTACTTTCCTCCCACTTACTTCTTTCGAGAGAAACTCCTTCTCTAGAAAGGATCCAAATTTAGCAACAAAAGTCTTGCCTTCGGATTTGTGATAGAAGGTGTACCCAACAGTCTCCTTTGGGTATCCTATGAAGAACCATTTCTCCGATTTGGGTTTGAGCTTATCAGGTTGAAGCTTTTTCACATAAGCATCGTAGCCCCAAACTTTAAGAAATGACAGCTTTGGTTTCTTGCCAAACCACAGTTCATAAGGAGTCGTCTCAACGGATTTATATGGTGCCCTATTTAACGTGAATGCAGCTGTCTCTAAAGCATAAACCCAAAACGATAGCGGTACATCAGTAAGAGACATCATTGATCGCACCATATCTAGTAAAGTACGATTACGACGTTCGGACACAGCATTACGCTGTGGTGTTCCAGGTGGCATGAGTTGTGAAACTATTCCGCATTGTTTCAAATGAAGACCAAACTCGTAACTCAAATATTCTCCTCCACGATTAGATCATAGAAATTTTATTTTCTTGTTACGATGATTTTCCACTTCACTTTGAAATTCTTTGAACTTTTCAAATGTTTCAGACTTATGTTTCATCAAGTAGATATACCCATATCTGCTCAAATCATCTATGAAAGTGAGAAAATAATGATACCCGCCGCGAGCCTCAATATTCATTGGACCACATACATCAGTATGTATGATTTCCAATAAATCTGTTGCTCGCTCCATAGTTCCGGAGAATGGCGTTTTGGTCATCTTGCCCATGAGGCACGGTTCGCAAGTACCAAGTGATTCATAATCAAGTGATTCCAAAAGTCCATCAGAATGGAGTTTCTTCATGTGTTTTATACCAATATGACCTAAACGGTAGTGCCACAAATAAGTTGCACTATCATTATCAACTCTACATCTTTTAGCTTCAATACTATGAATATGTGTATCTCCACTATCTAGATTCAAAAAGAATAGACCACTCTTTAAGGGTGCATGACCATAAAAGATATTACTCAGATAAATAGAACAACCATTATTCTCCGATTTAAATGAATAACCGTCTTGCATCAAGCAAGATCCAGATATAATGTTCATGCTTAACGCTGGCACCAAATAACAATTATTCAGGTCTAATACTAATCCTGAAGGTAGATGTAGAGGTAGCGTGCCGACTGCGATCACATCGACTTTGGAACCTTTTCCCACGCGCATCATCACCTCGTCCTTTGCCAATCTTTGCTTAATCTGTAGTCCCTGTTTCGAGTTGCAAATATTAGCAACAGAACTAGTATCAAATACCCAGGTACTACTGTGAGTATTAGTAAGGTACACATCAATAACATGTATATCACATATACCTTTGTTCACCTTGCCATCCTTCTTATCCGCCAAATACTTGGGGCAGTTCTGCTTCCAGTGACTAGTCTGTTTGCAGTAGAAGCACTCAGTCTCAGGCTTAGGTCCAGACTTGGGTTTCTTCTCCTAAGAAGCAACTTGTTTGCTGTTCTTCTTGAAGTTCCCCCTTTTCTTCCTTTACCCTTTTTCTTGAAACTGGTGGTCTTGTTGACCATCAACACTTGATGCTCCTTCTTGATTTCTACCTCCGCTGCCTTTAGCATTGCGAAGAGCTCGGGAATTGTCTTATTCATCCCTTGCATATAGTTCATCATGAAGCTTTTGTAGCTTGGTGGCAGTGATTGAAGAACTCTGTCAATGACACTATCAATAGGAAGATTAACTCCCAGTTGAGTCAAGTGATTATGATACCCAGACATTTTGAGTATATGTTCACTGACAGAACTATTCTCCTCCATCTTGCAGCTGTAGAACTTATTGGAGACTTCATATCTATCAATCCGGGCATTTTCTTGAAATATTAACTTCAACTCCTGGAACATTTCATATGCTCCATGACGTTCAAAATGTCGTTGAAGTCTTGGTTCTAAGACGTAAAGCATGGCACACTGAACTATCGAGTAGTCATCAGCTTTGCTCTGCCAGACGTTCATAACATCTGGTGTTGCTCTTGCAACAGGTTTGGCACTTAGCGGTGCTTCCACGACGTAATTCTTCTGTGCAGCAATGAGGATAATCCTTAAGTTACAGACCTAGTCCGTGTAATTGCTACCATCTTCTTTCAACTTTTCTTTCTCAAGGAACGCATTAAAATTCAACGGAACAACAACATGGGCCATCTATCTACAATAACATAGACATGCAAAAATACTATCAGGTACTAAGTTCATGATAAATTAAGGTTCAATTAATCAAATTATTAAAGAAATCGCACTTAGATAGACATCCCTCTAATCATCTAAGTGATCACGTGATCCATATCAACTAAGCCATGTCCGATCATCATGTGAGATGGAGTAGTTTTCAATGGTGAACATCACTATGTTGATCATATCTACTATATGATTCACGCTCGACCTTTCGGTCTCAGTGTTCTGAGGCCACATCTGCATATGCTAGGCTCGTCAAGTTTAACCTAAGTATTCAGCGTGTGCAAAACTGTCTTGCACCCGTTGTATTTGAACGTAGAGCTTATCACACCCGATCATCACGTGGTGTCTCAGCACGAAGAACTTTCGCAACGGTGCGTACTTAGTGAGAACACTTATACCTTGAAATTTAGTGAGAGATCAACTTATAATGCTACTGTCGATCTAAGCAAAATAAGATGCATAAAAGATAAACATCACATGCAATCAATATAAGTGATATGATATGGCCATCATCATCTTGTGCTTGTGATCTCCATCTCCAAAGCACCGTCATGATCACCATTGTCACCGGTGCGACACCTTGATCTCCATTGTAGCATCATTGTCGTCTCGCCAACTATTGCTTCTACGACTATCACTACCTCTTAGTGATATAGTAAAGCAATTAAGAGGAGATTGCATTGCATACAATAAAGTGACAACCATATGGCTCCTGCCAGTTGCCGATAACTCGGTTACAAAACATGATCATCTCATACAACAAAATATAGCATCATGTCTTAACCATCACATCACAACATGCCCTGCAAAAACAAGTTAGACGTTATCTACTTTGTTGTTGCAAGTTTTACGTGGCTGCTATGGGCTGAGCAAGAACCGTTCTTACCTACGCATCAAAACCACAATGATAGTTTGTCAACTTAGTGTTGTTTTAACCTTCTCAAGGACCGGGCGTAGCCACACTCGGTTCAACTAAAGTTGGAGAAACTGACACCCGCCAGCCACCTGTGTGCAAAGCACGTCGGTAGAACCAGTCTCGCGTAAGCATACGCGTAATATGGGTCCAGGCCGCTTCATCCAACAGTACCGCCGAACCAAAGTATGACATGCTGGTAACCAGTATGACTTGTATCGCCCACAACTCACTTGTGTTCTACTCGTGCATATAACATCTACGCATAAACCTGGCTCGGATGCCACTGTTGGGGAACATAATAATTTCAAAAAATTTCCTACACACACGCAAGATCATGGTGATGCATAGCAACGAGAGGAAAGAGTATCGTCCATGTACCCTCGTAGACCGTAAGCGAAAGCGTTAGCACAACGCGGTTGATGTAGTCGTATGTCTTCATGATCCGACCGATCCAAGTACCGAACACACGACACCTCCAAGTTCTGCACACGTTCAACTCGATGACGTCCCGCGAGCTCCGATCTAGCAAAGCTTCACAGGAGAGTTTTGTCAGCACGACGGCGTGGTGACGGTGATGATGATGCTACCGACGCAGGGCTTCGCCTAAGCACCACTACGATATAATCAAGGTGGATTGTGGTGTAGGGGCACCACACACGGCTAAGGGATCAATGATCAACTTGTGTCTAGAGGTGCCCCCTGCCCCCGTATATAAAGGAGTGGAGGAGGGGAGGGCCGACCCTCTCTAGGGCGCGCCATGGGGAGTCCTACTCCCACCGGGAGTAGGACTCCCCCCTTTCCAACTTGGAGTAGGAGAGGGAAGGAAGAGGAAGGATGGAGGAAGGAAAGGGGGGACGCCCCCCTTCCCAATTCGGATTGGGCTTGGGGGGCGCCACCTCCCTTGCTCCTTTCCCCTCCTTTCCACTAAAGCCCAATAAGGCCCATATTCCTCCTGGGGGGTTCCGATAACTTCCCAGTGCTCCGGTATATTCCCGATCTCACCCGGAACCATTCTGGTATCCAAATATAGTTGTCCAATATATCGATCTTTATGTCTCAACCATTTCGAGACTCCTCGTCATGTCCGTGATCATATCCGGGACTCCGAACTACCTTCAGTACATCAAAACACAAAAACTCATAATACGATCGTCACCGAACTTTAAGCGTGCGGACCCTACGGGTTCAAGAACTATGTAGACATGACCGAGGCATGTCTCTGGTCAATAACCAATAGCGGAACTTGGATGCTCATATTGGCTCCCACATATTCTAGAAGATCTTTATCTGTCAAACCGCATAACAACATACGTTGTTCCCTTTGTCATCGGTATGTTACTTGCCCGATATTCGATCGTTGGTATCTCAATACCTAGTTCAATCTCGTTACCGGCAAGTCTCTTTACTCATTCTGTAATACATGTTCCACAACTAACTCATTAGTTAGAATGCTTGGAAGGCTTATAGTTATGTGCATTATCGAGTGGGCCCAAAGATACCTATCCGACAATCGGAGTGACAAATCCTAATATCGAAATACGCCAACCCAACAAGTACCTTTGGAGACACCTGTAGAGCACATTTATAATCACCCAGTTACATTGTGACGTTTGGTAGCACACAAAGTGTTCTTCCGGTAAACGGGAGTTGCATAATCTCATAGTCATAGGAACATGTATAAGTCATGAAGAAAGCAATAGCAACATACTAAACGATCAAGTGCTAAGCTAACGGAATGGGGCAAGTCAATCACATCATTCTCCTAATGATGTGATCCGATCCCGTTGATCAAATGACATCTCATGTCTATGGCTAGGAAACATAACCATCTTTGACCAACGAGCTAGTCTAGTAGAGGCATACTAGTGACACTCTGTTTGTCTATGTATTCACACATGTATCATGTTTCTGGTTAATACAATTCTAGCATGAATAATAAACATTTATCATGATATAAGGAAATAAATAATAACTTTATTATTGCCTCTAGGTCATATTTCCTTCAGAGTTCCCGGTTACGGTGGGTGGTCGGGAGCCGAGCGATGCACGTTTCTCTCATACGTACATGCGTGTGTGCGAGGCGTTGCGCTCTAACCGAACCCGAGCGAGGCGTAGGGCTCTAACTGAACCCGAGCGATCGATCCCTTGCTATTAACTGAACCCGAGTGATTCCTTCGCTACTGCTGCTAACTGAAGCCGATCAATGCTGCCTCTTGATGAACAGTGAGCGTTGTTGGGGGTTTGGATGAACAGTTCCCGGTGGGGGGTTGGATGAACAGGACCGTGTGGTGTTGCCGCTGGAGGAATAGTACCTCGATCGATCTAGCCGGTGGATGAACAGGACCCCGTGGAGGGGTGGATGAACATGACCTAATGGAGGGCTGGATGAACAGGACGACCTCGTGGAGGGCTGGTTGAACAGTAGCCGGTGGAGGGCTCGATGAACAGTAGCCCATGGAGGGGTGATTGAATAGGATCCCATGGAGAGGGTTAGTTGAATAGTAGCCGGTGGAGGAGCACGCGGTGGAGGCTGGATGAACAGGAGCCCGTGGATGAATAGTCGCAGGTGGAGGTTGGAGGAGGTCGACGGTGGATGAACAGTAGCTCGTGGAGGCTGGAGGAGGTCGACGATGGAGATGAACAGTATCCCCTGGAGTCCCGTTTTGCAGTACGCCACACCCCTCACGATGAACAGGACCCCTGTTTCAACCGTAGCGCTCCAACACAAGTCCGTTTCCTCCGTTTTGCGGTATGCCACACCCCTCCCAATCAACAGGACCCCAGTTCGACCAAGAGAAGTCTGTTTCCTCCATTTTGTGGTACGCCAGACCCCTCCTAATGAACAGGATCCCGTTTCGACCATGGCTGGTCGAACACAATGCCATTTCCTCCGTTCTGCGGTATGCCAGGCCTTGTTTCCATCGGCTACTCTGTCCAAGCTGGTTGGCAGCCAATGAATAGCACACGTTCCGTTGCCTCCTGATGAACACGATGCATTCTGTTGCCTCCCCATGAACACGACAACGACGCAGTTTCAACATTCCGACCCAGCCATGTACACGAGCCATGGTCGTAAGTATGCATGAGTAGGCGTTCGAGACCCCACCCATATGTACGTACGTGGCCGTATTTTCTTTCTTGCACCCTGGTTGTACATACGTGTACATGCTATGGGCGCGCCTCTACTACGACATGTGCGCGCCTCTACAACGACACGTGCACGCCTCTACATCGACTAGTATGTACATACACGTTCGAGACCAGAATGACAACGCTATGTACGCTTTGACCAGGTGGGTCCCGACTATCAGGCTCTTCCTTGCGTGTGAAGATGTAGCTGGTGGGTCCCAGCAGTTAGGGGGCGAATCATTTTTTCCCTATAATATGGACGCACTTCCTTGCGTGCGAAGATGTAGCTGGTGGGTCCCAACAGTCGGGGGGGGAGCGTTTTTTTCGTGAAATACGGTGGCCCGTACGATGGGTCCCTACTGTCATGTGGAGGAATCATTATTTTCCGCATAATAAGGAGGCACTTCCTTGTTGTGGTCGTGGACCCAGCTGTCAGCCTCTCCACGTACAGTACTCTTCTGATGGAAGTCGTTCCTTGACCATGTTGACCACGCCGCGGCGAGAGCACCAGGGCAGTGTACGAGACAAGGCCTAGGAAGGGAACGACGCGTTGCCGGGGAAGACGCGGCAGTGGAAGCCCATGCAGAGAGGAGTATGAGGGTTCACTGGTTCGGATGCGGTGTGAGCCTACTGTCGCCACAGGGCTTGGCCAGCAGTGGGAGTAGTAGGGGCAGTGAGGCTCAACGGCAGCACAGCCGGCCACTGGAGGAAGGAGCAGGCGGTCTCGTCGGCGCTGGTTTGGGCGGCTGGTGCAAGAAGAGCAGCGATTGAAGAAGCAGCAGGGCCGTTCAATTCAAATCCAACAGTCACTACTGCTAGACTCGTTTGTTGACTAAGTTGACAAAGCCCTGCATACGCGTCAACTTAGTAGGCCCATAGGTCAGCCTCCGAACCGGTGCGCCCTAGATGTCAGTGGGAGGAATTATTTTTTCACATAATAAGGAGGCGGTTGATTGCGTGCGGCCAGGCCAGCGGAGGGAGTAGGGTGGGCTGATGAAGCATGCGCGGCATGACAGCGGGTCACAAGAGGAGGGAGCAGGCAGTCCCGTTGGCGCTGGTTTAGGCGGCTGGAGCAGGAAGATCAGAGATTGAAGAAGCACGTCGGTCGTTGGATGGACATCCAACAGTCAATGCTGCTAGAATTGTGTGTTGACTGACAAAGCCTTACGTAAACAAGTCAGCCTCAAAATTTGTGGCGTGTATAACCCATTTTCTATTATTTTTATAATTTTTACTCATCTTCTAATTCATATGGAATTTATTGCAGCCCATTTTCCATTTTTAGAATTGCTGCCCATTTTCTTGTCAGTACCAAGGTTAAAAAATTGAACCAAAAATGTGCGAAATTTTGAAAACTCGCAAATATTTGCCGGGGAACAAAATATTCTTAATCCAGAAATTAGTAGCCATACTATAACAAATTTAAAAATAAATTAGTACTATGTCATGTTAAAATCCAATGAAATATAAAATATCAGTGAAGAACAAAAACAAAAAAAAGAAACTAATTTTCCCATTTACTTTTAACAGATACCGACCATACTCTTTGGCCAGGCTGGAATGCACCCCTCCTCGTCTTGAAATATTTGTAGAACAGTAAGTCGGAGAAAAAAATAGGCCTAGCTTGGGTATTCTTCAAAAATAAAGTGTCCTACTATTTTCCCAAAGAAAAAACTGCTGGGCTGGTCATGTTGTTAGACGGGCCACAGAGACCGCACAACCTAGTTTATAGCATGATCCTCCAAACAATTCCTCAAAAAAAGTTGTGTAATTCTCTCGTTAATTTACTATACGTTGAAAATGATGTGGGTCCCAGATATCAGCAGGGTGGATTAGAGTAAAAAACGAGGGGTGCATCTGAGTAGTAAAAGAGGCGCTTGCTTGTGTTCGGGGGTGAACCTGGTGGGTCCATACTATTATACTCACAACTACAGCCCTCTCCCGATTCACTATGTTGATAGGGCCGGACGGTGGCACCGCGGCGAGCGCACCAAGGCGGAGGATAAAGTGATGTCCCCAATGTGCTGGGCTGGGTTGGACATTCTTATTGAAAAATAAAAATGGATCGGAACTATTTACGACATTAACTACGATTTGCATGGGTCCGCTGGATGCAGGAAGAAAATGGTGGGAGAAAGAAGACTGGTCGCTATCTTTGCCGAAGAATTATATCGACTGAATGTAATGACACTATCATAGGAAATAATATCCTCCTGTTAAATCGTGAATTTAAAGAACTCGTGCATGAGCATTTAGCTTTATTTATTTATTTACTTATTTATGTTTAGGGGACCATGAGCATATACCTAGGCCGGATTCATGTGAGAGCCTCCCTTCCAGTTAATTATGGTCTCCTCTATTGGGCCTTCATCAGGGGGTTGCATGTTATCAACAAGTGGAAAATGTGTTCCGTACGAAAAATAGTATGTGCTACGTATGGTACGGGGCACTAAAGGATCGGACCGTGCAACGACTTCCAAAACATTGTGTTTGTCGCTCTAACAACACATTTATTCAACCAACAGACGAAATATACTACTCATTGTACATTGAAAACAGCAGCAGCAGCAACCAGGGCTGGGGGTGCAACAGAAGCAATAAGCAGGCCAGAAGAGTAAAGACGCAACTCTCTCTTCCAAACCAAACATCAGCCATCATTACAAAAGGGCTACCAAAAAAGAACAAGTGTATGCGTCAAACTAAATAAAGATCCTACTACACCAAGTGTGCGCATCTAACTAACTGGCTCAGTTAGACGTTACTATTTATTAAGCTGTGGAAATTGGCTGACGGTTTGAACCAGATGGGTGCATGACAAGGGAAACTCCAGCCAGTAGGTCAAAGTCTGATACTTGTGACCCTCTCTCCTACTTTGGGCTGCAGAGCGTGGCAACACATATCAGGGTATGGTGCATGCAGAGACGCATGGTATGCTGTGTACACACGTTTTTGCCTGATGAACGAAACCGCGCTGCCATCATGATCCTTGCCGTCGGTTATCTCCTGATTAATCGAATAATTCAGTCCGAGAAATAGAGAGCGTGTACCAAGGCTACTTGCCAGCCTCCAATAAAAAATTCCTGAAGGCCCAGAGAAGCTGGGATCCTGCTCAAAGACCTTGCAGTGACTGTGATTGTATTCCGCGAAACAACACGTCCGGTACATGCGAATGATCATCAATTGTTCGTCATCATCTGATCGAGCCAGGAACCACCTACAACTGCCATGCCGCTTTTCTTTGAAAGGTTCTGGGATTAGGAAGGGTAGGGACACCATGCGGCCCACAACATCATATCAAGTTGGAGTAAAAAAGGCTCTTAATGTAGTCAATCTTAAGAACAACATGTTATGAGCATGAATAATTTTTCAGTAAATGTTGACAGTAATATAGGCAAGCCATCATGATACCATAGGAAAGTGACATACTGTTGTAACAACCGTTTGTAGCGATGACCGGAGTAGGCCAGCAATACGTCCAGCCATAGAAGGAGTCGACAACGTAAATGAAGCCCTCGTGTTCAATGGCATCAGAGAACCATGGAGGATGTATGATCCTGCGGTGGACGAGCAGATTTATCCACTTACTGCAGTGACCCGTCAGATAGGCAAGACCGCGGTTGAAGAACACAATTAGCCTGAAGTCTTTATAATTTGTAGATCTTGTGGGCACTTGGCAGATTACAACCTTGAGCAAATTAAACTTGGTATCATGTTGGGTACTGTAAGATTCCCAATATTCAGGGCTGTGGTGCCAAAGCAGTGCAATGTTAATCGAAGGAGGGGGGATCAATCGCCGGGTGTAGACCTCCACGAGCATCCATCTACCTCCACCGTCGACTAGCACCATCCAAGACGTGTTCATGCTGACCCAATACATACCGTTAATGTAGTTGAGGGTGACGGGGATCGGATCGTAGTCAAGAGGGTTGATGCTCACCACCCTACAATCGTTATGCTGCATGACACGCCATTTCTGAAGATCGGGTGACATCAGCAAGCAAGGAGCTGGCTTAAAAAGCTTCGGCCTGAGGGCTTTGAGTAAACGGTACAGCCCCGACGAGCACGTGGCGAGTGGCATGGTACTGAGCTTGTCCACACGCGAAACAATGAGCTTGATTACCTCTGTGGGGAGTGAATTCTAGCCACTCTTTCGGTGGACGCTGCTCGGTTTTGCCATTGTTAGTGCTTGGGTTTCAGAAGAGGGGAGAGGCGCCTTAGTGGGGATGGAAGATTGGACGATTATATGCGGACAAGGATGGACAAGCGAATATGTGCTGTGGGAAGTGGACAGGTGATGATGACTACAGCATGCCGCTTGACTTACGAGACACATACCAGCAGCGTAGGGTCATATCGATGCCAGACAACTTGCTTGAGTGATCACAGTACTGGTACTCCCTACAGTACCTACTACTATGCCCTAACTTGCTTGAGTAGAGTAGTAGTGGAGTAGGACTCTGCTCTACTACTAGCACCGGAGGGTTAGTATATTCTAATCTAAAATAGTTACAAGCTTCAATGCCCGAGTGTGGAATGACTATGAACCACCATCGGTGGTAACTCCAATCCCCAGCAAACGTTCGCTGGCAGACATGTCAGTTGCAAATGCCCGTGATGCAGTTACAGTACGTGTGTAAGGGTGGCGGTTTTGTCAAATACTATGGCTTAAAGAAGGCCACCGTCAGATGGAAATCTGACGGTTACGTGGGATTCACCATGATTGAGCTCGTGGTGAACAATCACCAGATATCATTACTAAAAAAAGGTTAAAACACCTGGGGCTATAACTTGCACCGACTGACCACTAACAATGATACTAACATAGATGTAAAATGGTCAAAGACCGTTTCTATGTGGTGTTTGGAATTATATGCAAAAAAACTAGCAAGATGCACGTGCATTGCACGGAACATCAAGATGCATTTTTTTTACAAAACACCTATTGTGATTGACCCATGCAGGAGTAATCCCATGTGTAAAAACTAATGATATCTCGAGAATTTTATCGGAAACATGGTATCTCGACCATTTCATCAAAAAATGTTATCTCGAGGAAGATGATAGATAAGGTGAGGAGGAGTGGGGGGTGGTGGTGACTGGTTGATTGACAGTGGAACCCACAGAGTACTTAGAATACAAGATTAAGGATGCAATTAACTTTTTATAGAGGGAGAATCATACACGCAATTAACTCAAATGACTTGGACGTGACTATTATTCTCCAACGGCAACCGGCAAATTTCCTCCCGCGGGCCGGATTAGGTTTCTCAGTTTGCACGCGTGTTTAACGGAGGAGTTTGATGGAGGCGAGGAGGCGTGTTCAGCCGGGCGTGCAGCGGGCTGTGCAATACTATTCGATTTGACAACTACTAGTATATTATAAAAAAGAAAGAAGAGTAGTAGAGATAGAGATAAGAGTAGAGATAGAGAGTAGGGAGGAGCACCATCTAATGCTTCGTGTGCTACTCCTGCGCTCCATTCAGCGGCCACAATGTCCCCTACAACCACTCCCTCCTGCGCAACCTCCTCAACGACATGGGCGACAACTTCAACGCCAACGGTGCTGCTCCCGTTGCACCGTATGTGTTTCTATCCTTCCTATTTGAAATCGTGGTAGAATTCATGTTTCTAGTCTGTGTCCTAGATTCGATCTGTTCATCTACTATGCTAGTCCACAGGATTAGTTTAATCTCTATTATAGTCGTCATGATATATTTTGTGCTTATATTCAACTGGCGCAACGTCCCCTACAACCACTCCCATTCCATGGACGGCCTGGTCGATGCCTCCAAGGAGCCCTTCGTCTACTGCTATGAGTGCCTGATGCCATTTTGGGGCTCGCCGGCGGAAATCGGGCATCACCTCACGCAGGCGCCCGTCTATCACTACTGGCCTGCGGCGAAGAACATCAAGTACGAGACATGCTACCCGTCCGCCGTGCCAGAGTCGCTGGAGGATCACCGCCACCTACTAGTCTCGGAGGACGACGGCATCATCTTCCTATTGATCGTGGTCACCAGCGAGGCCCGCGCAGGCCGCCGCCCTGTCTCTGTAGTGTGCGTCAGGGGCGACACCGCTGACGCTGACACTGACACGAGGCCGATGTATGGGTGCTAGCTCACTATTACTACCCCTCAGAGGTACGTGGGCGGCGACACTGGCTACATCAAGCTGACTAGGACTGTGCCAAGCTGGGACCTTCCCGTCGATGTGGACATGGAAGACGCATGGTATGATCCCCCCCCCCAACGTGGTGCACGGGGACTCCAAGGAGGTTCACCGGGACATATGCATTACCAAGTTAAATGTTGATCATTAGTCTTCGCTCAATGTAATCCGCTGTCTAAGCATGTGGAGACTTCCATGCATGATCTTGCTTTATTGGAGTATCGCCCATGAATAAAAGTGTATCCATTTATGGTTTAGTCTAGAATCTTCTGAAAGACTTATGATGAACCATTTCTTACATCTCCTCTGGCCCCTTCCAAGTCATCGTGATTTAATCCCTCCGTCTAGGTGTATAAGGGCATGGTTAATACTTAATAGTATAGCCAACTGTTGACTATAAGAAAGTGTCATGTCATCTGTAGCCAACATGTATAACAATCTATACTCAAAAACTAATTCCTAAAGATCATTTCTTGCAAAGCATAGTAAGTGTTATTTCTTCACAAGTTTTGGATGCAGGTTGAACAGCTGAGCACTTTTGTTTACAAAAGATACTTTTTTATCTATTTCACCCAGATGTTTGTGAGCTCTAGAGATGAAATAATATCCGAAGAAACCTATCGATACCCGTTACACATGAGATGACCCCCACATCCTTTGTCAAAATAAACAACTCCCCGATCAATGCATTTCACTATTCCGTGCAATGCACGGGCACCTTACTATAGATTAGTATGACCAAAAATTGAACTAACATTATATATAGTATGATAAATGCTGATGCATGTCACCTAAAATTATATCATTGAAAACTATGTTCAAATACGAATCCAACGATATAGTTTTTTTGACATGCACTAACATTTTGTCAGTTAAATCTTCAGTCAAATTCAATGGGGGACTAATAAACCACGACCGATGTAGTACTAGTGTAGAGGGTGGCACTGCACGCGAGTCTCACCCCGCTTGTGGCGCGATAGTAAAGTCGTCATATTACAAAATCCAACCACTCCTAGTAATAAGTGGCCTGGTAAAATAAACGGACAAGCAACCATCACATCCCTCCGTCCTTTTGCATTTCATCTCTCTGCATTTACTTTCTCTGGTTCATCTCGCACACTCGATCCCTAGCTACTACTCCTATTATCCCTAGCTACTATTTCTAGGGCTAGTTCTTTTGGCGGCTTAAAAAATAAGCCGCCTCTTCCCCAGCTTTTCCCATAAGACTAGTCACAGTGGAGAGTAACATTAAGGCACCTCACTCAATTATTTGGGCTTCTAAACTACTACTAGTACCTCCATCCTGGTTTATTCGTCACCATTGTAATTTGTGCTAAATTTTTACCAAAGATTTAACTGATAAAATTAGTGCATGTGACATGCACAAACATTTCATTAGTTAAATTTATGGTCAAAATTTGACACAGATTACAATGGAGACCAATAAACCAGGACAGAGGTAGTAGTTATGGGATTACTACTAATCTAGAAGCCTAAAAGAACTGGCCCCTGGTACTCCTAGTAGTAGTACTCAAGTTGGAATTCCAATTGCACGACACAACTTGTTAGGCAAAAAATTCGATACAGGGTGTAGGAAGCGGTTTGGGAATTTGCATGCCTTCCCGACCAGTGAGATACTACTCCGTACAAAGTACAATAGAGAATTAACCATAGAGAAGGAAGCTAAAAGTAAAAAATCAAACGAGCATTTTTGCATTTGTTTTGCATCGAATCATCTCACAAGCTTGACTAGTGATGTTTTTCTGCTTTTACAAAAACCGCATCGTAATGTTAAAACGTGCATTTGCACGTACATAAGTAATAGTATTACTCCCTCTGTCTAGGTGTATAAGTCTTCCCTCCTTGGTCGCGGTGCACAACCAAAGATGACTTATTCACCTGGACGAAGGGAGTAGCACAGTCTGCAAGCATATATAGAGAAAGACGTGTAGTGCGATAGTATATAGTAAAGTTTGTGCTATATGCACGTACTTACAAAATGCATACGGATACACAAGGTTTCCAAACGTTTCCTTTTACATACTTAATTAAGGACGCTAATAATTCCCAAACGTTTGGGATTTATCATTTGCGTCCCAAAACTAATGAGATCGCCTTAAAAAACTAAATTATATTCCTAATAAAAGCCACGACACTCACAGGAGCACTTGCGGCGCGCCACCAGTGCCCTGGTGCGCAGCCTTTTCCCAGCGCACCGACACAACGCCTCTTCCTCAGCCTCGCAACTCGCGATGTACTGATTGGCATCTTGCCGGCAGGCGAGCGCGATCTCACTAGTGTGGTGATCCGGCGCCAACAGGTACTCCTCCTCACTGGAAGCATGCACCCGGTCCACATACCGCCAAGCGTAGATGAGGCGCTTGGGTCTGACTGCACTTAGGGCTTTGGCACGGGCGTCCTCCGCCACCCTCACAGCCCTTGCATGAGCCTTCTGCCAAAGAGCCAATTGCCTCACTCTCTCGGACGCGACATAGGCCTGCCAGGCAGCTTGCCCCGCGGCACGCTTCTCTTCCTTGGCCTTCTTCTCTACCTCTATTTTGGCGCGCTTTGTCGGAGGCAAAGCCTCCCATAAGGCGACATCCATTTCTTTCCAAAGCTCCTCAGCGTTGGGGGGCTCGGCGGGCGGTGCAGTGTTCTCCTCGTAGTGGGGAGCCGACGCGTCCTTCGACGCGCATGCTGGCGAGATTGGGAACGCTGACGTGTCCACCTCGACGCGTCGCGGCGAGGTGCGAAACACCGACGCATCCTCCTCGACTAGTGGCGGCGAGGAACGGAACATCGATGTGTCCTCCTCGACTAGTGGCAGCGAGGAATGGAACGACGACGCCTGATCGTCCGTGCGGTGCAGGGAGGGGCGCCTAGGGCTTGGGAGGGGGATGCCATGGTGGTCAACATGAGAGGGAGGGGGAGGAGATAGCGATGAACGTGAGCGTTCTTCCGATTACCGTGGGAGGCGCAGTATTTATAGCGAGCAATGGCACACCTACGTAATATATGGACTAAGCTTCACTGACTTAACTGCAGGTCCAGTTGCGTCACTCACATGCGGGCCAGGTGCCTGTTGGGCCCACATGTCAGTGACCCAATGCACCTACAGTTAAGTAACTGAAGCAGCTACGTCGACATATTTGTTGGAGTAAATTACGGGTGAGGGAAGGGGTGGAAATATTGCTGGTCACAAAGGATTGGACGAGCGCAGGGGAGGAGAGTCATGCATGCAACTTTTTTCCACACGGGGTGGAGTGGTGGGACTGCTGGAGGGAGAAGGAGAGTCAAGCAGACGTTTAGATTTCAAGGTGCACTAAATTATTGCGTGCGATGATTAAGGCTGGCCATAGTGGTGGTAATGCGGTACTCCCTCCTTTCCATTTTATAGGGCTTAATTTGGAAATCTCTTCAACCAAGGTAGATGATGAATGGTGCAATTAATTCTGTAGTTTCAAAAGTACTTAATTAGTACTCTAGTTTTTCTCAAAAAATTTGTAAACCGATGCATTAATTACACCACATGCATGCATGAACACTCCTCTAAAAATCTCAGTTGGTGGTGATGGTATGTCTGCCTCTGGACAACGTGAGCCGTTCGATCTACTTGGAACCAACGGCTGAGATGTGTGTGCATAGAGACATGGCCTTGCCACGGAGGTACTGTATAGCAGATATTTACCCACCTCTACCACTGTATAAAATACGGAACTACTCATTCCAGCCTCATTTCCTTTCTGGTTCATCTCCTTGCATTATTGCCGACGGCAGCGAAGGTTCCTGAAGATGGAGTCCAGACTCTAGAAACCACTACAAAAACTATTCCACCGCCTCTATCTTGGTAAGAGTAGGTGAAAATTTTGAATCGAGCCCTTTAAACTAGAAGGGAGGTAGTAGTACTCTAATAGCTAACCTTGTTGTGATGACTAGATAGGACATGGCACGCACCTGGACGGAGGAACTAGTCTGCATTGTGCATTTAAGTTTTGTCTGAAGTCAATATACCTCTACTTTGACCAAACTTATAGAAAAATGTACATCAACATTCACAATGTCAAATCAATATTTTTATACTCATTATAAAACGTAGTTTTTATACTCATTATAATCAATATTGTAGATATTGATATTTTTAGTATAAATTTGGTCAAAAACTTTGCAAACGGTTGACGGAAGTATAAAGGACCAGAGGGAGTATCATGCATGCGGAGTAGGCAAAAAAAATTCTCATTTAGAGCCGGTCCAAGTCTTAATGGCACGACCACGCAAGGGAAGTGAAGGTCGTGGGAGGCGCGACAGTTGAGGGAATTAAGTGAAGTTACATCCACGCGCCGGCATGGAGTGCGAACAGGCAGAAGCTATACCGTCAGGCCTACGATATGGGTCTAGTAGACACGACATCTAGTGGGTCCCGCATAGTACTCGAGAATTCTTTGGAGGCTTGCAGCCATTTATCTAGCGGGCAAGCAAACAACCCCACGCCGTTCGCACGCCCTACTTGTCCCCGTCTTCTACCTTACAATAGTTCACTCCCAGTCGTCCCGTCCTTTCACATTACACCAGTTCAACTTCTCCTAACCCTCCTCCAAAATCCATGGCCTCCCAAATCTCCATGGTCGCCGCTGAGTACCAGGTTAGAGCCATCAACGGCGATGAGTTCATCGTCATCTACACCCGTGGATCCGCGACGATGAAAGCATGCCTTGCTCGCTTCCTACACATGTTCAACAGTTCAAAGGATGAGTGGGTCACTGGGCTAGATGTTGAGTACACCATTGTCCTAGAAAGCGAGAAGATTCTAAAGGAGGCAGAGAAGAAGAAGCCCGTCGTGATCCAGGTTTGCGTACATAACATGAGCTTGGTCTACCACATACGCCATTCCGACATTGAGTGCCGGGATTTTAAGAACATCCTCAAGGATGAAAGAGTGAGATTCATTACTGTAGACTTTAGGAAAGACAGGGATGTCCTGGGTCAGATAGGCCTCATTGTAGGCCAGCCCTTCGATCTCTAGAAGGCAAGCATGGTGTCCTCCTCTCAGCCTTCAATGCTGACCCTGGCAGCAACCATGATTGATCCTTTGTATGCTAAACTGAAGAAACCCCACCATGAGTTTCATCATGCATGGGAGTCGAAGACAATAGATGAAGATCACATCCTGTACGCAGGAATGGATGCCTACCTTTTTTAAATATCTACAAGGGTTGGATGAAGAAGTAGAGCCCAGTGTCCGGTTCAAGCAAAGAAGCGGCAGCGAAGAGGAAGAGGAAGAGGGACGAGGACCAAGTCGAGGACGTGGACTCGGACTCCGAGTAAGGTGGCAGTGCCGTCGCTAATGCTGGTTCTACTACAGTGTCAAGCGGACTAGTTGCTTAGTTTTATTTCAGGGGTGTGTTGTGCTGAGACCCTAGCAGAACTATGTTTATGTTCTTTCTCATTATTAGAACTTTATGTTCTTTCTCGTTATTTGAACTCTTTAGTACGTAGAGTAGTACTAGTACTATGTCTTACTACTGTTCTTCTTGCAGTTGGTACTACTGCTCGTATCTTCGTGTTCCTACTGCATTCGTACTAGTAGTATAATTTGGGTCAGTCGATTTGTGAAAGAAGTTCGACGGAGCAAAGGAAGAAGACGGCAGAGAAGCTACCCCAGTATTTGTTGGAAATATTCCCTAGAGGCAATAATAAAGTGGTTATTATTATATTTCCTTGTTCATGATAATTGTCTATTGTTCATGCTATAACTGTATTAACTGGAAACCGTAATACATGTGTGAATACATAGATCGTAATATGTCCCTAGTAAGCCTCTAGTTAACTAGCTCGTTGATCAATAGATGGTCATGGTTTCCTGACCATGGACATTGGATGTCGTTGATAACAGGATCACATCATTAGGAGAATGATGTGATGGACAACTGAAGGAAATATGCCCTAGAGGCAATAATAAAGTTATAATTTATTTCATTATTTCATGATAAATGTTTATTATTCATGCTAGAAGTGTATTAACCAGAAACATAATACATGTGTGAATACATAGACAAACATAGGGTCACTAGTATGCCTCTACTTGACTAGCTCATTGATCAAAGATGGTTAAGTTTCCAAACCATAGACAAGTTGTTATTTGATCAATGGGATCACATCATTAGGAGAATGATGTGATTGACTTGACCCATTCCATTAGCTTAGCACTTGATCATTTCTGTTTACTACTATTGCTTTCTTCATGACTTATACATGTTCTTATGACTATGAGATTATGCAACTCCCGAATACCGGAGGAACACTTTGTGTGCTACCAAACATCACAACATAACTGGGTGATTATAAAGGTGCTCTACAGGTGTCTCTGATGGTACTTGTTGAGTTGGCATAGATCAAGATTAGGATTTGTCACTCCAATTGTCAGAGAGGTATCTCTGGGCCCTCTCGGTAATGCACATCACTATAAGCCTTGCAAGCAATGCAACTAATGAGTTAGTTGCGGGATAGTGCATTACGAAATGAGTAAAGAGACTTGCCAGTTACGAGATTGAACTAGGTATTGGGATACCGACGATCGAATCTCGGGCAAGTAACATACCGATGACAAAGAGAACAACATATAGTGTTGTGCGGTTTGACCGATAAAGATCTTCGTAGAATATGTAGGAACCAATATGAGCATCCAGGTTCCGCTATTGGTTATTGACCGGAGACATGTCTCGGTCATGTCTACATAATTCTCGAACCCGTAGGGTCCGCACGCTTAAAGTTCTGTGATGATCGATTTTATGAGTTTATATGTTTTGATGTACCGAAGGTAGTTAGAAGTCCCAGATATGATCACGGACATGACAAAGAGTCTCAAAATGGTCGAGACATAAAGATTGATATATTGGAAGCCTACATTTGGACATCAGAAGAGTTCCGGGTAAAATTGGGATTTTACCGGAGTATCGGAGGGGTTACCAGAACCCCCCGGGGGCTAATGGGCCTTGTTGGGCCATAAGGGAAAGATAGAGGGGCCGGCCTAGGGCAGGCAGCGCGCCCCCTATCCTCTGTCCGAATTGGACTAGGGGAAGGGGGGTGGCGCCCCACTTTCCTTCTCTTTCTCTCCCTTCCTTTCCCCCTCCTAGTAGGAGTAGGAAAGGGAGGAATCCTACTCCTACTAGGAGGAGGATTCCTCCTCCTGGCACACCAACAAGGGCCGGCCGGCCTCCCCCTTGCTCCTTTATATACAGCGGCAGGGGGCACCTCTAGACACACAAGTTGATCACAAAGATCTCTCCCAGCCATGTGCGGTGCCCCCCTCCACCATAATCCACCTCGGTCATACTGTAGCGGTGTTTAGGCGAAGCCCTGCTGCGGTAGCTTCGTCAACATCGTCACCACATCGTCGTCCTGACGAAACTCTTCCCCGAGCTCTACTAGATCGTGAGTTCGCGGGATGTCACCGAGCTGAACGTGTGCTGAACGCGGAGGTGCCGTACGTTCGGTACTGAGGATCAGTCGATCGTGAAGACGTATGACTACATCAACCATGTTGTCATAACGCTTCCGCTTAACGGTCTATGAGGGTACGTGGACGACACTCTTCCCTCTCGTTGCTATGCATCACCATGATCCTGCGTGTGCGTAGGAATTTTTTTGAAATTACTACATTCCCCAACAGCGGTATCAGAGCCAATTTTTATGCGTAGATGTTATATGCACGAGTAGAACACAAGTGAGTTGTGGGCGATACAATTCATACTGCTTACCAGCATGTCATACTTTGGTTCGGCGGTATTGTTGGATGAAGCAGCCCGGACCGACATTACGCGTACGCTTACGCGAGACTGGTTCTACCGACATGCTTTGCACATAGGTGGCTGGCGGGTGTCAGTTTCTCCAACTTTAGTTGAACCGAGTGTGGCTACGCCCGGTCCTTGAGAAGGTTAAAACCACTAACTTGACGAACTATCGTTGTGGTTTTGATGCGTAGGTAAGAACGGTTCTTGCTTAGCCCGTAGCAGCCACGTAAAACTTGCAACAACAAAGTAGAGGACGTCTAACTTGTTTTTGCAGGGCGTGTTGTGATGTGATATGGTCAAGATATGATGCTATATTTATTGTATGAGATGATCATGTTTTGTAACGGAGTTATCGGCAACTTGCAGGAGCTATATGGTTGTCGCTTTATTGTATGCAATGCAATCTCCATGTAATTGCTTTACTTTATCACTAAACGGTAGCGATAGTCGTAGAAGCAATAGTTGGAGAGATGACAAAGATGCTACGATGGAGATCAAGGTGTCGCGCCGGTGACGATGGTGATCATGACGGTGCTTCAGAGATGGAGATCACAAGCACAAGATGATGATGGCCATATCATATCACTTATATTGATTCATGTGATGTTTATCCTTTATGCATCTTATTCTGCTTTGTTTGACGGTAGCATTATAAGATGATCTCTCACTAAATTTCAAGATAAAAGTGTTCTCCCTGAGTATGCACCATTGCCAAAGTTCGTCGTGCCGAGACACCACGTGATGATCGGGTGTGATAAGCTCTACGTCCATCCACAACGGGTGCAGGCCAGTTTTGCACACGTAGAATACTCGGGTTAAACTTGACGAGCCTAGCATATGCAGATATCTCGTAACACTGAGACCGAAAGGTCGAGCATGAATCATATAGTAGATATGATCAACATAGTGATGTTCAACATTGAAAACTACTCCATTTCACGTGATGATTGGTTATGGTTTAGTTGATATGGATCACGTGATCACTTAGATGATTAGAGGGATGTGTATCTAAGTGGGAGTTCTTAAGTAATATGATTAATTGAACTTAAATTTATCATGAACTTAGTACCTGATAGTATTGTGCTTATCTATGTTGTTGTAGATAGATGGCCCATGCTGTTGTTCCGTTGAATTTTAAGGCGTTCCTTGAGAAAGCAAAGTTGAAAGATGATGGTAGCAATTACACGGACTGGGTCCGTAACTTGAGCATTATCCTCATTGCTGCATAGAAGAATTACATCCTGGAAGCACCGCTAAGTGCCAAACCTGCTCCAGGAGCAACTCCAGATGTTATGAACGTCTGGCAGAGCAAAGCTGATGACTACTCGATAGTTCAGTGTGCCATGCTTTACGGCTTAGAACCGAGACTTCAACGGTGTTTTGAACGTCATGGAGCATATGAGATGTTCCAGGAGTTGAAGTTAATATTTCAAGAAAATGCCCGGATTGAGAGATATGAAGTCTCCAATAAAACGCCGTTGAGGGAGTCCTGGATTAGGGGGTGTTTGGGTAGCTGGACTATACCTTTAGCCGGACTCCTGGACTATGAAGATACAAGATTGAAGACTTCGTCCCGTGTCCGGATGGGACTTTCCTTGGTGTGGAAGGCAAGCTTGGCGATGCGGATATTCAAGATCTCCGACCATTGTAACCGACTCCATGTAACCCTAACCCTATCCGATGTCTATATAAACCGGAGGGTTGTAGTCCGTAGGCAATCAACTCCATACACAACAATCATACCATAGGCTAGCTTCTAGGGTTTAGCCTCCTTGATCTCGTGGTAGATTTACTCTTGTACTACCCATATCATCAATATTAATCAAGCAGGATTAGGGTATTACCTCCATCGAGAGGGCCCGAACCTGGGTAAAACAAAGTGTTCCCTGCCTCCTGTTACCATCCGGCCTAGACGCACAGTTCGGGACCCCCTACCCGAGATCCGCCGGTTTTGACACCTACATTGGTGCTTTCATTGAGAGTCCTCTGTGCCGTCACAATCAGGAAGGATGCCTCCTCCTGTCTTTAAAGATGACGCCGTTGCTAAGGGAGCCTTGGCTGTCGGCCAAACCCTCCGGCTAGGTGGTTTCCTCATGACCGCCTGTTCGGCTGTTGCGCCGACGGTGACCTCTCGGGTCATCAAAAGCTACCTACACCAGCTCGGAGCTCGTCGAGCAGCTAGATCCAATGGAGCTCTCTTCCGTAAACAAGCTCTTGGATCGCATCGCCGCCCTGGGGGTCGCTACGGATTACGACCAGGTTGGGCTTAAACCTGACCTAAGAGAAATTAATTCTCCCCAAGTCACCCACCATGTTGCCGTGGTAGAGGCGCAGTGCGGCGACCCTTCATCTATTTTAAGGACTAGCTACGTCCGAATTCCCGACTCCTCCAAGCCGGATACCCGCAGAGAGGAGGATGTAACTCAAGACCTGAGCTTAGTATCAGGCAACAGGCTAGATTCGTTGGACAACCTCCAAGAATCCGAACTTCAGAGTTCGGAAACTCTCCGGCCTCCGAATCTTGGATTGGGCGAGGTTTCAGATTCAACGACACCCGCCCACCCGAACATAAGCGATCTCTCCCAAATTAGGCAAAGGCCCAAGGAAACAGTACATCATTACTGGGCCAGATTCCTCCTGGTTATGAACAGGATAAAGGATTGCCGCGAGGGAGACGCAATCTCTATTTTTTGCAGTAATTGCACAGACGAGGGAATCCTTAACGCCGTAAGTCGTCGTGATATTACACGCTTCGCTGACTTGGCACCCATAGTACAAAAATAATGTGCGATGGAAAGCGCCTGGAAAACTGAAATAAAATTTTGGGACAATCCGGCCTTGAATAGTAATCCCGTCCGAACTAAGAGGGTGCATCATCATAGGACACCCGGGATAAACACCAAAAAGCCAAAACCCTCTACAGGGCATGGAACCGTACTGGAAAGGTGGCTTGATGGACCCTGTAGAATTCACAGTACAGAGGACGCCACACCAACTCACAGCCTTAGAGCATGTTGAATTTGAATATAACTCAACTTGAATATACCGTTGACTGGGTCATGGTGCCCCTGAATCGAGTTCTTTCCAGTGCAACCACATTTGCCTTTATGGGAAGGCCTTGATTCGGTCCATTGGCACGGCCTCTGGTCGGTGCCTCCATCTAGGGAAGGTTATGCCGTGCTTGCCCTGGCCCGGTAAGCAGACATAATCTTGTGTGCTCGTTGATGAGATTATGGTACCGAGTCCCCGAGTTGGAGTGTCCCCGAGTGGGAGTTTGACCATGACAGTGGTCGGGGTGTCTTTGGTAGACACAGGGCCACCCAGGACCAGCCCGTTGGGGATTTGGGTCGGAGTGGCCGGGAGAGTGCTGTGGCAATGGAGGTTTTTTTTCGGAATGCCGTTGGTCCACCCAAACGGGAGTGCGAGGCCATGGGTTCCGTGGTGTGGGTACAGTGTGCTACCTCTGCAGAGTGTATAATCTATCGATAGTCGTGTCCACGGTCACGGACACCTCGTAGTAGGTCCCACCATGAGTCAACGATTAATAAAAATTGCACACTAAGCTGTAAACTATGCATTGTTGACGATGACAGAAGGCCATCGAGGAGATTGGGATGAGATAATGATCGTGGTGGTGATCGCCGTAAGGATCACGAGTCATTTTGTTAAAGACCACGTTGGTGGTGTATTTTACCACGTTGGTGGTGTGTTTTACCACGTTGGTGGTGTTTGTGATCTGAGGGTGATCACGGTTGGTAAGTTGTCCTGAGGGACGTTCGAGCATGATCACAGCATGTTGACATATAGTGTGCATCATTAATAATTGGTTAAATATCATGATATTGTTTTTCTTTATGATTATGCTTGTTGTGAGCTTGCGAGTACATTCAATGTACTGACTTGGCGTGTCATGCCAGATTTCAGGAAAGTCTCGTTGGAAAGGAGCGCTGTTCGAGTCTAGATCGTTTCCACATCGGTGTCCCTGTGATATGGAGCTTCCTCTAGGACGTTATTCCGCTGCCACATAGTTGTTCGGATCGAGGCCCCTTTATGTTCACTAAATAATGTACATATTGTTCAGTTGCACCGAGTGTGCCGCTTGGCCTCGACCGCTGTTGTAATATGAACTCTGTTCCGCTAGCATCAATAAAGCGGTTGTTTTCTGTACCAATATGTTGTGTGTTGCCAGAAGACATGGTCTCTGGGCTGGCAATGCAAGGTAAACCGGTCGCTCTGAGCCGGGGTGCCACAACGATTGGTATCAGAGCCGCGCTGACTGTAGGCCACGCTAGACTACGACGTGTTAACTGGACGCTAGGCGCGAGTAAATTTGAGTACCGGTAGCAGTTATAGATGGTTGTTGCATTCTAGTCATTTGATTATTATTGTTATGCTAACCTGCTAATGGTTGTGAGTGTAGATGGCTCCGGTGTCGTATCTGTGCCAGTTGCAGCTGATGTCGTACACGTCACCGCACCTTCTCCGCAACATGTGGCGTCGGTTGTACCCTCACAGAGACGAACCAGTCTACCGTGTGTGCCGGGAGCGTCTAGCAGACTCAGTGTATGAGTATCACGCAGTGGTTACTCTGCGCACTAGTTCCAATTCCGGCTCTTACACTCGCACTTCTCAGAGCGGTTCTGCCTCCACCACTTCTCAGGCTGTCCAGTTTGCTGCATTTGATGTCCTTGTCGAGCTTTGTTATACCGAGGTTCAAATGCAGCACCACCCAGGTTTCTATTACTACCCATCTCTGCACGACAACGGTCGTGTCTGTTTTCTTCTCGTTGACCCGGAGTCTGATAGTGTTGCTAGCCATCTTGCTCGCTATATCACTGCTAGCTATCTGATGATCCACAAGCTGGCTCGAGAGCTGACTCATCCCCGTACTACTTTAGCCGCTACCTTGGTCACTACTAGATCCACCACTACTCCGTCCTCACTGGGATTTACCCCTTATGTCCCAGTTAGTTCTAGCTCCCCTATTTCGCCAGTTACTCCCCCGAGTAGCACAGGCGTCTCGGCCGTGAACCCTCTCAGTGCTCCTGCCGAGTGGGTCTCACTTCTTGCTACCTCTGCCCCTGAGGGAGAGCCCTCGAGGCAGTGTCGTCGTGTTACCTTTAACCCGGAGGTTTCCTTTACTCACGTTAGCTCGGGATCCAAGACTGCTTCAGGGGAGGACACCACAGCACCAGCAGAGCAGTAGTGTCTTTGAGTATTCGCAGTCGTCTAGATGGGGTACAGATGTAGTTGTACGAGTCATGATGCTCCATGTATGAGAGTAGTAGAACCAGTCATGTTTTTTAATTTTCATGTATGAGTCTATGTATAATTATGTTGGGACTTTAATCGCCGTATTTTCTTCGCTCTTTTGTCTTTTTCGAGATTTGTTGCTGGCTTTTCCCCAATTTTATTCTTGGACGTCTCTCATCTCGATTGTGTTGTCTTGGGGAAAATCCTCAATAGGATGACGCGGGGAGGCAGCAGTAGCAATGTTCGTGAGGGAACTCCTATTCGTCGTTCCGCACGACAGGCATGATATTCTCCCGAGCCGTACGTTCAGCCACCACCTCCACCACCTGATCCTCCCTCCACCGAGCAAGTTCTGCGTATGTTTGAAGATAAAAGGAACAATGATCTGATTGAAATATTGAGAAGCGTGCAAGCTATGGTTGGACAGAATGGAAATCAGAATGGTCATCACTCAAAGCTGTTAGATTTTTTCAGAGGACCAATCCACCCAGTTTCAGTCAGGTTGTTGACCCATTGGATGCAGACGATTAGTTGCGCACCATGGAGAAAAAGCTTGAGATCGCCCGTACTGAAGGAAATGATAAAGTTCCATTTGCAACCCATTACCTTGAAGGTGCAGCTGCCATATGGTGGGAAAATACAAAAGCCATGTGGCCGATTGATGAGGAAGTCACCTGGGAAAAATTCAAGGATAAGTTCCGCAAGTATCACATCCCTACTGGAGTTATGAAGGCCAAGCAGCGTGAATTTCTCGCACTCGTCCAAGGAAATCAATCTGTGGCTGAGTATCTGCAAAAATTCAATCATTTGGCCTGTTACTCTATGTATGACGTGGCCACTCAAGAAAGGAAGATTGACAGATTTCTTGGAGGTTTAAATCCACAACTTCAGTGTGCCCTCAGTATTTTTGATTTCACCGATTTCCAAACTCTGGTGGACAAGGCGTTCATTGTTGAACGGGAGCACAAGCTTATATCGGATAATAGGACGGCTAACAACGACAACAAGCGCAAGTTTGAGCCAAAGAAGGATGGACAACCTGTGTAAAAGGCTTGTACCTGGCAGCAGACTCAGGTGGAATACATGCCAAATTGGCAGCAGAATGTTAACAGGACCACCACTCAAGTCAAGAATATTGTAACCAGTCCAACACATGAGGAGCGCCAGCGCAATAATAATTATTTCATTTGCGGGTAGCACGGACATTATGCCAAACAGTTCCCCAAGAACCACAAGGTGAATGCCCCGAGCAGGCCACAAGTCAACTTTATGGAGTCAGGGCCAACCCAACAAAACTTCACTGGGCACAGGAATCATATCTCTGCCTATGAAGCCCAAGAGAAGCCAGAAGTCGTCATTGGTATGTTTTCTGTTAATGACATACCTGCAGTAATTCTATTTGACTCTGGGGCTTCCCATTCTTTTATTTCTCGGAGTTTTGCCGCCCAAAACAATTTTCCTTGCACCATTTTGGGCAAAAATATGCTGGTACAAACCCCGGGACATATAATCAAGAGCAATCTAGTCTGCCATGATCTGGAGATCAATATCAACGGGGTATACTTTCCAACATCTTTGATAATCATTGAGTCTGAGCAGTTGGATATTATATTGGGTATGAATTGGTTGACCAAATATCAAGTTTGCATAAACTGCGCAACCCAAGAAGTCAATTTGACCAGTCTGGATGGGAAGCTCACCAAATTCTATGCTCGCAAGCATGTACCCAAACCAGAACTAGTTTGCACCTTTGTGGTGGAGTTGGAATTTATTCCTGTGGTCAGTGAGTACCCTGATGTGTTTCCAGAAGAACTGCCAGGCATGCCACCAGATCGGGAACTAGAATTTGCCATAGATCTTGTGCCTGGAACCGCACCATCATACAAGAAGTATTACTGGATGCCCTCACCAGAATTAGTGGAGCTAAGGAAACAGCTTGACGAATTACTCCAGAAAGGTTATATTCGTCCCAGCTCTTCACCATGGGGGTCACCTGCAATTTTCGTGGGCAAAAAGGATGGCAGTCTCCGTATGTGCATAGATTATCGCCAGCCGAATGAGGTCACCATCAAAAATAAATACCCACTGCCAAGGATTGATGATCTGTTTGATCAGCTCAGTGGGGCTAAAGTATTCTCAAAAATCGATTTACGGACCGGATATCACCAGCTCAAGATTAAAAAGGAAGATATCCCTAACACCGCATTCACTACACGATACGGTCTTTATGAATATACCGTGATGTCCTTTGGTCTCACCAATGCCCCTGCCTTCTTCATGCATATGATGAACAAAGTGTTCATGGACTTCCTCGACAAATTCGTGGTAGTCTTCATCGACGACATCTTCATTTACTCCAAGGATGAAGAAGAGCATAAGGATCACCTCCGAGCAGTGCTACAACGACTCCGCGACCATCAGTTATACACCAAGTTCAGTAAGTGCGAATTTTGGCTCAAGCAAGTTGGGTTTCTCGGACATGTATTATCCGCCGAAGGTATAGCCTAGACCCAAGCAAAGTAAAGGATGTGCTCGATTGGGTACCACCCACGACCGTAACACAGATCCGGAGTTTCCTCGGATCAGCTGGGTACTATCGCCGTTTTATTGAAGGGTTTTCCAAAATTGCTAAACCCATGACAGAGCTGCTCAAAAAGGATACAAATTTTAAGTGGACCGAGGACTGTGAGAAGAGTTTTAATGAGATAAAGACATGTCTGACCACCGCACCTGTATTGACTCTTCCAGACATCTATCGCAACTTTGATGTGTACTGCGATGGCTCCAAACAAGGTATTGGTTGTGTGCCGATGCAAGACGGCAAGGTAGTAGCATATGCATCACGCCAGCTACGATCACATGAGGGAAATTATCCTACTCATGATTTGGAATTGGCTGCAGTGGTTCATGCATTAAAATTTTGGAGACACTATCTCATTGGAAAAAGGTGCCAAATTTTTACCGACCACAAAAGCCTCAAGTACATCTTCACTCAGCCAGATTTAAATCTCCGTGAGCGAAGATGGTTAGAGTTGGTCAAGGATTATGACCTTGGAATAAATTACCATCCTGGCAAGGCCAACATCGTTGCCGATGCGCTTAGTCGAAAGCCCATCAGCTTAAATGCCATATTAACATCATTGCCCACCGAACTTCAAGAGGAGATTGCTCAGCTCAACTTGGTCATCATGGATGCTGGACTCGCTAATATTTTGGAAGTTACCCCCACACTTGAGATGGAAATCCGCAAGGCCCAGCCAGGTGACGCCGAGCTGCAAAAACATGTCAAGGGCCAGATGGCAAGGCAGCCCCCATATTTCTTCAAGGACAAATTCAGTACCCTCCGGTTCCGTGGACGAATTTGTGTACCAAATCAACCGGACTTGAAGAAGAAAATCTTGTCAGAAGCACATGAATCCTCATATTCCATTCATATGGGAGGTACGAAAATGTATGAAGACCTTAAAAAAATATTCCAGTGGGATGGAATGAAGAAAGACATTGCCTATTTTGTAGCTTGTTGCGACATATGCAACAAAGTGAAAGCAGATCATCAGAAGCCAGCCGAACTTCTCCAATCGCTGCCAGTTTCACAATGGAAGTGGGATGATGTTTGCATGGATTTCATCACAGGATTGCCTAGGACTCAGCGAGGCAAAGATGCAATCTGGGTTATAGTAGACACTCTTACCAAGGTTGCTCACTTCATCCCAATCAGCACCAGATACAGAGCAGATGAACTTGCACAACTGTATGTATCCAGAATCGTCAGTCTGCATGGGGTACCCCGGACTATCACTTCCGACCGAGGTTCTTTGTTTACCTCCGCTTTCTGGTTCAGTCTCCATCAAGCCTTGGGGACAACACTGAAATATAGTACTGCTTATCACCCTTAGACGGATGGTCAGATAGAGCGAGTAAATCAAATACTCGAAGATATGTTGCGAGCCTGTGTGATAGCCAACGGAGCTAAATGGGAAGATTGCTTGCCATACGCCGAGTTCTCGTATAACAACAGTTTTCAGACCAGTCTAAAGATGTCATCATATGAAGCTATATATGGTCATAAGTGCCGCACTCCTCTAAATTGGTCTCAAGCTGGAGATAGTCGTATCTTCGGAACCTATCTCATGATGGAAGCTGAGAGACAAGTCAGGGAAATCAGAGACCGACTGCAATTGGCCAAATCCCGTCAGAAGAGTTATTATGATGGAAAGCATCGGCAGGTCAGTTTTGAACCCGGAGAACACGTGTACCTACGAGTTACTCCTACGAAAGGAGTTAAGCAATTTCAGACTCGTGGAAAGCTGGCACCCAGATTCATTGGTCCATTCCCGATTATGTCTCGAGTGGGTACAGTTGCTTATCAACTGGAACTACCCCCAGAGTTGGCAGACATACACAACGTGTTCCATGTTTCGCAATTGAGATGATGCATATCCCCGCCTAAGAAAAGGACTGCAATGGCTGAGATAGAATTGGAAAAAGATTTAACTTATGAAGAAAGACCATTCAAAATTTTGGATCAAGTGGAAAGGGTCACTCGCAGCAAAGTCAGAAAATTTTACAAAGTTCAGTGGGAGCATCACACAGACTTAGAAGCAACTTGGGAGCAGGAAGAATTCCTTAAGGGCCAGTATCCGGAGTGGTTTTCCCAAGCAACCGAATCTCGAGGACGAGATTCATTCTAAGTGGGGGAGGTTTGTGACAGCCTGGTTTTTGCCCTCTCCTATTTGTTTGAGTTTTCATTTGAATTTTTTTTGAAACTTGGAGTTCTTGAGTCTTTTCATTTGGACTTAAACACTTGGGCATCCTTGGCTTTCACCCAAGTGCTTCATTTCTCTCCCAAACCATCATATCACTTCTGATCCACCTCAAAATAATCTTTGGAATATTTTTCTTAAATGAAAAATATTCATTTTCTCTCAAAAACCCTAAGCCAAATATGTTTGCTCCAAAGCAACCCTAATTTTTATGGCTCAGAAAATTCTGAGATAATTCACAAATATTCTAGAGACACTAGGGCACCTCCTTGAGCAAAAATATTTCATCACTTTTTGGAATATTTTTGCTACAGAAAATCTTTTCTGTTCTGGACAGAAATGGTGGTTTCTACAGCAACTACCATTTTACTTACTCCTTTTGACCTGAACTTTCTTGTGCTTATTTACCTTAGTAACTCTAGCTAGCCTCCAAAGCACAGCTCCAAACACCCAGCCATTTGACCATAGCAACATCACAAAGTTACTGACCAGAAACTTACCTGGTTTGTAAAATCTTCTCTACTGCACCTGGATCCAAACCAAACCATGGTAAACTTCAAAACCACCACGAACAAAATGCCAGACATGATTTTTGGACGAAGGCTGGCCTGAGGAGAGAGTTCATGTGGTGACCACGCGTGTCCATGATGCCAGGCATGCGTGTCAACGCGCTCTGGGTGCCGCCGAATGCTCTGTTCGCGCGTGCTCGCTTCCCCCACCTGCCCAACCTTGCTAAACTTCGCCCCCATCATCGTCTCGATGCCCTTAACTCCTCCCTGGCACTCGCCGACGCCGGAGCTCGCCGTAGCGAGCACAGGCAAGGTCTGGCCAGCCCAACAGTGTGGAGCGCACTGTGCTCGTCGTCACCCCCTTGATCCTGTGCTCTTCTCCGCTCGCCCACAGTGGCCGTGTGGCCTCCGTCGCCTTCTCCCCCTCTCACTGACACCGCTCGTCGCCGGGCGCCATGGACAGGTGTCTACCGGCGGAGCCCGAAGCACCCTCGCCGCTCGCCTATATATAGAGCCCCTCCCAACCTCCTCGAGCATCCTCGAGCACTCACACACACTCCACGGTCGAGTAGGAAGCCGTAGCCCCGCCAGGCAGGCCTTGGGCCGCCGTCCCTGAGCTCGAGATCACCGGCGATCCCCTCTGGTCACTGCGGTAGCTCCAGCCCCTCCCAGGCCTGGGCGACCCCTCCAGGGCCTCCGCCTCTCTCCGGTGAGGTCGTCTTGCCCGCTTGGATCCTCTGGAGTGGCCCCTGCTCGCCGCCTTCTTCAACTCCGACGACCCCCTTGTTCTGTCGCCGCTCACGAGCTAGATTTCGACGCCGCCTCGACCTCCTCTTGCCATCCCTCCCTCTCGTTTTGGCCAAAGAGTCCTCGTCGCCTGCGAGAGCTCCAGCAAAGTCGTGGCCATCTCTGTTTCTCTCCCCCTCTTCCCCCACCTGACTAGCGGGGCCTGCTAGTCAGCCACTCAGTACGCGCGCGAAGTGGTACGAGTGGTGGCGCCCCTGGGCTTTACGCCTTCGACGTCACCCCCTAGTCTGTTTCTTTTATTCAAATTCATTTGAATTTACAGAACACTTCAAACAGTTATAACTTTTTAACCATAAGTCCAAATGAATTGATTCTTTTTGCATTGTGTTCTTTGAAAGAAAATCGAACAGGTCACCAAAGATGAGATTTTTCTGAGCTGTTTAGAATTTCTGGTGAATTTCAGAAGTGTTCTTGATATTTTCTTTTTGTGTTTAAAATTATTTTCAAAAGGCGAGGCTTGTCTTGAGGATCACCAGGAGGCTTGTGAACCTCATCTACACTAAGGCAAGCCACAACAACATTTTTATGGTGCCATTTCAATATTTGTGATTTTCTCACTTGAATGAAATGATTAATCCATGTATTTAAATAATTATTGAGTTATTTGCATTTTGTTAAATGTTGGATAATTGTTATGCTTGATTTACAGAATGGTTGACACTAGTTTAGTGGATAAAGCAAGTTAAGATATGATGTTAGAAATAATTTTGTTATGCATGTTATTAGTTATTTATCTATGTTTTTGCCTCCCTAAAATTGATAAAAATTTGTTAGAAAATATTTTGTTAAAAGCTTGTTAAAATCATAATACTTGTTTTACAGAATGTTTGAACCTAATTTAGTGATAAAGAAAGTAAGAGTTGTTGATAGTGAAATCTTTTGTTATGCATATGGAAAAGTTATCGGAGTTACTTTATTGCGTAAGAAATTAATGAAACTTGTTGCTGAATATTTTGGTCAAGTTGTGTGTCATTTTGAGCTAGTAGAGTAATGTGAGTTGTTGACGGTTAAGCTTGGTGTGTATATGGAAGACATGGGTCATTTTATCATTATATGATGCATGTGTTGTTTGGCATTTCATGGCATGCTATGACACCGGTCATTTTTATTTGAATTTGAATATAGCTCAACTTGAACATACCGTTGACTGGGTCATGGTGCCGCTGAATCGAGTTCCTTCCAGTGCAACCACATTTGCCTTTATCGGAAGGCCTTGATTCGGTCCATTGACACGGGCTCTGGTCAGTGCCTCCATCTAGGGAAGGTTATGTCGTGCTTGCCCTGGCCCGGTAAGCAGACATAATCTTGTGTGCTCGTTGATGAGATTATGGTACCGAGTCCCCGAGTGGGAGTTTGACCACGACGGTGGTTGGGGTGTCTTTGGTAGACACGGAGCCACCCAGGACCAGCCCGTTAGGGATTTGGGTCGGAGTGGCCGGGAGAGTGTTGTGGCAATGGAGGAGTTTTGTCGGAATGCCATTGGTCCACCCGAATGGGAGTGCGAGGCCATGGGTTCCGTTGTGTGGGTAAGTGTGCTACCTCTACAGAGTTGATAATCTATCAATAGTCGCGTCCACGGTCACGGACACCTCGTAGTAGGTCCCACCATGAGTCAACGATTAATAAAAATTGCACACTAAGTTGTAAACTATGCATTGTTGACGATGGCAGAAGGCCATCGAGGAGATTGGGACCAGATAATGATCGTGGTGGTGATCGCCGTAAGGATCACGTGTCATTTTGTTAAAGACCACGTTGGTGGTGTGTTTTACCACGTTGGTGGTGTGTTTTACCACGTTTGTGGTGTGTTTTACCACGTTGGTGGTGTTTGTGACCTGAGGGTGATCACGGTTGGTAAGTTGTCCTGAGGGACGTTCGAGCATGATCACAACATGTTGACATATAGTGTGCATCATTAATAATTGGTTAAATATCATGATATTGTTTGTCATTATGATTATGCTTGTTGTGAGCTTGCAAGTACATTAAACGTACTTACCTGGTGTGTCATGCCAGATTTCAAGAAAGTCTTGTTGGAAAGGAGCATTATTCGAGTCTAGATCGTGTCCACATCGATGTCCCTGTGATATGGAGCTTCCGCTACGACGTTATTCCGCTGCCACATAGTTGTTCGAATCGAGGCCCCTTTATGTTCACTAAATAATGTACATATTGTTCAGCTGCACCGAGTGTGCCGCTTGGCCTCGACCGCTGTTGTAATATGAACTTTGTTCCGCTAGCATCAATAAATCGGTTGTTTTCTGTACCAACATGTTGTGTGTTGCAAGAAGACATGGTCTCTGGGCTGGCAATGTAAGGTAAACCGGTCGCTCTGAGCCGGGGTGCCACAACAAGGCGGCGACGGACGAGACGAGCTTCCTTGCCGTCCCCGATAAAGTGAGAGGGCACGTCGGTAGCGCATTAAATGCATTTGTCCTACGGTGCCAGGCGATAGACTTGTATACAGTATAAACTTTCCACCTCATGTGTGCCACTTTGGTGACCCCTTTGGCTATAAAAGGAGGCCCGAGGCATACTATAGAAGGATTCAAACTTTTTGGACCTTGCATGCTTTCTAGCTAGTCCAAGAACACCAGATAAATACAAACCAACAAGAGTAGGGTATTACGCATCACTTGCGGCCCGAACCTGGATAAACTCCCTCGTGTTGATCTTCTAAACCTGCTCTTTCCATAGCCCACACCCGCCAACCGTAGAAGGGATTCCCTGTGATCCCATAGGTGTCGGTCTCACCGATACAGGGAGGGCAGCCACACCCCTTCCCCTAGCGCAGCCCTCCCCCTCTCCAACACCTCCTCCTCCTCCGTAGTGCTTGGCGAAGCCCTGCCGTAGAACTGCAAGCTCCACCACCACGCCGTCATGCTACCGGAGCTCTTCCTTAACTTCTCCTCTCCCCTTGCTAGATCAAGAAGCAGGAGACGTCCCCAGGCTGTACATGTGTTGAACGCGGAGGCGCCGTCCGTTTGGCACTTGATCGGATCTTCCGCGATTTGAATCGCCGCGAGTACGACTCCATCATCCGCGTTCCTTGTAACGCTTCCACTTAGCAATCTTCAAGGGTATGAAGATGCACTCCCTCTCTCTCGTAGCTAGCATCTCCTAGATTGATCTTTGTGACACGTAGGAAATTTTTGAATTATTGCCACGTTCCCCAACACTGGCATCATGAGCTAGGTCTATGTGTAGATTCTATGCACAAGTAGAACACAAAGTAGTTGTGGGCGATGATTTGTTCAATTTGCTTACCGTTACTAGTCTTATCTTGATTCGACGGCATTGTGGGATGAAGCGGCCCGGACCGAACTTACACGTACGCTTACGTGAGACTAGTTCAATCGACTAACATGCACTTGATGCATAAGGTGGCTAGCGGGGGTCTGTCTCTCCCACTTTTGTCGGATTAGATTCGATGAAAAGGGTCCTTATGAAGGGTAAATAGCAATTGGCATATCACTGTTGTGGCTTTTGCGTAGGTAAGAAACATTCTTGCTAGAAACCCATAGCAGCCACGTAAAACATGCAACAACAACTAGAGGACGTCTAACTTGTTTTTGCAGGGTATGTTATGTGATGTGATATAGACAAAAGGATGTGATGTATGAGATTGATCATGTTCTTGTAATAGGAATCACGACTTGCATGTCGATGAGTATGACAACCGGCAAGAGCCATAGGAGTTGTCTTAATTTATTGTATGGCCAGCGTGTCAATGAAAATGCCATGTAATTACTTTACTTTATCGCTAACTGTTAGCCATAGTAGTGGAAGTAATAGTTGGCGAGACAACTTCATGAAGACACGATGATGGAGATCATGGTGCCATGCTAGTGACGATGGTGATCATGCCGCGCCTCGAAGATGGAGATCAAAGGCGCAAGATGATATTGGCCATATCATGTCACTTTATGATTTGCATGTGATGTTTGTCATGTTTACATCTTATTTGCTTAGAACGACGGTAGCATAAATAAGATGACCCCTCACTAAAATTTCAAGAAAAGTGTTCCCCCTAACTATGCACCGTTGCGAAGGTTCGTTGTTTCGAAGCACCACGTGATGATTGGGTGTGATAGATTCTAACGTTCCCATACAACGGGTGTAAGCCAGATTTACACATGCGAAACACTTAGGTTGACTTGACGAGCCTAGCATGTACATACATGGCCTCGGAAAACGAGAGACCAAAAGGTCGAACATGAGTCATATAGTAGATATGATCAACATGGAGATGTTCACCGTTGATGACTAGTCCGTCTCACGTGATGATCAGACACGGCCTAGTCGATTCAGATCGTGTATCACTTAGATGACTAGAGGGATTTCTATCTGAGTGGGAGTTCATTAAATAATTTGATTAGATGAACTTAATTATCATGAACTTAGTCTAGAATGTCTTTGCAATATGTCTTGTAGATCAAATGGCCCACGCTAATGTTGCCCTCAACTTCAACGCGTTCCTAGAGAAAACCAAGCTGAAAGACGATGGTAGCAACTATACAGATTGGGTCCGTAACTTGAGGATCATAGTCATAGCTGCCAAGAAAGCATATGTCCTTGAAGCACCCCTAGGTGACGCACCCATTTTCCTAGCAACTCAAGACGTTGTGAACGTCTGGCAGTCGTGTAGTGATGATTACTCCCTGGTTCAGTGCGGCATGGTTTACAGCTTAGAACCGGGGCTCCGAAAAGCATTTTGAGCAGCATGGAGCATATGAGATGTTCCAAGAGTTGAAAGTGGTTTTCCAAGCTCATGCCCGGGTCGAGAGATATGAAGTCTTCGACAAGTTCTACAGTTGTAAGATGGAGGAAAACAGTTTTGTCAGTGAGCATATACTCAAAATGACTGGGTTGCACAACCACTTGTCTCAGCTGGGAGTTAATCTTCCAGATGACTCGGTCATTGACATGATCCTCAAGTCGCTTCCACCTAGCTACAAGAGATTTGTGATGAACTACAATATGCAAGGGATGGATAGGTCCATTCCTGAGTTATATTCAATGCTGAAATCAGCAGAGGTGGAAATCAAAAAGGAATATCAAGTGTTGATGGTGAATAAAACCACTAGTTTCAAGAAAGGCAAGAAAAACTTCAAGAAGGATGGCAAGGGAGTTGCCGCGCCCAGTAAATCAGTTGCCGGGAAGAAGCCAAAGAATGGACCCAAGCCCGAGACTAAGTGCTTTTATTACAAGGGAGATGGTCACTGGAAGCGGAACTGCCCCAAGTACTTAGCGGATAAGAAGGCCGGCAACACCAAGGGTATATGTGATATACATGTTATTGATGTGTACCTTACCAACGCTTGTAGTAGCTCTTGGGTATTTGATACCGGTGCGGTTGCTCATATTTGTAACTCAAAACAGGAGCTGCGGAATAAGCGGAGACTAGCGAAGGGCAAGGTGACGATGCATGTCGGGAATGGTTCCAAGGTCGATGTGATCGCCATCGGCACGCTACCTCTACATCTACCTACGGGATTAGTTTTAAACCTCAATAATTGTTATTTAGTACCAGCTTTGAGCATGAACATTGTGTCTGGATCTCATTTAATGTGAGATGGCTACTCATTCAGAATAATGGTTGTTCCATTTATATGAGAGATATGTTTTATGGTCATGCCCCACTGGTCAATGGTTTATTTTTGTTTAATATCGAACGTGATGTTACACATATTTCATAGTGTGAATGCCAAAAGATGTAAGGTTGATAATGATAGTCCCACATACTTGTGGCACTGCTGCCTTGGTCACATTGGTGTCAAATGCATGAAGAAATTCCATGCAGATGGAATTTTGGAGTCTCTTGATTATGAATCATTTGACACGTGCGAACCATGCCTCATGGGAAAAATGACCAAGACTGTGTTCTCCAGAACAATGGAGCGAGCAACCAACTTATTGGAAATCATACATACTGATGTGTGCGGTCCAATGAGCATTGAGGCTCGCGGTGGCTATCGTTATGTGCTCACCCTCACTGATGACTTAAGTAGATATGGGTATGTCTACTTAATGAAACACAAGTCTGATACCTTTGAAAAGTTCAAGGAATTTCAGAGTGAGGTGGAGAATCAACGCAACAGAAAAATAAAGTTCTTACGATCAGATCGTGGAGGGGAATATTTGGGTCACGAGTTTGACATGCACTTAAGGAAATGTGGAATTGCTTCACAACTCACGCCGCCTGGAACACCTCAGTGTAATGGTGTGTCCGAACGTCGTAATCGCACTCTATTGGATATGGTGCGATCTATGATGTCTCTTACCGATCTACCGCTATCATTTTGGGGTTATGCTTTAGAGACTGTCACATTCACTTTAAATAGGGCTCCGTCGAAATCCTTGAGATGACACCGTATGAATTATGGTTTGGAAAGAAACCTAAGCTGCCGTTTCTGAAAGTTTGGGGATGCGATGCTTATGTCAAGAAACTTCAACCTGAAAAGCTTGAACCCAAGTCAGAAAAATGCGTCTTCATAGGATACCCTAAGGAAACTATTGGGCATGTGTCGGTGTCAAAACTGGCGGATCTCGGGTAGGGGTCCCGAACTGTGCGTCTAGGTCAGATGGTAACATGAGGCTGGGGACACGATGTTTTACCCAGGTTTGGGCCCTCTTGATGGAGGTAAAACCCTATGTCCTGCTTGATTAATATTGATGATATGGGTAGTACAAGAGTAGATCTACCACGAGATCAGAGAGGCTAAACCCTAGAAGCTAGCCTATGGTATGATTGTTGTTCTCTCTACGGACTAAACCTCTCCGATTTATATAGACACCGGAGAGGGCTAGGGTTACACAGAGTCGGTTACAATGGTAGGAGATCTACATATCCGTATTGCCAAGCTTGCCTTCCACGCCAAGGAAAGTCCCTTCCGGACACGGGACGAAGTCTTCAATCTTGTATCTTCATAGTCCAGGAGTACGGTGAAGGTATACTCCAGCCATCCAAACACCCCCTAATCCAGGACTCCCTCAGTAGCCCCTGAACCAGGCTTCAATGACGACGAGTCCGGCGCACAGATTGTCTTCGGCATTGCAAGGCGGGTTCTCCTCCAAATTCCGTGTACCTGTTGAATGGTGTCCAGTTTCTTGTAAATGTAGTGCTCCTTGGCTTCTACACCTAATAATGGCCGTTTTCCACGTGTCAAACGAATATGAAAAGTTAGGGTGTTTTTTATATTTACACTCCTAGCCGCGTGAATGAGCCGCCTATTTAAGGGGACGACGATTTAGATCCAAACCACACCTTCTCCCTTCCGTGAGTATTCATCAGAGCGTATCCGATAGAGGTCCATTCTATCATGGCCAGCCGCTGCAGCTCCTCCTCTCGCCCTTCCAGCCCTCAGCCTGGAGATTGGAAGAAGTGCTCCATCCCGCATAGCAAGCTAGTGAAGCTCCAGACCAAGGGATTTGTCCCCCCGGCCTATATGGTCCCGGTTCGAGCCGGACTTGCCACCTATAATGGCGGAGAGCAAGCGGAGAGCGCCCCCAATCCCTCCAAAGGAGAGCGGATATGCCTTGCCCCTTACTTAATAAGAGGGCTCGGATTTCCAATTCATCCATTTCTCCGGGGGCTTCTGGAGTTCTATGGCCTCCAGCTGCACAACCTCACGCCTGCCTCCATATTGCATATTGCGGGCTTCATAGCCCTTTGTGAGCTGTTTTTGGGCTGCGAGGCTCATTTTGCACTGTGGAAAAGGCTATTCTGCCTTGTGCCCCGCTTTAAGGAGGGGTCGATATATCAAGTGGGCGGAGCCGAAGTGTGGCGCATCACCGGGACCGGATATCCATCCGGAACCCCAAAGAAGGCGTCCGAGGACTGGCCTTCGGAATGGTTTTATATAGAGGACGTTCCGCTGCCGGATCCTGTCCGGATCGGCCTCCCTGAGTTCGACAGTGCTCCCCTAAAGAAGCGCCTAAGATGGCATCCATGGAGCCCTCAGAGGGAAAGCGACAGGGACGTTATTTACCTGATGGGCCGGATAAGATTGTTAGCTCATTCCGGACTGACCATGATCGGGGTCATGGCCACATGCATCATGCGAGGGGTGCAGCCGCTTTAGTATAGAGGCCGCCCCATGTGGGACTTCAATGGGGAGGACGACGCCACCTGCTATGGCCGTAAGGGGCCGCATTCGGCTGCCGCTCTAATAAAGACCTTGTCCGCTTTGTACAAGGGAGAAGAGGAGGAATTTCTCCGCGTCAACCCACGAGGTGGATTTTCTATGTACAATCCCCCGATTTGTGTAAGTGGACACTTTTACTTGCCCATTCGTTTTATATTCCCGTTGTTAAATTTTCAGTCTAACGACTTCAACGCAGGAACTGTGTCAGGCTGTTAAAGAAATAAACAGCCCTCCTCCACAACCCGAGGATCTGGGATGGTCCCTCGACCCGGCCTCTCAAGAGGATCCGGACTTATGTGTGGAGCTGATTGATGGAGTGTTTCATCAATTGAGCAGGGACAACGCCTTGGTGGCCATTACGGCCGACTATCCAGGGCTACTCCCAGCCTCATAGGTAACTGGGACCGGAGTCTCAGCACTTTGAAAAGGGATCTGTCCATGCGTGTTTTCGATTACTGTATGACAACCGTATTTTGCAGGGGAGGTCCTTGAGACGGGAGGCCGAGCCTGCGGCGACTAGCCAACGAGGGGCGACAAGGCCCCGCGAGCTGAAAAGAAGTGTGGTCCGGACTAAGGTGCCGACCCAAAGGTATAGCGCTCCACCTTATTCCCAGGTGTTACTCCTTCGAGGCATATTAACACTCGTGCTCTCTTCAGGACGAAGAGACCTCGCCGGACTATATCCGGAGAGGCTGCCAATCGCGCCTCCACCAGCCAGGCTCCAAATCCTGGTCCGGAAGCGGAGGCGAACACGAGGCGCGCACCGGACGCTCCTCCGACGGAGGATGCGGACAGGCTGTCTGCCACCAATTCCGAGCTAGAGCGTGCCATGAACTACAGGCGCCGCCGGACAGTTCTTTGCAACGCTTGTTTCTCTCAAGAGGCATTGGATGCCTTCAATTCGGGAGACGCGTACCTCCGTGCCGCTCAAAATGGTCTAGCCAGAGCCACGGAGCAGTATGTGAAAGACATACGGGTAAGAAATTTTTGGTAATTATATATGTATACCAGTAGCCCCCGAGACTTGAAACAGTTAGAATAACTGATTTAAGGATCATCTGTTATGCAGGTTCTTACAGAAAAGAATACCCTGCTGTCCCAGGAGCTGGAAGAGTGCAAAGCCCAACTTGAGGCCGCACTAGCCGCGGCAGGGGAGCCCAAGGAGACCCCCTCTGGTAATATACGCTTCGAAAGATAAGTATTTTGCGAAGTGCGGCATGGGTGCAAATCACGGGTATATACTATATACTTTATACATGATACATGTGGTGACCAAAGATGGGTCGACTCGTAGGAGTACCCGCGAGTGGATCTTTGTGGCGGAGCGACAGGGCAGGTTGAGACCACCTAGGAGAGAGGTGGGCCTCGCCCTGTTCGGTGTTCGTGAATACTTAACACGCTTAACGAGATCATGGTATTTATCTGAGTCTGGCTACTAGCCTATACGCACTAACCATCTACGCGGGGACAGTTATGGGCACTCGACGTCATGGTATCAGCCGAAGCCTTCATGACGTCAGCGACTGAGCGGCGCGCGCCGGATTGGAACATAAGCCTGCTCTTGTATTAAGGGGGCTAGTTCTGCTTCCGACCGCCCTCGCAACGTGCAGGTGTGCAATGGGCGAAGGGCCCAGACCCCTGCGCCATAGGATTTAGACCAGCGCGCGAACCTCTCTGTTGTGCCTAGGTAGGGCTGCGACGTGTTGATCTTCTGAGGCCGGGCATGACCTAGGAAAGTGTGTCCGGCCGAATGGGATCGAGAGTGTTGGGTTATGTGGTGCAACCCCGCAGGGAAGTTAATCTATTCGAATAGCCGTGATCTTCGGTAACATGACGACTTGGAGTTGTACCTTGACCTTATGACACCTAGAACCGGATACTTAATAAAACACACCCTTCCAGTGTAGTCTTCGACAGGATTAGCTATCCCCCTCTTATTCTGGCATTCTGCAGTTCAGTCCACCGATATGACCCTTTACACATTTACCCATGCATATGTAGTGTAGCTCCTTGCTTGCGAGTACTTTGGATGAGTAATCACGGTTGCTTTCTCCCTCTTTTCCCCCTTTCCCCTTCTACCTGGTTGTCGCAACCAGATGTTGGAGCCCAGGAGCCAGACGCCACTGTCGATGACGACTACTACTACTCGGGAGGAGCCTACTACTACGTGCAGCTCGCTGACGGCGACCAGGAGTAGTTAGGAGGATCCCAGGCAGGAGGCCTGCGCCTCTTTCGATCTGTATCCCAGTTTGTTCTAGCCTTCTTCAGGCAAACTTGTTTAACTTATGTCTGTATTCAGATATTGTTGCTTCCGCTGACTCGTCTATGATCGAGCTCTTGTATTCGAGCCCTCGAGGCCCCTGGCTTGTAATATGATGCTTGTATGACTTATTTTATTTGTAGAGTTGTGTTGTGATATCTTCCCGTGAGTCCCTGATCTTGATCGTACACATTTGCGTGTATGATTAGTGTACGATTGAATCGGGGGCGTCACAATGAAACTTCGGATCAAGTTGCTACTGAACTTCAGTAGGTCCACAAGGACACATTCCGCACCAGAGTGGTACGGCAACCCTGTCCTGGAAATCATGTTGCTAGACAACGGTGAACCTTCAAACTATGAAGAAGCGATGGCGGGCCCGAATTCCAACAAATGGCTTGAAGCTATGAAATCTGAGATAGGATGTCACATCCCTAGTTCTGGCCTGACCTATGCTTGCTTCCATGTGTGCATCATGTTTAAATTTAAATGAAATTTGAATTGGGGGATTTCCAAAGCCTCAGAAACTTTCTAAAAATGATCAACATTTAAATCTTCTCAAATGAGTCCAAGAAAATGTTCCTGTTATCCCATAGAAATGTTGGTAAGAGGTAAAATTCAAACCAATATTTTTGGAGTCACAGAAATATTTATTTTGGCCATTTGAATTAATCCAATAACTATTTGCTTTGGATTTATATTTAATATATATTAAATATGACTCCAATAATTCTGGAAGTTTGTGAGTGGCTTTGTATATATTTCAGCAAGCCACATAAAAACCTACAGAATTTATTAAATGATTTAGTGTCTAAAACTAAATCAAAACAAACTACAGAAAATAGAAAACAGAAATAGGAAAAGCAGAGAGGAGAGAAACCTTACCTGGCGCTCACCTCTCAGCCCAGCCGGCCCAGCTCCTGTGCGGCCCAGCCGCCACCGCTAACCCCCTGTCGTCTTCCTCCCCTCGCACCGAAGCAGCTCGGTGGCGAGCGCCGACGCCGCCCTGGCCACCTCCTGCTTGCCACCGAGGCGCCCCCGACGCGTCTGGATATGCCCCGTAGCCCCCTCTGTCTCTCCCCTCGCTCTCTGCTCTCTCTCGACTCCTTTCCCCTCCTCTGCTCTCTCTCTCACGCAGCCCGAGCGGAGCTCGTCGCCGCCGTTCGCCATAGCCGCGGCCACCGGCCACCCCATGCCCCGCCGACGCGCCAAGAAGCTCCACCAAGACGCCCTCGTCCTCCTCGACGTCTCACGCGACCAGAAGGGCCCCGAGCAGCCGCCATCGTCATCATCTTCAAGCTTCGGCCCCGGCGCCCTTCTCCGTCGATTCGGCCACTCCAGCGCGTCCCCGAGCCCGCTAACCATCCCTACGGCACCGCTGTGAGCTCCGCCACCGTTTCCCCCTCTTCCCCTCTTCGTTTGATTGCCGTAGCCGTCGCCCCCTTGATGACCGGAATGCACCGCCGCCTGAGCTCGCCGCCGACGATGCTCCGGTGACCATATGGTCACCCTGGAGTGTCCAACCTACTCCTCGCGATGCGTAGCGTCCTCCTAGCCCTTTCCCAGCTCTTCTATGAACTGAAACGCAATCTCGCGCGCAACCGAACTCCGGTCGCCGCCTAGGTCGTCGCCGGCGCCAACTCCGGCCACCCCGACCCCAACGGACTCCACCAAGAGCCGCGGTTCGTCCTCAGCTCCACCCCGATGCCCTCCGTGACCCATTTGGTGGCCGAAACGGCCAAAACCACTCTCGCCGCCGCGTCGGGCTCGCCGGCGGCTAAACGCCGGCGCAGCTGACGTTGGCTTTGACCACGGGTGGGCCCTGGTTGACTCCGATGAGTCACTGACAGGTGGGGCCCAGCCCTGTTAATTAACCCAGTTTAGTTCAATTAAATTCTAACTAAACTATTCTCACTGACACGCGGGGCCCACAGGTCAGTTTGACCTGGACGGCGCCCGTTGACCTGCTGAGGTCAGCATGACGTCATGCTGACGCAATAATTCCTTTCTGGAATTAAAATAAATTAGGAAATGATTTATAAATTCCAGAAAATTGTATAAACTGCAATAATTCATAGAAAATTCAACCGTAACTCCAAATTAAATAATTTATATATGAAAAATTATCAGAAAAATTCAAGGAATCCATCTGTACCATTTTCATGCATGTTTGAACAATGTTTGTCCTCTGTTTTGGACAAAATAAATTAAATGGCATTTAAATAACCACATGTGGAGTTTGAATTTGAATCTTGTATTCAAACCAACTTCATTTAAATCATAGCTAAGTGCATTAGCCCAAAACACATTCATATTGCCATGTCATAGCATGCATCATATTGTCGCATTGCATTGATTGTGTTTTTCCTTGTTTGCTGGTAATTGTCCCCTCTCGATAGACGTGTACCGGTGATGTGATCGTTGACACTGATGAAGACTCAATGTTATCTTCAGAAGTGCCAGGCAAGCAAAACCCCCTTGTTCATTCCGATAAAATCCCACTCTCTCGCTCCTGCTCTCTTTTACTGCATTAGGACAACAACGACATATTTGTTACTTGCTGCGGTAGCTGAACCACTTTATCCTCTGCATGACCTGTCATTGTCACAGTAAATAGATGAAACCCACTAGCATGAGTAGGAGTTGTTTGAGCCCTGATGTGCCTACTCATTCATGCTTGTTTGTCATGCCTGCTACTGCTTAGAGTTGAGTCAGGTCTGATTCATCGGGGATGAATCAGAGGCGTGTGAACATGTCCTACTGTGTGTGAGCTAAGTGTGTGAACACGATTTGGTAAAGGTAGCGGTGAGAGGCCATGTAGGAGTACATGGTGGGTTGTCTCATTGCAGCCATCCTCAGGACCTGAGTTCTGTGTTTGTGATCCATGAACAGCTACTACCACACATTGGAATGCTTAAGTGCCCCTCTTGACTTATTAATCAACTTGATCTCTGTCCAGGAGTTGCAACTAGTTTCTGGTGTTTGTAGGTAGTGTTAGTAGTCTACCAAGTGGCACCCGGTACAGGTGGGCTTGGGACAGACTAGGCACTGTGGCACGGTGTACCAAGTGGCACCCGGATGGTGGGCTTGGGAACCCTGCTCACATCGTTTGGGGCCGTGAGCGACACCCCGGCCGGATCTCCTTGCGGATGGAACCCGAATAGGCGATAAACCTGGACTAGAGACTTGTTCGGTTAGTCAGGTCGTGGCCAACTCCCTCGCCCGGCTTCCGCTTGAAGGTTGCCGAGGTACATGACGTGTACAGGGCGATAAGTGGCGAAAGCATGTGTGAAGAAGTACACCCCTGCAGGGTTATCATTATCTATTCGAATAGCCGGATTCCTCGGATATGGAAACTTGGACCCCTTGCATAGTTCATAGACAAGTGAAAGTGGATACTCTAAAATACGCAAGATAAGCGTGAGTGCTATGGATGGTGTTCTCGTAGGGAGACAAGAGCGGATCCATAGTGGTGTATTGATATGGTGAATTTGTGGACTCGTGTGCGCCACCTCAAAAGAGTTACATTGCAGTCGTAGTTCAGGTTAGCCACCGAGTCAAAGCTGGCTTGCTGCAGTTAAACCCCACCATCCCCTTGTTGATAATGATGCATATGTAGTTAGATTTGATGTAAGTCTTGCTGGGTACATTTATACTCACGTTGCTTAATTTATGTTTTTGCAGAGAGACTTCAGTCTCACTAGTAGTTCCACGTGGACTTCGACGTTTAGCTTGTTACCTCAGCTACGATCTTGTGCCCTCGGCAGGATCTGGTAGATAGTCAGGCTTTCAGACTTTTTCATTTATAGATGTCTGTACTCAGACATGATAGCTTCCGCTTGTGCTTTGACTTGTATGCTCTGATTGTTGGGTCATGAGACCCATGTTTGTAATTTCTCGCTCCTCGGAGCCTATTGAATTAAATACTTGAGTTGTAGAGTCATGTTGTGATGCCATGTTGTATTGCACATATCGAGCATATTGTGTGTATGTTATTGAAATGCTTGGTATGTGTGGGATCTGACTATCTAGTTGTTTATCCTTAGTAGCCTCTCTTACCGGGAAATGTCTCCTGGTGTTTCCACTGAGCCATGGTAGCTTGCTACTGCTCCGGAACACCTAGGCTGGCCGGCATGTGTCCTTCTTCGTTCCTGTGTCTGTCCCTTCGGGGAAATGTCACGCGATGAATACCGGAGTCCTGTTAGCCCGCTACAGCCCGGTTCACCGGAGTCCTGCTAGCCCAGTGCTACAGCCTGGATTCACTCGCTGATGACCGACACGTTCGTTGCTGGGTCATGTATGCCTGTCCCTGTAAGTTAGTGCCACTTTGGGTTCACGACTAGCCATGTCAGCCCAGGTTCTTTGTCATATGGATGCTAGCGACACTATCATATACGTGAGCCAAAAGGCGCAAACGGTCCCGGGCCAGGTAAGGTGGCACCCATGGGAATACCGTGCGTGAGGCCGCAAAGTGATATGATGCGTTACATGCTAGATCGGTGTGACTTAGGATCGGGGTCCTGACAGCGCTGGTATCAGAGCTTGACTGCATGTAGGATTACCAAGCCAAACTGGTCGAAGTTGAGTCTAGAAATGCTTTAGTTATATAAGGGAATTGATTGTGGGATGGAACGTAAGGCTCTTTTTACTCCTTATACCTCATGCCCTTCTGATCTGAGTCATCTTATCTTTCCTACGGGGATTAAGGAACTAGGCTTTCTCTTCTTTCTATCAGGATCACGTGTTACTAGTCCGTAGACTATAAGATTGTTCGATTTAAGCTTGAGTCCAGTTCCTACTACTTCTGTATGTTAACTGTTGATCTCGAAACCTTGATATTGTGCTTCTGAGTGGTTATGCCACTATTTTTGTGAATGTCTCAAATCTTTTCTGAGCATTTACAGCCGTTATGCTGTCCGAGTCATCCCAGGTCTCTAAACAATCTGATGCATTTGCAAAATCCTTTCCCTCTGGTTTCGATGTTCCTTTATGCCAGCTCAATCACACTAATTGTTGAGTTGAGGTATTCTATTGCCTTGACATATATGTTGGAGCTATTATTATGACCCTAGGTGTTTTAGGGAGTCACCTAGTAATCTAGCAATGTTTTGTGTTCCCAGTGTGAAGATTCTGGCCATCATTCTCGAAAGCGTCCCGTGGTGCTACCTAGTAGTAGGTATTCTACCTCCGGGTTTCTAAACCCGAGATTCACTCTACTTACTTCATGTTGATAGGGTTTGCTAGTTCCTTTAGGATATTAGTAACTTTTGCATTAGCCCTCGAGGTCCATGGTATTTTCCTTCTTCCAAATACTATGAACCGTTTATGGCAGAAGTTCTTTGAACCAAAAGATCACAACCAGAGCTCTTGATGGGTTCTCGATTCTATATTGTGACTCTGCCAGTTCTACCTTTCTGCATGGGTTATCCGGAAGAAGTATGTTGAATTCGTTCGACATGCTAAATCATGCATCCACAACTCAGAAAATCGTATGTTCCTTTGAGTTGTCCATCTTTAGTTGTTTTCTGGCCCTTGTATATCAATTGATATTCAGGAGTAGTTATGCATCCGTGTTCATCGTTGCCACTACTCTTGTGGTCTGTCAAGCCATTCCATTCAGAATGACTAGGAGAAACAAACTCTAGTACCTTATCCATTTCCAGGATTGGGTCAAAGTAGTTGTATTCCGCAGATCAAAATGCCAATCCAGCTTTTGTTCTGTTCTACCTTGGAGTATTACTCCCTTTATGTCAGAATTGTCATGAGAACTGCACCAACTCTCATGAATTTTGACGTAGTGATACTTCTCACCATCATTAGTCATTCCTTGGTCTTCGTGTCGATGCAACCGGAATACCGACAGAAGAATTGTGATGTGTGAAATCAATACTCCTAGCAACCTCGTTGCTTGGTAGTTAAAGGACAATAATTTCATTCTTAGCGTGTTGGTTTTTGAATCATCCTTCTAAGACTGATCGTGCTACCTAGTCCTTATTTCGGTGCACCCTTCGATTGATGAGTTAGGATCTTGTCAAGTCCTCACTCATTTGATCATATCGTCTTGCCCTCAAAAGCGAGATTGTTCTCGAGCTTAGTAACATACCGGTGGTTCATGATATTCCGAATTTCTTCTCGGAAGTATCACCAGGTTGTCGCCTGACCGCTATGTTGATCTCGTGATCAAGTTGGTTTATTCCTGTAAACCCCTATTTCTCCAAGAATCCGTGTTGGATACCCCTGAGCTAGTTGGTTAAGCTAGACAACAACTTGGAGAATTGGAAGATAAAAGCTTGCCTAACTTAGTTCGTTCCAAAGGGATATTCTTGTGTAGTGTGTGTTGAAGAAAGATGATATCTTCATCGATTGGTCCCTGTGATCAGTTGCTGGACCTATTGTCTTATCAATCCTTTGATTTGAGTGTGGGCTATCGTCAATCAAATCAGTACCAATGATGCTCGTAATGTTGTCTTACTCGTGGTTGATCCCTCGAGCATATACCATTACATCTTTTGGTCTGACCAATACTATCACCGTGTTCACATGATGGTGGAAGTCCAGTGATATGGAAATTCCGATGAGTTGTTGTTGAGCCCATCAGCAGCATTTTGTCTCCCCCATGATTCATGTTGAGCATCAACCTAGTGTTGGAAACTTTTATAGGCATTTTCTTCATGCCCCGTTCATGAAGTATATGTTTGGATGAAAGAAGTGACTTCCTTTGATTCACGTGCATTTGATGTAAGTTGCCGCCGTGAATTCGAGAAAGCATGTTTTTACCTCCTCTGGAACCATCCCAAGTCAGTTATGCACGTGCGAAGTATTTTGTGGTTTGATAGACTGATCATCTTCATTCCATATGTGTATCCTAGCACACCAAGCCACTGACTGATTTGTTCAAGGAGAAGGAGTATCTTCATAAGAGCTAATCCGGACTTATGAAAGAACTTCGATATCCTCGCTGATGGTTCCCAACCAGAACTCGGTAGTGTTTTATTGTAAGACTACCATGTGGGCATGCTTGTCTGGGACAACGTGTTCACATGTTTGTAGCAGAACCAGCTCATGTTTTGGAGCTTGCTATCGTAGTTCATTTCCCGAGAATCTCGCAACGTCATCTCGCTGATTTGTGTTGCAAACTTTCATTTTTCTTCCTAGACTCGATGAGTCTGGAATATCCTGACACCAACCAGATCTGAATCTCAGGCAGATATGATGGTTGGAACATTTCCCAAGAACTATAATATTGGTCCCTTGATAACCGGTAAAGTGGATGTCGTGGCCAACACACCCAGCCGGAAGACCTATTATTGTAGTATCTTGTTTGAGGAAGTTGGCCACCTCCCCATAAGGATTTCGTAGGATTTACCTCCGTAACTGTTCCTTATGGATTCTATTGCTCCCGAAATCCGACCTTTACCTGATGTTCTAGTTATCAAACCATATCTATGAATGGGATACACTAGCACGTCAAGGAGAACATTAGAAGCGGAGTGCTAAATGTCTCTCGATCGATCATCCAGATTTTGTTCCTTGGCCTCGCTAAGGTGAAATCTGAGAAAGTGTTATCTTCCTTTGCATCTGCATCATCCATCATCATTCATCATGGTAGCAAGTTGTGTTGCCAAGATCCTTGACACGGATATTGGTAAAACCTTGATGAATATGGAAATGCTCAAGTTCTTGAGAGCACGCTCAAGCGCTAGGTGATATCATCGACACTAACTGGGATTGCTCTCAGCTTCCTCGGTGATGCTAAAACTTTTCAAACAGTGGATTCACTCTCTGTTGTTGGGTTTTTCCCCAGTTACCAGAATCATTCCTGGCATTTGCATTTTGTTCCCAGCTTGCACCGCCAATGTGCCATTCTACCATGGGTCTCTTCCATTTCCGGTGGTAAGCAAATTCATCCATTACGTTGTCTTCAACAAGGTAATCCACATCATCCAAGTCCGAGTATGCCATTCTACCGACCCCCTCCAAACGATCGCTCGAGAATTGCCTTAGGCTGGTTTAAAGAGTTTCAATGATCTCTGAATCAAAGGTGATTCTTTTTGCCACTTAAGGGATATATCTACGAGTCACCGTCCCTAAGGTGCCTCGTTGTGGTATCATGGCAATTCAACTCCTCGCTACGTTGACAACCGATCACCACATTCTTAAGTCTGGAATTGTTGTCTACCTAGTGAACCTTTGTCATCTGCTTCACCCCATTCCTATGGATGTGTGCTTCGTCTCTCAGCTCGAGAGATGATGCTATGTCTCATACCGTGGATTAATCCTGAGTTGTTCGACCTTCGGGAAGAACAATTCCTTTAGGGTCTTTCCTTTCCTCTTGTTGTCATGATAGTTGGAGTTCTCAAGGCAAGACTTCGAGACAATGATGGTGAACGAACCAACGTTCAATTGAAGTGCAACCTGGATCGTGAAGATTGTGCTAGTTTGCGTTCCCCCTTCACCTTACCCTACGCTTGAATCTCGGGACGAGATTTTTGTTTAGTGGGGGTGAGTTGTCACATCCCTAGTTCTGGCCTGACCTATGCTTGCTTCCATGTGTGCATCATGTTTAAATTTAAATGAAATTTGAATTGGGGGATTTCCAAAGCCTCAGAAACTTTCTAAAAATGATCAACATTTAAATCTTCTCAAATGAGTCCAAGAAAATGTTCCTGTTATCCCATAGAAATGTTGGTAAGAGGTAAAATTCAAACCAATATTTTTGGAGTCACAGAAATATTTATTTTGGCCATTTGAATTAATCCAATAACTATTTGCTTTGGATTTATATTTAATATATATTAAATATGACTCCAATAATTCTGGAAGTTTGTGAGTGGCTTTGTATATATTTTAGCAAGCCACATAAAAACCTACAGAATTTATTAAATGATTTAGTGTCTAAAACTAAATCAAAACAAACTACAGAAAATAGAAAACAGAAATAGGAAAAGCAGAGAGGAGAGAAACCTTACCTGGCGCTCACCTCTCAGCCCAGCCGGCCCAGCTCCTGTGCGGCCCAGCCCGCCACCGCTAACCCCCTGTCATCTTCCTCCCCTCGCACCGAAGCAGCTCGGTGGCGAGCGCCGACGCCGCCCTGGCCACCTCCTGCTTGCCACCGAGGCACCCCCGACGCGTCTGGATATGCCCCGTAGCCCCCTCTGTCTCTCCCCTCGCTCTCTGCTCTCTCTCGACTCCTTTCCCCTCCTCTGCTCTCTCTCTCACGCAGCCCGAGCGGAGCTCGTCGCCGCCGTTCGCCATAGCCGCGGCCACCGGCCACCCCATGCCCCGCCGACGCGCCAAGAAGCTCCACCAAGACGCCCTCGTCCTCCTCGACGTCTCACGCGACCAGAAGGGCCCCGAGCAGCCGCCATCGTCATCATCTTCAAGCTTCGGCCCCGGCGCCCTTCTCCGTCGATTCGGCCACTCGGCGCGTCCCCGAGCCCGCTAACCATCCCTACGGCACCGCTGTGAGCTCCGCCACTGTTTCCCCCTCTTCCCCTCTTTGTTTGATTGCCGTAGCTGTCGCCCCCTTGATGACCGGAATGCACCGCCGCCTGAGCTCGCCGCCGACGATGCTCCGGTGACCATATGGTCACCCTGGAGTGTCCAACCTACTACTCGCGATGCGTAGCGTCCTCCTAGCCCCTTGCCCCACTCTTCTACGAACTGAAACGCAATCTCGCGCGCAACCGAACTCCGGTCGCCGCCTAGGTCGTCGCCGGCGCCAACTCCGGCCACCCCGACCCCAACGGACTCCACCAAGAGCCGCGGTTCGTCCTCAGCTCCACCCCGATGCCCTCCGTGACCCATTTGGTGGCCGAAATGGCCAAAACCACTCTCGCCGCCGCGTCGGGCTCGCCGGCGGCTAAACACCGGCGCAGCTGACGTTGGCTTTGACCACGGGTGGGCCCTGGTTGACTCCGATGAGTCACTGACAGGTGGGGCCCAGCCCTGTTAATTAACCCAGTTTAGTTCAATTAAATTCTAACTAAACTAATCTCACTGACACGCGGGGCCCACAGGTCAGTTTGACCTGGACGGCGCCCGTTGACCTGCTGAGGTCAGCATGACGTCATGCTGACGCAATAATTCCTTTCTGGAATTAAAATAAATTAGGAAATGATTTATAAATTCCAGAAAATTGTATAAACTTCAATAATTCATAGAAATTCAACCGTAACTCCAAATTAAATAATTTATATATGAAAAATTATCAGAAAAATTCAAGGAATCCATCTGTACCATTTTCATGCATGTTTGAACAATGTTTGTCCTCTGTTTTGGACAAAATAAATTAAATGGCATTTAAATAACCACATGTGGAGTTTGAATTTGAATCTTGTATTCAAACCAACTTCATTTAAATCATAGCTAAGTGCATTAGCCCAAAACACATTCATATTGCCATGTCATAGCATGCATCATATTGTCGCATTGCATTGATTGTGTTTTTCCTTGTTTGCCGGTAATTGTCCCCTCTCGATAGACGTGTACCGTTGATGTGATCGTTGACACTGATGAAGACTCAATGTTATCTTCAGAAGTGCCAGGCAAGCAAAACCCCCTTGTTCATTCCGATAAAATCCCACTCTCTCGCTCCTGCTCTCTTTTACTGCATTAGGACAACAACGACATATTTGTTACTTGCTGTGGTAGCTGAACCACTTTATCCTCTGCATGACCTGTCATTGTCACAGTAAATAGATGAAACCCACTAGCATGAGTAGGAGTTGTTTGAGCCCTGATGTGCCTACTCATTCATGCTTGTTTGTCATGCCTGCTACTGCTTAGAGTTGAGTCAGGTCTGATTCATCGGGGATGAATCAGAGGCGTGTGAACATGTCCTACTGTGTGTGAGCTAAGTGTGTGAACACGATTTGGTAAAGGTAGCGGTGAGAGGCCATGTAGGAGTACATGGTGGGTTGTCTCATTGCAGCCGTCCTCAGGACCTGAGTTCTGTGTTTGTGATCCATGAACAGCTACTACCACACATTGGAATGCTTAAGTGCCCCTCTCGACTTATTAATCAACTTGATCTCTGTCCAGGAGTTGCAACTAGTTTCTGGTGTTTGTAGGTAGTGTTATTAGTCTACCAAGTGGCACCCGGTACAGGTGGGCTTGGGATAGACTAGGCACAGTGGCACGGTGTACCAAGTGGCACCCGGATGGTGGGCTAGGGAACCCTGCTCACATCGTTTGGGGCCGTGAGCGACACCCCGGCCGGATCTCCTTGCGGATGGAACCCGAATAGGCGATAAACCTGGACTAGAGACTTGTTCGGTTAGTCAGGTCGTGGCCGACTCCCTCGCCCGGCTTCCGCTTGAAGGTTGCCGAGGTACATGACGTGTACAGGGCGATAAGTGGCGAAAGCGTGTGTGAGGAAGTACACCCCTGCAGGGTTATCATTATCTATTCGAATAGCCGGATTCCTCGGATATGGAAACTTGGACCCCTTGCATAGTTCATAGACAAGTGAAAGTGGATACTCTAAAATATGCAAGATAAGCGTGAGTGCTATGGATGGCGTTCTCGTAGGGAGACGGGAGCGGATCCATAGTGGTGTATTGATATGGTGAATTTGTGGACTCGTGTGCGCCACCTCAAAAGAGTTACATTGCAGTCGTAGTTCAGGTTAGCCACCGAGTCAAAGCTGGCTTGCTGCAGTTAAACCCCACCATCCCCTTGTTGATAATGATGCATATGTAGTTAGATTTGATGTAAGTCTTGCTGGGTACATTTGTACTCACGTTGCTTAATTTATGTTTTTGCAGAGAGACTTCAGTCTCACTATTAGTTCCACGTGGACTTCGACGTTTAGCTTGTTACCTCAGCTACGATCTTGTGCCCTCGGCAGGATCTGGTAGATAGTCAGGCTTTCAGACTTTTTCATTTATAGATGTCTGTACTCAGACATGATAGCTTCCGCTTGTGCTTTGACTTGTATGCTCTGATTGTTGGGTCATGAGACCCATGTTTGTAATTTCTCGCTCCTCGGAGCCTATTGAATTAAATACTTGAGTTGTAGAGTCATGTTGTGATGCCATGTTGTATTGCACATATCGAGCATATTGTGTGTATGTTATTGAAATGCTTGGTATGTGTGGGATCTGACTATCTAGTTGTTTATCCTTAGTAGCCTCTCTTACCGGGAAATGTCTCCTAGTGTTTCCACTGAGCCATGGTAGCTTGCTACTGCTCCGGAACACCTAGGCTGTCCGGCATGTGTCCTTCTTCGTTCCTGTGTCTGTCCCTTCGGGGAAATGTCACGCGATGAATACCGGAGTCCTATTAGCCCGCTACAGCCCGGTTCACCGGAGTCCTGCTAGCCCAGTGCTACAGCCTGGATTCACTCGCTGATGACCGACACGTTCGTTGCTGGGTCATGTATGCCTGTCCCTGTAAGTTAGTGCCACTTTGGGTTCACGACTAGCCATGTCAGCCCGGGTTCTTTGTCATATGGATGCTAGCGACACTATCATATACGTGAGCCAAAAGGCGCAAACGGTCCCGGGCTAGGTAAGGTGGCACCTGTGGGAATACCGTGCGTGAGGCCGCAAAGTGATATGATGTGTTACATGCTAGATCGGTGTGACTTAGGATCGGGGTCCTGACATAGGATCCATGTATGAAAATGAAGTATGGACTTTGATGGACTTGCTCGATGATCGGCAAGCCATAGAGAATAAATGGATCTTTAAGAAGTAGACTAGCGCGGATGGTAATGTGACCATCTATAAGGCTCGGCTTGTCACTAAGGGTTATCGACAAGTTCAAGGGGTTGACTACGATGAGACCTTCTCACCCGTAGCAAAGATAAAGTCCGTCTAAATCATGTTAGCAATTGCTACATTCTATGATTATGAGATATGGCAAATGGACGTCAAAACGGCATTCCTTAATAGTTTCCTTAAGGAAGAATTGTATATGATGCAACCGGAAGGTTTTGTCGATCCTAAGAATGCTGGCAAGGTATGCAAGCTCCAACGCTCCATCTATGGGCTGGTGCAAGCATCTCGGAGTTGGAACATTCGCTTTGATGAAATGATCAAAGCGTTTGGGTTTATGCAGACTTATGGAGAAGCCTGTGTTTACAAGAAAGTGAGTGGGAGCTCTGTAGCATTTCTCATATAATATGTGGATGACATACTATTGATGGGAAATGATATAGAACTTTCGGAAAGCATAAAGGCCTACTTGAATAAGTGTTTTTCAATGAAGGACCTTGGAGAAGCTGCTTACATATTAGGCATCAAGATCTATAGAGATAGATCGAGATGCCTCATTGGTCTTTCGCAAAGCATGTACCTTGACAAGATATTGAAGAAGTTCAATATGCATCAGTCCAAGAAGGGGTTCTTGCCTGTATTGCAAGGTGTGAAATTGAGCACGGCTCAATGCCTGACCTCGGCAGAAGATAGAGAAAAGATGAGTGTCATCCCCTATGCCTCAGCCATAGGGTCTATTATGTATGCCATGCTGTGTACCAGACATGATGTCAACCTTACCATAAGTTTGGTAGGGAGGTACCATGGTAATCCCGGTATGGAACACTGGACAGCGGTCAAGAATATCCTATAGTACCTGAAAAGGACTAAGGATATGTTTCTCATTTATGGAGGTGACGAAGAGCTCGTCGTAAAGGGTTATATCGATGCTAGATTTGACACAGATCTGGATGACTCCAATCACAAACCGGATACGTGTATATTTTGAATGGTGGGGCAGTCAGCTGGTGCAATTGCAAGCAAAGCGCCATGGTGGGATCTACATGTGAAGCGGAGTACATAGCTGCCTCGGAGGCAGCACAGGAAGCAGTCTGGATGAAGGAGTTCATCACCGACCTAGGAGTCATTCCCAATGCGTCGGGCCTGATAACTCTCTTCTGTGACAACACTGGAGCTATTGCGTGAATATATTCCAGATGGAGACATGGATATTTGTAAAGTGCATACGGATCTGAATGTCACAAACCCGTTGACTAAACCTCTTCCGCGAGCAAAACATGATCAACACCACAACTCTATGGGTGTTCGATTCATCACAATGTAACTAGATTATTGACTCTAGTGCAAGTGGGAGACTGTTGGAAATATGCCCTAGAGGCAATAATAAAGTGGTTATTATATTTCCTTGTTCATGATAATTGTCTATTGTTCATGCTATAATTGTATTAACCGGAAACCGTAATACATGTGAGAATACATAGATCGTAATATGTCCCTAGTAAGCCTTTAGTTAACTAGCTCCTTGATCAATAGATGATCATGGTTTCCTGACCATGGACATTGGATGTCGTTGATAATGGGATCACATCATTAGGAGAATGATGTGATGGACGAGACCCAATCCTAAGCGTAGCACAAGATCGTGTAGTTTGTTTGCTAAAGCTTTTCTAATGTCAAGTATCATTTCCTTAGACCATGAGATTGTGCAACTCCCAGATACCGTAGGAATGCTTTGGGTGTAACAAACATCACAACATAACTGGGTGGCTGTAAAGGTGCACTACAGGTATCCCCGAAAGTATCTGTTGGGTTGTGTAATGCCCTCGATGCGGCTATATCTGCCACGTGTCGAAGCATGACTTAGAGGCATAACCACATTGAAAGCAATGTCGCAAGTGAGGTAATCTTCACACAAACCATGTAATACATAAGGGAAAGAGATACATAGTTGGCTTACAATCGCCACTTCACACAATTACATGAATAAAGCATTACATCATCCAGATACAATCAAGGTCCGACTACAGAACCAAAATAAAATAATACTACCCCAAAAGCTACACAGATCCCCCATCGTCCCGACTGGGCTCCACTACTGATCAACTGGAAACAGAACAACACAAAGGACAAGATCTTCATCGAGCTCCTCCTTGAGTTTGGTTGCGTCATCTGCATAGTTCAACGGCACCTACAAACTGGTTTTGGAAGTATCTGTGAGTCACGGGGACTCAGCAATCTCACACCCTCGCGATCAAGACTACTTAAGCTTATAGGAAGGGTAACATGTATGAGGTGGAGCTGAAGCAAGCAACTAGCATATATGGTGGCTAACCTATTCGCAAAAGAGAGCGAGAAGAGAATGCAAAAGCACGGTCGAACAACTATGATCAAGAAGTGATCCTAGAACAACCTACGTCAAGCATAACTCCAACACCGTGTTCACTTCCCAAACTCCGCCGAGAAGAGACCATCACGGTTACACACGCGGTTGATGTATTTTAATTAAGGTCAACTTCAGATTTTCTACACCCAGACGTTAACAAATTCCCATCTGCCCATAACCGCGGGCACGGCTTTCGAAAGTTCAAATCCCTGCAGGGGTGTCCCAACTTAGCCCATCACAAGCTCTCACGGTCAACGAAGGATATTCCTTCTAGCGGGAAGACCCGATCAGGCTCGGAATCCCGGTTACAAGACCTTTTGACAATGGTAAAACAAGACCAGCAAAGCCACCCAGATGTGCCGACAAATCCCGATAGGAGCTGCACATATCTCGTTCTCAGGGCACACCGGATGAGCAAGACGTCGGGTAAGCCAGCCCAGAGTTGCCCCTGGTAGCCTCGGACATCGCTCAGTTGGACCAACACTTAGAGAAGCACTGGCCCGGGGGGGTTAAATAAAGATAACCCTTGAGCCGGCCGACTCAAGGGAAAGAAAAGGCTAGGTGGCAAATGGTAAAACCAATGTTGGGCCTTGCTGGAGGAGTTTTATTCAAGGCGAACTATCAAGGGGTTCCCATTATGACCCAACCGCGTAAGGAACACAAAATCCGGGAACATAACACCGATATGATGGAAACTAGGGCGGCAAGAGTGGAACAAAACACCAGGCATAAGGCCGAGCCTTCCACCCTTTACCAAGTATATAGATGCATTAATTAAATAAGAGATATTGTGATATCCCAACGAATAACCATGTTCCAACAAGGAACAAACTCCAATCTTCACCTGCAACTAACAACGCTATAAGAGGGGCTGAGCAAAGCAGTAACATAGCCAAACAACGGTTTGCTAGGACAAGGTGGGTTAGAGGCTTGGTTCAACAATATGGGAGGCATGATAAGCAAGTGGTAGGTATCGCAACATAGGCATAGCAAAAGAGCGAGCAACTAGCAACCAAAGATAGAAGTGATTTTGAGGGTATGGTCATCTTGCGTGAAATCCTGCAAGGAACAAGAACGAGTCCATGAAGAAGACAAACGGACGTAGACGAACGGGTCCTCACAAACGCGACGTTACCGGAACCAACCCGAAGAAGCAACACCGGAAAGAAGCACACAACATAGTAAACAACCAACACATGAACATGGTATGATATGCGGGATGCAGTATGCGATGCATATGCATGATTTGGAAAGGAAAGATGGAACCTGGCCTCAACTTGGAAATCCAAGAGTTCCACTGGAAAGGTGAGGTGATTTCGGTTGAAATCAATATAAAGATCACCAGAATCGGATGCACGGTTTGGAAATGGCAAGCAAAACAGATATGGCACCGGTCTGCGATAAACAGCAAGTAGCCATCTAAATGCATCAAGATAATTATGCCACAACACTCAAACATGGCAACAAAATACATGGCAGGGATCCACTCATAATTCTTAACAAAATATGAACACTGGGGTACGGACAATTCATCCATTAATAGGTTCAAACAAGCATGGCAAAAGTGCAAATGATAAACAGGTTTCAGACTTAGTGAAATTAACACAAGCCTGGAATTTCAGATCAGGTAGCACACTTTGGAGCATAAAAACTATATGCTACAGGAACTTAACATGGCAAAGCAAAGCATGGAATGGAGATACTCCAAGAGCTTAACAAAAGTCCCTTAGTGACCTTGAGCCAAAAGGGATCAGAAAATACAATTGCAAGCATGTGAACATGGCAAAACATAATCAGATTACAGACTTACTGAAAAACTGGAGCATGCAAATCTGTTAGCGAGTAAGCATGTTTACGAGCTCGATGCACTCACTACATAGCAATGCATGACAACCTAAGCATACACCCATCAATAATACAGATTATATAGGCTAGACATGGCAATAACAACAACATAGCATGCACGGATCAACAACAACATCCTCGGCAAAATCGCTAACAAGTAGACAATCTGCCAGGAATTACGAAATAGCAAAAGTAGAGCTCGATTGACTCAAGCTAGGGTTCTCCATAATTGCAAACAAAGACATGGATGGATAGAGCACCACAAGATTAACATATCATCCTTACTGATCATCCTCAAAAGAGGCACGGATCACTAGGAAACAACATGAACATATGGCATATTGGTAAAAACAGATCAAGGACTTGGTGAAATTTCTAAGTCCCTAAAATCAGCGTTAATGAATGCACTACTTTGCAAGCTTGTGCTAGTCACCACAAACATCACAAAAATACATGGATAGCACCTCTATAAAGATGGAATGGCATATAACAAAACTCATGTAGAGCTCAGGAGCATATCATGCACACAAGAATCATGGAAAAAATGACAAATAGCTATTTGGTGCAGCAGATCTGACAATTATCTCAAATAGCTCTCTTCCAACAGCATTTCGGGCATCAAGATGAGCTCAAATGAAAAATATGCCATGAGATGCAATGATGTACTCTCTGAGGCGAACATTTTGATATGCTGCACGCCCAAAACGGAGCCACGGATGATGAGTTATAGCATGATGGAGATTGCAAAAAGATTAGGGTTCGGAGGAAAAGTCAACCCTCGGGATTTAGATCTCAGATCCAGATCGGGATCTCGCCGGAGGTACTGTAGCGCATGGAGCTAGAAGTTCGCCGGAGGGTCGCCGGAGGTCGGAGAAGAGGGCCGGCGAGGTCGGGGCACCGGATCCCGCCGGATCCG
>NC_041390.1:470713985-470761434 GCF_002162155.2 Triticum dicoccoides
GGGGGAAGAAGCGGCGCGGACGCGGGCCTCACTCGGGGCAGGTGCGCGAAGGAGATGGGCTCGGAGGGCCGGCCGTGGGCTCGCGGGCGCGCGGCGGCACGCAGCGGCCCTTGCCATGTGGCGGTCCAAGAGAGGCTGGGGGCGGCGGCGCGGGGACGGGCGGACATGTCCGTCGGTGCGGGAAAGTGTCCGACGGCGGAAGGAGGAAGATTGCTAGGGTTTGGCCCGCGAATTTGGAAGGGTTGCACATATTTATAGGTAGAGGGAGCTAGGAGAGTTCAAATGAGGTGCGGTTTTCGGCCACGCGATTGTGATCGAACGACCGAGATGATGGAGAGGTATTAGGTGGGTTTTTGGGCCACTTTGGAAGGGTGTTGGGCTGCAACACACACGAGGCCTTTTCGGTCCCTCGGTTAACCGTTGGAGTATCAAACGAAGTCCAAGTGGTACGAAACTTGACAGGCGGTCTACCGGTCGTAAACCAAGGCAGCATGACAAGTCTCGGTCCAATCCGGAAATGTTTAACACCCGCACACGAAAAGAGGTAGAAAGGGACACCGGGTGACATAGGAGCGCCGGATTGCAAAACGGACAACGGGGAAAATGCTCGGATGCATGAGACGAACATGTATGCAAATGAAATGCACATGATGACATGATATGCAATGCATGACACGCAAGCAATGACAAGGCAATAACAACGAATAACTGGAGGACACCTGGCACATCGGTCTCGGGGCGCTACAACACTCCACCACTACAAGAGGATCTCGTGCCGAGATCTAGGATGGCATCGGAGGGAAAATGAAAGAGAAAGAGAAGAGGTAAAACTAAGTTGATTCTTTGACAAATGAGTGAAACCACGAACCTTGAGAGGTTGAACAAATTGAACGAAAGAATACAACGAATATGCCCAAAGTTGAAAACACTCCGTTAGAAAAGAGGAACAAGGAAGAACCAATTCGGGCAGCACTTCGGTTGAAAAGTTATACGAAACTTGATAAGATGAAAAGATCTTGAAGAGATGACACAACACTCCAGTTAAATGGATAAACATGAAAAGAACAAGATCCTGACAAGAACAAGAAGAAGGTTTGAAGAGAGCAGCAACACAATGCCTCCGGGAGAAAGAAATAGAAGATAGATAATTGAAATAAAAGAATGGAGAAGAAAATGCCAACTTCTGCCACAAAAGAGTTTGAGAAGGCATCCTTAGGAGACAGGTCGAGCGGAGTTGTTGGAACCCCAACAACGAAAAGAATATTCTTGATATGGTCTTATGGAATACATCTCAAATTATGAGGTGATAACCTGCCACTCACGGGAAAAGAGTTGGATTGATAAGAACAAGGAGACGAGAAAGCTATTTCACCGAGAGGATAAAAGAAGAACTTGGACCATTTATGAGCACCATAAATAGCAACAATCCTTAGGGAAAGCTTTAGGTGAAATATAATCCAAGATACTTCTAAAGAAGAGATTGATGGATTTAAAATACCTCATTCCTAACAACATGTGAATCATGAAACATGAACCCAAATTATCAAGAATGAGATAATACTACCTCCAATAATATGGTAGAAAGAATTTGCACTCCAGATTGCAAGATGAAGAATCTTGAGCTCCTTAGAAAATTATCTTGATGAACGCTTCGAGAAGGAAATAAATCCTTGATGAACCATCATGTAGCACCTTGATGAAGAACTCCGGTAAACAAAAGAATGGTCAAATGAAAGGAAAGAGAAGTTGAAAACACAAGTTGAATCCTTGTAACGATTTAGATGAATCTCCGTGATGATATAATTGAGAGAACTTGGAACTCCGGGAAAAGAGAGATGAACCAAATGAAACCGAGAATTTGAAGAACCTCCGGAATAGGGAATTAATCACTTGGATGAACAAGAATAAGAATTATGTTATGCTTGTCCTTCACCAATTAAATTGATGATATACAATGGATTTGGCACACTACTTATTCTCGTAGAAAGGATTAAGATAGATATAGCACAAACTTGGGAAGATCTTCAACGAACCACCGTAAGAATTGAAACAACGAATAAATTGATATGATAAATGAAGGAAGAAGAATCTTGAACGAACCACCGTAAGAATTGAAAAAGAACGAATAAAAGATAATGAATCACCGGGAAGAATTTGCAAATGAACGAAGATGCTCGAGAGAAAGTAGAAACATGAGAACGAAGGGATCACGAACTGATTAGAGATCACTTGAACGATGCACCGGTAAGATTTGGAGAATGATAGCTGAAAGCTGAGAATGAATAAATCTTAGATGATGGGCTCCGGATGAACAAACTGAAATGGCTCCTGAATTGCTCCAAATGGATAAAAAGAATTCTCACAATCAAACAATTATGAGAGGATGGCCTCGAATTAGAACCACGAATCTCTAAGAGAACGGATAAGATATGGAGGTAAAACTCTTCTTCGGTCTTCAAATGACGACGAGAAACACCACCAAGAATTATTGAGGCACACCGGAATGAAGAATGGAAAAGTTGAGCCAACGATGAAAAGAATTTGAAAGATCTTGGAGAAATACATATGACTGATGATGAATCATTCTTACGTCAAACTTTAGAAAATAATTTTGGATAGCTCCGGGAAAATAAGAAGAGTCAGGTAAGATCCTAGGAAAAGACCTGTGGGTTAGGTCCCACTCAAAAGAAACACCGTTGAATGATTTAGAAGATAGATTGTGCCGGTTGAAATAAATGACTTGAATGAGATAACATCCTTGAAAGATCTTGGACGGATTGATAATGGGGACACAAATCTTTTGAGATATCTTCAGCACTCCGGAACAATTAAATAGCAAGAAGTGGATGATTATGAGGTGCACCGGCATGAGAAACATTTGAAGCGAGGACAGATATGACTGACAAAGCTTGAGTTGAATCCACCGGAGAAGAAAAGAATGGAGAATATTGAACTAGTAGAGCATCTTCATGAGAATCACCGGATAAGAATATTGACGAAAAAAGGATGGAGAGACTTCACAAGAATAAAAGGATACTTGATAAAGAAATCTTAGTCCTTGAAGAAAAAGGGTGGGTGGGCGGGAAAAACAAAGGCAACTTGGAGACGGATGAAACAAACATCGTTGAGAAGAACTGATACTTGATCACGCAGATGTTGCAAATGATCGGATTCACTTGAAGAGAAACACACCGGTTGAAAAGAAATTGGCATGACAATCTCGATTATCATGAAGGATTAGTATTCACATAGAAATATGAGAACACTACTTAGGAAAAGGCATGGAATCAACATTTGACTTCGAGGCAACTCGAATACCACCACTCAAAACCAAAAACAAAGGGTTGGCTTGCCGAATAAGCCGGAACAAACATATGATAGAGATTTCGTCCGAAGTTTTCGTGGTGGGGCCTACACGGGCTCGATTGTACAACACCGTCATGTACAAGGCAGTGCACATGACATACGAAGCGTCCCCGAGTCGGCATAGCCAAGGACTCTTTAAGACACAATGAGACCACTGTAAAACCAACCGTGGATAGGCGGACCACTAGACGTCGAACCCCAATTTCATATCATACATCTGTCGGAAAGATCCCCTAAGAGCTACTTGAATTCCCACTTATAAACTCCCGAAATTTTCCGGTTATGCAATCAGGTGTTGGGGATACAGGGGAAGCATAATATCTCACCCAAACTAGCAAATCCTACATCTAGCTGTATCCATCCTTCAACACATAACCAAGAAACCTTCTAAAATCGTCTACCTCAACCTTCGAAAAGCATCCGTTATACGAGTTATGGCAATACTCTCGAACTCCCGCCCCAGTACTGGGTGGCGTCGAGGTTATCTCACCAACAACTGCATAAAAGAGATTTTCAATGTCAGCGAAACTAATCTCAGGTATTCTAGAACTGCAACGATAAAATTGTGACGACAACACCTCGGAGCTCAACCCCCCGGGACACTGCCACAACCCCTAAATGTCAGGAGGCACCAAGAACAATGTTCTCGTCACAAAACCATCGGAACGATTCCAAAATATCCGCGTGATCCTAAATTTTTTCTAGTGAAATTTGAGAAGAGGAGAGTCAAAACTCTACGTCAGGATGCCTCACTAGAGTGACGAAGGACTGAGGAGTAAAAAGAATTCCTAACTCTCCGATATATATAATTCCTAAATGACTCAAAACATTTCTAGACTCACTAACGCCAGCGGTTCGATCAAGCAGGGGGCTCCTAAGGTCGGGGAAGGCTCTGATACCAACTTGTAACGCCCTCGATGCGGCTATATCTCCCACGTGTAGAAGCACGACTTAGAGGCATAACCGTATTGAAAGCAATGTCGCAAGTGAGGTAATCTTCACACAACCCATGTAATACATAAGGGAAAGAGATACATAGTTGGCTTACAATCGCCACTTCACACAATTACATGAATAAAGCATTACATCATCCAGATACAATCAAGGTCCGACTACGGAACCAAAATAAAAGAATACTACCCCAAAAGCTACACACATCCCCGATCGTCCCGACTGGGCTCCACTACTGATCAACTGGAAACGGAACAACACAAAGGACAAGATCTTCATCGAGCTCCTCCTTGAGTTTGGTTGTGTCATCTGCACAGTTCAACGGCACCTGCAAACTGGTTTTAGAAGTATCTGTGAGTCACGGGGACTCAGCAATCTCACAGCCTCGCGATCAAGACTATTTAAGCTTATAGGAAGGGTAACATGTATGAGGTGGAGCTGCAGCAAGCGACTAGCATATATGGTGGCTAACCTATTCGCAAAAGAGAGCGAGAAGAGAATGCAAAAGCACGATCAAACAACTATGATCAAGAAGTGATCCTAGAACAACCTACGTCAAGCATAACTCCAACACCGTGTTCACTTCCCAGACTCCGCCGAGAAGAGACCATCACGGTTACACACGAGGTTGATGTATTTTAATTAAGGTCAACTTCAGGTTTTCTACACCCGGACGTTAACAAATTCCCATCTGCCCATAACCGCAGGCACGGCTTTTGAAAATTCAAATCCCTGCAGGGGTGTCCCAACTGAGCCCATCACAAGCTCTCACGGTCAACGAAGGATATTCCTTCTAGCGGGAAGACCCGATCAGGCTCGGAATCCCGGTTACAAGACCTTTCGACAATGGTAAAACAAGACCAGCAAAGCCACCCAGATGTGCTGACAAATCCCGATAGGAGCTGCACATATCTCGTTCTCAGGGCACACCGGATGAGCAAGACATCGGGTAAGCCAGCCCTGAGTTGCCCCTGGTAGCCTCGGACATCGCTCAGTTGGACCAACACTTAGAGAAGCACTGGCCCGGGGGGGGGGGGGTTAAATAAAGATAACCCTTGAGCCGGCCGACTCAAGGGAAATAAAAGGCTAGGTGGCAAATGGTAAAACCAATGTTGGGCCTTGCTGGAGGAGTTTTATTCAAGGCGAACTGTCAAGGGGTTCCCATTATGACCCAACCGCGTAAGGAACACAAAATCCGGGAACATAACACCGATATGACGGAAACTAGAGCGGCAAGAGTGGAACAAAACACCAGGCATAAGGCCTAGCCTTCCACCCTTTACCAAGTATATAGATGCATTAATTAAATAAGAGATATTGTGATATCCCAACGAATAACCATGTTCCAACAAGGAACAAACTCCAATCTTCACCTGCAACTAACAACGCTATAAGAGGGGCTGAGCAAAGCAGTAACATAGCCAAACAACGGTTTGCTAGGACAAGGTGGGTTAGAGGCTTGGTTCAACAATATGGGAGGCATGATAAGCAAGTGGTAGGTATCGCAGCATAGGCATAGCAAAAGAGCGAGCAACTAGCAAGCAAAGATAGAAGTGATTTCGAGGGTATGGTCATCTTTCCTGAAATCCCGCAAGGAAGAAGAACGAGTCCATGAAGAAGACAAACGGACGTAGATGAATGGGTCCTCACAAACGCGACGTTACCGGAACCAACTCGAAGAAGCAACACCGGAAAGAAGCACACAACATAGTAAACAACCAACACATGAACATGGTATGATATGCGGGATGCGGTATGCGATGCATATGCATGATTTGGAAAGGAAAGATGGAACCTGGCCTCAACTTGGAAATCCAAGAGTGCCACTGGAAAGGTGAGGTGATTTCGGTTGAAATCGATATAAAGATCACCAGAATCGGATGCACGGTTTGGAAATGGCAAGCAAAACAAACATGGCACCGGTCTGTGATAAACAGCAAGTAGCCATCTAAATGCATCAAGATAATTATGCCACAACACTCAAACATGGCAAAAAAATACATGGAAGGGATCCACTCATAATGCTTAACAAAAGATGGACACTAAGCTATGGCCAATTCATCCATTAGCAGGTTCAAACAAGCATGGCAAAAGTGCAAATGATAAACAGGTAGCACACTTTGGAGCATGAAAACTATATGCTACAGGAACTTAACATGGCAAAGCAAGGCATGGCATGGAGCTACTCCAAGAGCTTAACAAAAGTCCCTTAGTGACCTTGAGCCAAAAGGGATCAGAAAATACAATTGCAAGCATGTGAACATGGCAAAACATAATCAGATTAGAGACTTAGTGAAAAACTGGAGCATGCAAATCTGTTAGCGAGTAGGCATGTTTACGAGCTCGATGCACTCACTAAAGAGCAAGGCATGACAACCTAAGCATACACCCATCAAGAATACACATTATATAGGCTAGACATGGCAAGAACAACAACATAGCATGCACGGATCAACAACAACATCCTCGGCAAAATCGCTAACAAGTAGACAATTTGCGAGGAATTACGAAATAGCAAAAGTAGAGCTCGATTGACTCAAGTTAGGATGCTCCATAATTGCAAACAAAGAAATGGATGAATATAGCACCACAAGATTAACAAATCATCCTTACTGATCATCCTCAAAAGGGGCACGGATCACAAGGAAACAACATAAACATATGGCATATTGATAAAAACAGATCAAGGACTTAGTGAAATTTCTAAGTCCCTGAAATCAGCGTTAACGAATGCACTACTTTGTAAGCTTGTGCTAGTCACCACACACATCACAAAAATACATGGATAGCACCTCTGTAAAGATGGCATGGCATATAACAAAACTCATGTAGAGCTTAGGAGCATATCATGCACACAAAAATCGTGGCAAAAATGACAAATAGCTATTTGGTGCAACAGATCTGACAATTATCTCAAATAGCTCTCTTCCAACAGCATTTAGGGCATCAAGATGAGCTCAAATGAAAATTACGCCATGAGAAGAAATGATGTACTCCCTGAGGCGAACATTTTGATATGCTGCACGCCCAAAACGGAGCCACGGATGATGAGTTATAGCATGATGAAGATTGCAAAAAGATTAGGGTTCAGAGGAAAAGTCAACCCTCGGGATTTAGATCTCAGATCCAGATCTGGATCTCGCCGGAGTTACTATAGCGCACAGAGCTCGAAGTTCGCCAGAGGTCGGAGAAGAGGGCCGGCAAGGTCGGGGCGCCGGATCCCGCCGAATCCGAGCCGGAGAGGGCGGCGGGGAGGTGCGGCTACGGCGGAGGAGGAGTGGGGCGGCAAGGCGCGGATGGCGGCGCCGGCGAGGATCCCACGTGGCGAAGCGGCGGCCGGCGGTGGCGCCCGGGGCGGCTGGCGGCGCCGGCGCGGGGGAAGAAGCGGCGCGGACGCGGGCCTCGCTCGGGGCAGGCGCGCGGAGGAGATGGGCTGGGAGGGCCGGCCGTGGGCTCGCGGGCCCGCGGCGGCGCGCGACGGCGCTTGCCACGTGGCAATCCAGGAGAGGCTGGGGACGGCGGCGCGGGGACGGACGGACATGTCCGTCGGCACGGGAAAGTGTCCGGCGGCGGAAGGAGGAAGATTGCTAGGGTTTGGCCCGCGAATTTGGAAGGGTTGCACATATTTATAGGTAGAGGGAGCTAGGAGAGTCCAAATGAGGTGCGGTTTTCGGCCACGCGATCGTGGTCGAACGACCGAGATGATGGAGAGGTCTTAGGTGGGTTTTTGGGCCAATTTGGATGGGTGTTGGGCTGCAACACACATGAGGCCTTTTCGGTCCCTCGGTTAACCGTTGGAGTATCAAACGAAGTCCAAATGGTACGAAACTTGACAGGCGGTCTACCGGTCGTAAACCAAGGCTGCATGACAAGTATCGCTCCAATCCATAAATGTTTAACACCGCACACAAAAATAGGTAGAAAGGGACACCGGGTGACATAGGAGCGCCGGATTGCAAAACGGGCAACGGGGAAAATGCTCGGATGCGTGAGACAAACATGTATGCAAATGAAATGCACATGATGACATGATATGTAATGCATGACACGCAAGCAATGACAAGGCAACAACGGCGAATAACTGGAGGACACCTGGCACATCGGTCTCGGGGCGCTACAGGTTGGCACGAATCGAGACTAGGATTTGTCACTCCGTATGATGGAGAGGTATCTTTGGGCCCACTCGGTAATGCATCATCATAACAAGCTCAATGTGACTAAGGAGTTAGCCATGGGATCATGATCATGCATTATGGAACAAGTAAAGAGACTTGCCGGTAACGAGATTGAACGAGGTATAGAGATACCAATGATCGAATCTCGGGCAAGTAACATACCGATAGACAAAAAGAATTGTATATGGGATTGATTGAATCCTCGACATCGTGGTTCATCCGATGAGATCATTGTGGAACATTTGGGAGCCAACATGGGTATTCATACCCCGTTGGGTTATTGGCTAGAGAGATGTCTCGGTCATGTCTGCATGGTTCCCGGACCCGTAGGGTCTACACACTTAAGGTTCGGTGATGCTAGAGTTGTTATGGGAAATAGTATGTGATTACCGAAGGTTGTTTGGAGTCCCGGATGAGATCCCGGACATCACGAGGAGTTCCAGAATGGTCCAGAGGTGAAGATTATATATGGGAAGTCCAGTTTCAGTCACCGGAATGGTTTCGGGGGTTATCGGCATTGTACGGGGACCACCGAAAGGTGTCCAGGGGTCCACCGGGTGGGTCCACCTGCCTCGGTGGGCCAAGTGGGCTGAACATGGGTGGGAACCAGCCCCTAGTGAGCTGGTGCTCCCCCAAGGGCCCAAGGAACCTAGGGTTGAAAACCCTAGGGGGTGGGGGCGCCTCCCACCTAACTTGGGGGGCAAGTCCCCCTTTGCCCCCCTCTAGATGCATCTAAGGGGGGCCGGCCCCCTCTCCCTTCACCCTATAAATAGAGAAGGTGGGTGTCGGCATACAAAAATTCCTTTTTGTACCCGTTTACTTGTGCGTGGGCAGTCGCAGCCACACGCCTGCGGCCACGCTTGGCGGAGCAGAGGAAGCAAATACACAAGACTACCAGAACAACGCCAAGACAGAGGCGCGAGGAGCGAAGGGACAAGGTGGGTTTTCCCAGGCAAGAGCCTTACCGGGCAGCCTACATAGCCCCGGCAAAAGCCTTCCCTAGGGCAACTTGCCCAACACCAGTAGAGCTGCCACCCTTGAGCCTAAGAGTTCCGACGCCGTCGACAACACCGAAACCAAGGCTTGGGAGGCGCCTGCATGGTGGCATGTGCTACCTCTTGAGCTTGCGTTGGATTTCCCCAAAAAGGAAAGGATGATGCAGCAGAGTAGCGTAAGTATTTCCCCCCAGTTTTTGAGAACCAAGGTATCAATCCAGTAGGAGGCTATGCTCAAGTCCCTCGTACCTGCACAAAACGATAGCTACTCGCAACCAACGCGATTAGGGGTTGTGAATCCCTTCACGGTCATTTATGAGAGTGAGATCTGATAGATATAATATTTTTGGTATTTTTGCTATAGAGATGCAAAGTAAAAAGTAAAAGGCAAAGTAAAAAGCAAAGCAAGATTAAAGTGATGGAGATTGATATGATTAGAATAGACCCGGGGGCCATAGGTTTCACTAGTGGCTTCTGTAAAGAGCATAAGTATTCTACAATGGGCGAACAAATTACTGTTGAGCAATTGACAGAATTGAGCATAATTATGAGAATATCTAGGCATGATCATGTATATAGGCATCACGTCCGTGACAAGTAGACCGAAACGATTATGCATCTACTACCATTACTCCACTCATCGACCGCTATCCAGCATGCATCTAGAGTATTAAGTTAAAAACAGAGTAACGCTTTAAGCAAGATGACATGATGTAGAGAGATAAATTCATGCAATATGAACTAAACCCCATCTTGTTATCCTCGATGGCAACAATGCAATACGTGCCTTGCTGCCACTTCTGTCACTGGGAAAGGACACCGCGAGATCGAACCCAAAGCTAAGCACTTCTCCCATGGCAAGAAAAACCAATCTAGTAGGCCAAACCAAACTGATAATTCGAAGAGACTTGCAAAGATAATCAATCATACATAAAAGAATTCAGAGAAGATTCAAATATTATTCATAGATAGAATTGATCATAAACCCACAATTCATCGGTCTCAACAAACACACCGCAAAAAGAAGATTACATCGAATAGATCTCCACAAGAGAGGGGGAGAACTTTGTATTGAGATCCAAAAAGAGAGAACAAGCCATCTAGCTACTAACTATGGACCCGAAGGTCTGAGGTAAACTACTCACACTTCATCGGAGGGGCTATGATCATGTAGAAGCCCTCCGTGATGACGGCCCTGTCCGGCGGAGCTCCGGAACAGGCCCCAAGATGGGATCTCGTGGATACAGAAAGTTGCGGCGGTGGAATTAGGTTTTTGGCTCCTGTTCTAATCGTTCGGGGGTACGTAGGTATATATAGGAGGAAGGAGTACGTCGGTGGAGCACCGAGGGGCCCACGAGGTAGGGGGCGTGCCCTAGGGGGGGCGCCCCCCACCCTCGTGACCGCCTCTCTGACTCCTTGGAGTAGGGTCCAAGTCTCCTGGATCACGTTCGGTGAGAAAATCACGTTCCCGAAGGTTTTATTCCGTTTGGACTCCGTTTGATATTCTGTTTTTCTGAAAGACTGAAATAGGCAAAAAACAGCAATTCTGGGCTGGGCCTCCGGTTAATAGGTTAGTCCCAAAAATAATATAAAAGTGGAAAATAAAGCCCAATATAGTCCAAAACAGTAGATAATATAGCATGGAGCAATCAAAAATTATAGATACGTTGGAGACGTATCGGGCATCCCCAAGCTTAATTCCTGCTCGTCCTCGAGTAGGTAAATGATAAAAAGAGAATTTTTGATGCAGAGTGCTACTTGGCATAATTTCAATGCAAATCTTTCTTAATTATGGTATGAATATTCAGATTCGAAAGATTCAAGACAAAAGTTCATGTTGACATAAAATAATAATACTTCAAGCATACTAACAAAGCAATTATGTCTTCTCAAAATAACATGGCCAAAGAAAGTTATCCCTACAAAATCATATAGTCTGGCTATGCTCTATCTTCACCACACAAAGTATTTAAATCATGCACAACCCCGATTACAAGCCAAGCAATTGTTTCATACTTTAAAATTTTCAAAACTTTTTCGATCTTCACGCAATACATGAGTGTGAGCCATGGATATAGGACTATATGTGGAATAGAGTGGTGGTTGTGGAGAAGACAAAAAGAGGGGAAGATAGTCTCACATCAACTAGGTGTATCAATGGGCTATGGAGATGCCCATCAATAGATATCAATGTGAGTGAGTAGGGATTGCCATGCAACGGATGCACTAGAGCTATAAGTATATGAAAGCTCAATAAAAGAAACTAAGTGGGTGTGCATCCAACTCGCTTGCTCATGAAGACCTAGGGCATTTTGAGGAAGCCCATCATTGGAATATACAAGCCAAGTTCTATAATGAAAAATTCCCACTAGTATATGAAAGTGACATAACGAGAGACTCTCTATCATGAAGATCTTGGTGCTACTTTGAAGCACAAGTGTGGTAAAAGGATAGTAACATTGTCCTTTCTCTCTTTTTCTCTCTCTTTTTTTATATCTCGGCCTTTTTATGGCCTCTTTTTTTCGGCTTCTTTGGCCTCTTTTATTTTTCGTCCGGAGTCTCATCCCGACTTGTGGGGGAATCATAGTCTCCATCATTCTTTCCTCACTTGGGACAATGTTCTACAAATGATGATCATCACACTTTTATTTTTCTTACAACTCAACAATTACAACTCGATACTTAGAACAAAATATGACTCTATATGAATGCCTCCGGTGGTGTACCGGGATATGCAATGAATCAAGAGTGACATGTATGAAATAATTATGAATGGTGGCCTTGCCACAAATACGATGTCAACTACATGATCATGCTAGCAATATGACAATGATGGAGCGTGTCATAATAAACGGAACGGTGGAAAGTTGCATGGCAATATATCTCGGAATGGCTATGGAAATGCCATAATAGGTAGGTATGGTGGCTGTTTTGAGGAAGGTATATGGTGGGTGTATGATACCGGCGAAAGGTGCGCGGTATTAGAGAGGCTAGCAAACGTGGAAGGGTGAGAGTGCGTATAATCCATGGACTCAACATTAGTCATGACGAACTCATATACTTATTGCAAAAATCTAGAAATTATCAAAGCAAAGTATTACGCGCATGCTCCTAGGGGGATAGATTGGTAGGAAAAGACGATCGCTCGTTCCCGACCGCCACTCATAAGGAAGACAATCAATAAATAAATCATGCTCCGACTTCATCACATAACGGTTCACCATACGTGCATGCTACGGGAATCACAAGCTGCAACACAAGTATTTCTCAAATTCACAACTACTCAACTAGCATGACTTTAATATTATCACCTCCATATCTCAAAACAATTATCATGCTTCAATCTTTTCTTAGTATTCAACACACTCAAAAGAAAGTTTCACAAATCTTGAATACCAAGCATATTATTATTAAGAAAATTACCATGCTATTAAGAGACTCTCAAAATAATTTAAGTGAAGCATGAGAGATCAATAGTTTCTTTAAAACAAATCCACCACCGTGCTCTAAAAAAATCTAAGTGAAGCACATAGAGAAAAACTATAGCGCTCAAAAGATATAAGTGAAGCACATAGAGCAAAATTACTTAGCTTAAAAGATATAAGTGAAGCACATAGAGCAAAATTATAACGCTCAAAAGATATAAGTGAAGCACATAGAGTATTATATGAAATTCTAATTCATGTATGGCTCTCTCAAAAGGTGTGTACAACAAGTATGATTGTGGCACACTAACAACCAAAGACACAAATAATACAAGACGCTCCAAGCAAAACACATATCATGTGGTGAATAAAAATATAGCTCCAAGTAAAGTTACCGATAGAAGTAGACGAAAGAGGGGATGCCTTCTAGGGCATCCCCAAGCTTTGGCTTTTAGGTGTCCTTAGATTATCTTGGGGGTGCCATGGGCATCCCCAAGCTTATGCTCTTGCCACTCCTTTTTCCATAATCCATCAAATCCTTACCCAAAACTTGAAAACTTCACAACACAAAACTTAAGGTAGAAAACTCGTGAGCTCCGTTAGCGAAAGAAAACAAAAAACCACTTCAAGGTACTGTAATGAACTCATTCTTTATTTATATTGGTGTTAAACCTACTGTATACCAACTTATATATGGATTATAAACTATTTTACTAACCATAGATTCATCAAAATAAGCAAACAACACACGAAAAATAGAATCTGTCAAAAACAGAACAGTCTGTAGTAATCTGTAGCTAGCGCAAGATCTGGAACCCCAAAAATTCTAAAATAAATTTCTGGACGTGAGGAATTTATCTATTAATCATCTTCAAAAATAATTAACTAATATCACTCTCCAAATAAAAATGACTGCAGTTCTCGTGAGCGCTAAAGTGTCTGTTTTTTTACAGCAAGTTCAACAAGACTTTCCCCAAGTCTTCCCAGCGGTTCTACTTGGCAAAACACTAATTAAACAGAAAAAACACAACCAAAACAGAGGCTAAATAATTTATTTATTAAATAACAGGAAGGAAAAATTTTGGGTTGTCTCCCAACAAGCGCTTTTCTTTAAATCCTTAAAGCTAGGCATTGATAATTTTAATGATGCTCACATGAAAGACAAGAATTGAAGCACAAAGAGAGCATCATAGAGCATGTGACAAACACATCTAAGTCTAACATACTTCCTATGCATAGGCATCTCATAGGCAAACAAATTACCAAGGCAAGCAAAAACTAGCGTATGCAAGGAAGCGGAAAGAAACAATAGCAATCTCAACATAACGAGACGTAATTTAGTAACATGAAAATTTCTACCACCATATTTTCCTCTCTCATAATAATTACATGTAGGATCATAATCAAATTCAACAAAATAGCTATCACATACAATATTTTCAACATGATCCACATGCATGCAAAGTTGACACTCTTCCAAAATAGTGGGATTAACATTAACTAAAGTCATGACCTTTCCAAACCCACTTTTATCAGAAACTTCATAAGATTGAACATTCTCCAAATATGTGGGATCTAAAGTTGACACTCTTCCAAACCCACTTTCAATAATATTGCAAAAACTATTATCAATCTCATATTCATCATGGGGTTTAAATAAATTTTCAATATCATAAGAAGAATCACCCCAATCATGATCATTACAACAAGTAGTAGACATAGCAAAACTAGCATCCCCAAGCTTAGGGTTTTGCATGTTATTAGCACAATTGACATCAAGAAAATTTATAGTAAAATCATTGCAATCATGCTTTTTATTCAAAGATCTATCGTGAATCGCTTCATAAGCTAATTCATCACACTTTTCAGATTCACGAATTTCAAGCAAAACTTCATAAAGATAATCTAGTGCACAAAACTCACTAGCAATTGGTTCATCATAATTGGATCTCTTAAAAAGATTAGCAAGTGGATGAGGATCCATAGATCTTAGGTTCTCTGTTTAGTAATAAATAAACAACTAATCCAACCATACGAGCAAACAAGAAACGGCCAAAAAGAGGCAAATAGAGAAAGAGAGGGAGGATAGAGAAAGAAGGCGAATAAAACGGCAAGGGTGAATTGGGGGGAGAGGAAAATGAGAGGCAAATGGCAAATAATGTAATGTGGGAGATAGGGATTGTGATGGGTACTTGGTATGTCGACTTTTTGCGTAGACTCCCCGGCAATGACACCTGAAATTCTTCTTGCTACCTCTTGAGCTTGCGTTGGATTTCCCCGAAGAGGAAAGGATGATGCAGCAGAGTAGCGTAAGTATTTCCCTCAGTTTTTGAGAACCAATGCATCAATCCAGTAGGAGGCCACGCTTAAGTCCCTCGTACCTGCACAAAATGATAGCTACCTTCAACCAATGCAATTAGGGGTTGTCAATCCCTTCACGGTCACTTACGAGAGTGAGATCTAATAGATATAATATTTTTGGTATTTTTGGTATAGAGATGCAAAGTAAAAAGTAAAAGGCAAAGTAAAAAAGCAAAGCAAGATTAAAGTGATGGAGATTGATATGATGAGAATAGACCCGGGGGCCATAGGTTTCACTAGTGGCTTCTCTCAAGAGCATAAGTATTCTACGGTGGGTAAACAAATTACTGTTGACAATTGCCAGAATTGAGCATAGTTATGAGAATATCTAGGCATGATCATGTATATAGGCATCACGTCCGTGACAAGTAGACCGAAACGATTCTGCATCTACTACTATTACTCCACTCATCGACCGCTATCCAGCATGCATCTAGAGTATTAAGTTAAAAACAGAGTAACGCTTTAAGCAAGATGACATGATGTAGAGAGATAAATTCAGGCAATATGAAATAAACCCCATCTTGTTATCCTCGATGGCAACGATGCAATACGTGCCTTGCTGCCCCTTCTGTCACTGGGAAAGGACACTGCAAGATCGAACCCAAAGCTAAGCACTTCTCCCATGGCAAGAAAAACCAATCTAGTAGGCCAAACCAAACTGATAATTCGAAGAGACTTGCAAAGATAACCAATCATACATAAAAGAATTTAGAGAAGATTCAAATATTATTCATAGATAGACTTGATCATAAACCCACAATTCATCGGTCTCAACAAACACACCGCAAAAAGAGGATTACATCGAATAGATCTCCACAAGAGAGGGGAAGAACCTTGTATTGAGATCCAAAAAGAGAGAAGAAGCCATCTAGCTACTAACTATGGACCCAAAGGTCTGAGGTAAACTACTCACACTTCATCGGAGGGGCTATGATGATGTAGAAGCCCTCTGTGATGACGACCCTCTCCGGCGGAGCTCCGGAACAGGCCCCAAGATGAGATCTCGTGGATACAGAAATTTGCGGCGGTGGAATTAGGTTTTTGGCTCCGGTTCTGATCGTTTGGGGGTACATAGGTATATATAGGAGGAACGAGTACGTCGGTGGAGCACCGACGGGCCCACGAGGCAGGGGGCGCGCCCCCACCCTCGTGACCGCCTCTTTGACTCCTTGGAGTAGGGTCCAAGTCTCCTGGATCATGTACGGTGAGAAAATCACGTTCCCGAAGGTTTTATTCCGTTTGGACTCCGTTTGATATTCTGTTTCTCCGAAATACTGAAATAGGCAAAAAACAACAATTCTGGGCTGGGCGTCCGGTTAATAGGTTAGTCCCAAAAATAATATAAAAGTGGAAAATAAAGCCCAATATAGTCCAAAACAGTAGATAATATAGCATGGAGCAGTCAAAAATTATAGATATGTTGGAGATGTATCAGCACGCGAGTCTTTGTAAAGAACAAGAACATGCAAGATTAGATGAGGACCAGAAGACGGAAATCCCCCGGCAAGATCCTTACCGGGGACGCTCACGAGACCCCCGGCAAGACCCTTGCCGGGGACACCTGCGAAGCCCCGGCAAGGCCCTTGCCGGGGACATCCGAGGCTGCAGCCAGGCCCCCACCTGCCAAGGCTCCACCGCTGTCGGTGTCAAAACCGATGGATCTCGGGTAGGGGGTCCCGAACTGTGCATCTAAGGCGGATGGTAACAGGAGACAAGGGACACGATGTTTACCAGGTTTAGGCCCTCTTGAAGGAGGTAATACCATACATCCTGCTTGATTGTTCTTGATGATATGAGTATTACAAGAGTTGATCTACCACGAGATCGCAGAGGCTAAACCCTAGAAGCTAGCCTATGGTATGATTGTATGTTGTCGTACGGACTAAACCCTCCGGTTTATATAGACACCGGAGGGGGCTAGGGTTACACAGAGTTGGTTACAAGGGAGGAGATCTACATATCTGTATTGCCTAGCTTGCCTTCCACGCCAAGGAGAGTCCCATCCGGACACGGGACGAAGTCTTCAATCTTGTATCTTCATAGTCCAATAGTCCAGCCAAAGTATATAGTCCGGCTGTCTGGAGACCCCCTAATCCAGGGCTCCCTCAGTAGCCCCTGAACTAGGCTTCAATGACTATGAGTCTGGCGTGCAGTATTGTCTTCAGCATTGCAAGGCGGGTTCTTCTCCAAATCCTGAATATCTGTTAAGTAGTGTCCGGCTCCCATAAATGTTGGACTTCTCGGCTTCTGCGCCCAATAAGGGCTATCTTCCACGTGTCGAGCGAATGCGAGGAGCCAGGGCGTTTTTACATTCACCCCCCTAGCTAGGTAAATAAATTGTCTATTAAAGGGATGGTGATTCTCTGATCCAATCCACACCATCCTCCCATGACGAGAGTCCATCAGAGCGCGCTCGGAATAATCCATTCCATCATGGCTGGCCATTGCAGCTCCTCCTCGCGCTCCCGTAGCCCTAAGCCCGGTGATTGGGAGAAGTGCTCCGTCCCGCACAGCCGATTAGTAGAGTTGGAGACCCAGGGATTTCTCCCTCTAGCGTATATGATCCCTGTTCGAGCCGGGCTCGCCACCTATAATGGCGGGGATCAAGCGGAGAGCTTCCCCAATCCCTCCAAAGGGGGGCGGGCATGCCTTGTCCCTTACCTACTAATGGGACTCGGGTTTCCAATTCATCCATTCCTCCGCGGGCTCCTGGAGTTTTACGGCCTCCAGTTGCATAATTTCACCCCTGCTTCCATATTACACATCGCCGGCTATGTTGCCCTTTGTGAGCTGTTTTTGGGCTGCGAGGCTCATTTCGAGCTGTGGAAAAGGCTATTATGCCTTGTGCCCCACACAAAGAAGGGGTCACTTTATTAAGTGGGCGGAGCCGAAATATGGCGCATCGCCGAGACCGGATACCTGTCCAGTACTCCGAAGAAGATGTCCGAAGACTGGCCTTCGGAGTGGTTTTACATGGAGGACGTCCCCCTTCCAGACCCTGTTCGGCGGGGTCTTCCTGAGTTCAACAACGCTCCTCTGAAGAAACGCCGAAGCTGGCGCCCACGGAGCCCCCAGGAGGAAGACAATGGAGAAGTCCTTTACCTGATGAATGGGATTAAAGCGCTGGCTCAATCAGGATTGACAATAATCGAGGTTATGTCAATATGCATAATGCGGGGGGTGCAGCCGCTTCAATATCGAGGGCACCCCTGTGGTGTTTTAACGGGGAAGATGATGCCACCCGTTGCGGGCGTAAGGGACTGGACTCCGCTGCTGCTTTAGCAAAAATTCTGTCCGAGTTGTTCAAGGGAGAGGAAGAGGAGTTCATCTGTATCAAGCCATGGGATGGATTCTCCATGTACAACCCTCCAAGCTGGGTGAGTTGTACCTCTTTACCCCCGACCTTCCCGCATTCTTCGTTGTAGATACTCACCTTGCCATTTCACGGCAGGAACTGCGAAAAGCTGTAAGGGAGGTCAACAACCCACCTCCACAACCGGAGGACCCTGGTCGGGCCCTCGATCCCGGACTCAAAGAGGATCCGGACATATTTGTGGAGCTGATAGACATGCAATTCTATCAATTGAGCTGCGATGACGCCATGGTGGCCATAACATCCGACTATCCTGGACAACTCCCTGCATCGCACGTAAGAAAAACCAAAGTCCCAACTCCCATAAAGGATCCCCTTTTATGCACTTCACATACCGTACACATATGGTGTTTTACAAGGAAGGCATTCGAGACGACGTGCCGAATCCGTAGCAACTCGCCAATAAGGGGCACCAAAGCCGGGTAGGAAGGCGGTCAGGATGGAGACGCCGGCGCAGAGGTATGACACAGAACCTAGCTCTGTGGTTGTCGTCTTTCTTAAAATATAATGACGTCCATGTTTCCTAGCAGAAAAAATGCTCGCCGGACTATATCCGGAGAGGCTGCCGATCACGCCTCAACCAGTCGGGCTCCAGGGCCGGACATAGAGGTGGAAGCTAACGCGGGGCAGACGTCGGATGTTCCTTCAATAGAGGATGCGGATAGACTATCTGCTACAAATTCCAAAGTGGAGAGCGCCATGAATCAGAGGCGTCGCCGGGCCGTACTCCGTGATGCTTGTTTCTCACCAGAGGCATTTGATGCCTTCAATTCTGGAGACGCGTACATCCGTGCTGCTCAAAATGGTCTAGCCAGAGCCACGGACCAGTATGTAAGGGATATACGGGTAAGCAAATCTGACGATTATATGTATCAATAGCCCCTGAGACTTGACATAGTTGACGCAACTGATTTAAGGATCATTATTTGTGCAGGTTCTTACAGAGAAGAATTCCCAATTGTATCAAGAGCTGGAAGAGTGCAAGGCCCAGCTAGGTGCCGCTGTTGCCGCGTTGAAGGAGTCCAAGAAGGGTCCCTCTGGTAATGCTTGTTTCCATTGCAAAGAATATGGGTACCAGGTAGTATGCGGCATGTATGCAAACCTAACAATAGATGTTGCTGGTGGCCCCGGAGTGGATCCGGAGGCCTTGGCGATGAATACGGCACGTGCTGATCGACGGCTAAATGCTGGCGAGCGTGTGCTTACGCGAGTCAGGCAGGAGAAAAATAATCTCCAAGACGCCAATATCCGGCTGGGTGTGGAACTGAAAGATGTCTGAGCCCAGCTTGCGGACTCCGTGAAGGAGAATAAGAGGCATCGGCGCGGAATTTTTAGTAAGTGCTTGAACGAACTTTTGAAGGAGTTCGGCGAAGAAGCCGGCTAACAAAGTTATGTCTGCAGGTATGCTGACGGGTCGTCCCGCGGAAGAGATGCCCGGGTCTTCGGGCGATCTTCTACCAAAGCTCTCACAATTGCACGAGCAAGTTCGGCAGGTGATGCATGGTATTGCCCAAGCCTTGTGGCCGTCCGCGTCCCTGCCAGGAGGCATGGGGGAGCATATAGAGAAGCTCAAGGGAGCGCGATAGCACTTCCAATTATGGAAGATATCAGCTTGCCGACAAGGTGCAAGGGAAGCCTGGGCTATGGTGAAGACATGATATACCAAAGCGGAACCAAACCACATGGCCGAGGTCGGACCTGTGGGGCCCGATGGGAAAGAGATCCCGGTCAGTTTAGTGTATGATCAAGTAGAATTAGCCGCATAGTATTCCCAACAGGATTGTAGGCTAGACAGCATGTTGGATGGTATAGAAGAAGAATTCAATCAGTCTTAGTGACTGTGTACTTCAAGTGACATATATAATGTCCCTAGCCGGATTGTAAATCATTTTGTCATGGCGGACCTTTTCGCTTCAACCTCTGGACCCGATAGTCCGGAGTGTATCCGAATACCCGCTCGGTTATGTAAAAACCGGGGTATGCATGGAAACTAGGCGTAGGGGTCATAAGTGCTTGAACAGACAAGTACCCAACTAGCTATGTTATATTACATGGGTAGTAAGAAACATCTTCCAGGGAGAATAGTTCCGTTAAGGGTTCCTTTCCCTGGGTACGCATGCCCTAATGTGCATGTCTGAACTGCGAGAAGAGACGCAGGCTATAAACATCTGGGGGCATGTGTCAAATTTAAATAAAAGTCATCTTTTATTCATCGACCGAATATTCTCTTAAGAATGCTAGCGTTCGGCTTCAGCCAGTCCGAGGTACACATCCGGCTGACTCGGCAGTAACAACCACAGAGGTGCTCCCCTTATGCCCTAGCCGAATTAACGGGAACGTAGGGCATAAATACAAGAGCCAGGCAACCCAGCTTGGCCAAAACTTAAGTCATTTCGATGTATATAATGGCGAAAAAGGTACATGCAGAAGAATAACACATGTGCGGGGCATAAAGCCCGGAAAAATGATTAGATTAAGCTTCTATATAAGAAGCCCCCAGGTATAATGAGCGCGGCTAGCGTGTCAAGATTGTGTAACCAAGACACAAGTTTAGCTCTTTAGGGCCTTGAAGAGAATAAAAAAGGGGACAGAAAGAGAGAAAAGACAGATATGCAAAAAATTGACGGAGGTGAGGATACGAACATTGAGTCCGGCTCTAGGCATAGAATCTTCGGAGTCTGGCTGCGTTCCATGGGTTTGGCTTGAGTCGATTATCCGATGCATCCCGCAGATGGTACGCTCCGCCGGTCAGAACCTGGTCAATAATGAAGGGACCTTCCCATTTGGGCTTGAGCTTATTCTTTTTCTTCTCCGGCAGGCGTAGAACTAGTTCGCCAATGTTATAGGTTTTGGCCCGTACTTCTCTGCTTTGATACCTGCGAGCCTGTTGCTGATAGAATGCGGAACGGGCTTTTGCCACGTCGCGCTCCTCCTACAGGGCGTCCAAACTGTCTTGCCGATCGAGCTCGGCCTCTTTTTCTTCGTACATGCGCACTCGAGGTGAGTCATGAATTATATCACAAGGCAGAACTGCCTCTGCGCCGTACACCATGAAAAACGGTGTGTATTCGGTAGTGTGATTCGGCGTGGTCCGCAGCCCCCATAGTACAGAGTCGAGCCCCTCTACCCAGTGCGTGTTTGATTCCTTTAAGGACCACACTAATCTGGGCTTTATGCCGCTCATGATAAGACCATTCGCTCGCTCGACTTGACCGTTAGTTTGCGGGTGATAGACAGAAGCATAATCGAGCTTGATGCCCATGTTGCTGCACCAAAGTTTCACTTCATCGGCTGTAAAGTTCGTGCCGTTGTCAGTGATGATGCTATGGGGGACGCCATAATGGTGTACAACCCCGGATATGAAGTCTATCATTGGTCCGGATTCAGCCATTTTGACAGGTTTGGCTTCTATGCATTTGGTGAATTTATCCACCATGACCAGTAAGTATTTTTTTCTTATGGGTTCCCCCTTTAAGGGGTTCGACCATATCAAGCCCCCAGACCGCAAAGGGACAAGTAATGGGGATTGTTTGGAGAGCGGTAGGAAGCATATGGCTTTGGTTTGCAAAGAGCTGGCAACCGACGCAATGCTGGACCAGATGTTGCGCATCTGCCCGGGCCATCGACCAATAGAAACATGTACGGAAGGCCTTGCTTACAAGGGCCCAGGCTGTGGCATGGTGGCCGCCGAGTCCGGCATGGATTTCTGCCAAAAGCTTTCGCCCTTCCTCTTTGGAGATGCACCTTTGAAGGACTCCGGTAGTGCTTTTCTTATAAAGCTCTCCCTCGTGGACCTTGTAGGCTTTAGATCGCCGCACTATGCAGCGTGCCTCATTTTGGTCCTCGGGTAGTTCCTGACTGGTTAGGTAGGCCAGGAATGGTTCTGTCCACGGGGCGATGACAGCCATTATTACATGGGTTGAAGGTGTTATTTCGATGGCAGAGCCTTCGACTGTGTCAGAGTGTTTGGTATCTGGGGTTGTCGCCGGGTCCGGACTATTGTTGTCGGTGTCCCCTTCCCATACCACGAATGGTTTAAACAGTTTTTCCAGGAAGATGTTAGGTGGGACAGGGTCGCATTTAGCGCCGATACAGGCATGGATGTCCGCCGCCTGGTTGTTTTCCCGAGCCACATGGTGAAATTCAAGCCCCTCGAACCGAGCTGACATTTTGAGGACGACGTTGCGATATGCCGCCATTTTCGGATCCTTGGCATCGAAGTCTCCATTTATTTGGGATATTGCGAGGTTCGAGTCCCCACGCACCTCCAGGCGTTGAATGCCCATGGAAACTGCCATCCGGAGACCGTGTAACAGGGCCTCGTATTCGGCTGTGTTGTTGGATTCTGTATATAGTATTTGGAGTACGTATTGCACTGTATCTCCGGTGGGGGACGTCAGGACAACGCCAGCCCCCAGACCAGCCAGCATTTTAGAGCCGTCGAAGTGCATGATCCAATTGGAGTATGCGCCGTACTCTTTAGGGAGTTCGGCTTCTGTCCATTCGGCTATGAAATCGGCCAGTACTTGCGACTTAATAGCTCGTCGTGGTTTATATGTTATGTCAAACGGGAGGAGCTCGATAGCCAATTTGGCAATCCAGCCCGTGGCATCGCAGTTGTTTATTATGTCATTGAGTGGTACTTTGGAGGCCACCGTAATTGAACACTCCTGAAAGTAGTGTCGTAATTTCCGGGATGCCATGAATACCGCGTATGCTATCTTTTGATAATGTGGGTACCGTGATTTGCATGGAGTGAGGATGGTGGATACATAATATACCGGCTTTTGAAGTGCGAATTTATGTCCGACCATCTCTCGTTCGACGACGAGCACTGCGCTTACAACTTGGTGAGTTGCCGCTATATATAATAGCATTGGTTCGCGAACATTTGGTGCGGCCAAGATTGGGTTGGTGGCCAGGATGGCTTTTATTTCTTCCAGTCCGGCCATGGTTGCGTCCGCCCACTCAAAGTGTTCGGTGCACCGAAGAAGGCGATAAAGGGGGAGTGCCTTTTATCCTAGTCGGTAGATAAAGCGGCTTAAAGCCGCCACACATCCAGTTAACTTCTGGATTTGCTTGAGGTTAGTTGGGATAGCCAACTGTGACAGAGCCCGGATTTTGGCCAGATTTGCTTCAATTCCTCTGCTGGAGACGATAAAGCCCAGGAGCTTTCCAGTGGGTACACCGAAAACGCATTTTTCTAGGTCGAGCTTAATCTCGTATGTTCAGAGATTGTCGAACGTGAGCCTCAAGTCGTCTATTAAGGAGTCGATGTGTCTGGTTTTAACGACCACATCGTCGACGTATGCTTCCACTGTTTTGCCGATCTGCTTTTCCAGACATGTCTGAATCATGCGCTGGTACGTCGCGCCGGCGTTTTTGAGCCCGAAGGGCATTGTGTTAAAACAGAAGGGACCGTATGGAGTGATAAATGCCGTTGCGGCTTGATCGGACTCCGCCATCTTAATTTGGTGGTAACCGGAGTATGCGTCGAGGAAGCACAATGAGTCGTGTCCTGCGGTAGCATCGATAATTTGATCGATGTGAGGGAGGGGGAAGGGATCCTTTGGTCAAGCCTTATTAAGGTCCTTGAAGTCGATGCATAGGCGCCAGGGTTTGTCCTTCTTTGGCACCACCACCAGGTTTGCTAGCCAGTCCGGATGCTTTATCTCTCTAATGAATCTGGCCTCTAGTAATTTGGCTAGCTCCGCTCCCATGGCTTGTCGCTTAGGTTCGGAGAAACGCCAGAGAGTCTGCTTGACCGGCTTGAATCCTTTTAGAATGTTAAGGCTATGCTCGGCCAGCCTGAGTGGGATTCCTAGCATGTCTGAAGGATGCCAGGCGAATATGTCCCAATTATCGTGCAGGAACTCCCGTAGTGCGGCGTCTATGGCGGGGTTTAGTTGTGCCCCAATGGACGTTGTTTTTGTGGGGTCCATTGGATGGACTTGGAATTTGACTATTTCATCCGCTGGTTTAAAGGAGGTGGACTTGGATCTTTTGTCTAGTATCACATCGTCCCTGTCCACTGTGGAGCGCAGCGTGGTTAATTCCTCTGCCACAAGGGCTTCGGATAATGCCTCGAGGGCCAGTGTGGCTGTTTTGTTCTCGGCGCGGAGTGCTATGTCCGGATCACTATCTAGAGTGATGATTCCATTAGGTCCGGGCATTTTGAGCTTCATGTACCCGTAATGGGGTATGGCTTGAAAAATCGTGAATGCCTCCCGCCCTAGAAGGGCGTGGTATCCGCTACTAAACGGGGCCACTTGGAATGTGATTTCTTCGGACCTGTAATTCTCTGGAGTGCCGGATACCACATCTAGTGTGATTTTCCTAGCGCAACGTGCCTCCCGACTGGGGATGATTCCTCGGAAGATCGTGCTGCTTTGCTCAATACAGTTGCTGTCTATTTCCATTTTTTTGAAGAGTCTCCTCACAAATGAGGTTTAATCCGCTGTCGCCGTCCATGAGTACTTTAGTGAGCCGAAAGCCGTCCACAATTGGACTGAGGACCAAAGCAGCTGGTGCTCGGGCTGTTCGGAATTTAGGTTTGTCACTGGCATTGAAAGTGATAGCCGTGTCGCTCCATGGATTTATTGCTGCCACGTGGTAGACTTCGGCAAGGCTGCGGACTGTTCACTTACGCCTATTATTTGAGGCGAAGGTCTCGAAGACTGTCAATACTGTATTGCTATCCACGGGAAGGTGCTCTTGGTTGTTTTGGATGAGGAGATCCTCACCACTCTTGGCCACCTGCCGGAGTACCCAACATGCTCTAAGGCTATGTGTTGGTATGGTATCCGATGTACTATGAATTTTGCAGGGCCTGTTAAGCCATCCCTCCAATATGGTTCAACGCCCTGTAGTGGGCTTTTGCTTCTTTGTAATTGAGCCGGGTGACTTATGAGAGTGCACCCTTTTAGTTCGGACTGGGGGTTTTGCAGAGCCGGATTGTCCCAAAAGTGTGTTTGGGTTTTCCAGGTGCTTTCCATCGCACAATATTTCCATACTATGGCCGCCAAGTCAATGAAGTGTGCTATTTCACGGCGACTTATGGCATTGAGGATTCCCTTGTCCGTGCAATTGTTGCAAAAGAACGAAATTGCGTCTTCCTCGCGACAGTCCTTGACCTTGTTCATTACAAGGAGGAATCTGGCCCAATAGTGATGTACTATCTCTTGGGGCGCTTGCCTAATGTGGGAAAGATCACTTGTATCTGGGTGTGTGGGTGGATTTGAGTCCATACCTTGACCCAATCTGAGATCCTGGGGCAGGGGAGTTTCTGATCTTAGGAGTTCGGGCTCCGGGATGTTGCCCCGTGGGTTCGGTATGCGACCTGATTCTAGGTTTAGGGTTAGGGCGATGTCCTCCCGTGAGCGGGTACCTGGCTCGGAGAGCTTGGGAATCCGTACAGTTCATCCTCAGGATAGAGGAAGAATCTCCGCGTTGCTCCTCCACCACCGCTGATGGGTGACTAGCGGAGAGTTAATCTCCCTTTGGTCGGGTTTAAGCTCGATCCGATCGTAGTCCGTAGCGACTCCTAGAGCGGCGATGCGATCCAAGAGCTCGTTCAAAGAGGAGAGCTCCATTGGATCCATCTGCTCGGTGAATTTCGAGCCGATGTGGAGGCTATTTTCGATGACCTGAGAAGTCATCGTCGGCGCAGCGGCCGAGCGGGCGGTCATGACGAAGCCGCCTAGTCGAAGAGTTTGGCCTACAGCCAGGGCTCCCCAGAGGTGATGTTGTCCTTGACAATGAGACGAGCCATCCCCACTTATGATGACGACACAATGGAACTCTCAATGAAAGCACCAAAGTCGGTGTCAAAACCGGCGGAGGTAGGGGGTCCCGAACTGTGCGTCTAAGGAGGATGGTAACAGGAGACAAGGGACACGATGTTTACCCAGGTTCAGGCCCTCTTGAAGGAGGTAATACCCTACGTCCTGCTTGATTGTTCTTGATGATATGAGTATTACAAGAGTTGATCTACCACGAGATCGTAGAGGCTAAACCCTAGAAGCTAGCCTATGGCATGATTGTATGTTGTCCTACGGACTAAACCCTCCGGTTTATATAGACACCGAAGGGGGCTAGGGTTACACAGAGTCAGTTACAAGGGAGGAGATCTACATATCCGTATTTCCTATCTTGCCTTCCATGCCAAGGAGAGTCCCATCCGGACACGGGACAAAGTCTTCAATCTTGTATCTTCATAGTCCAATAGTCTGGCCAGAGGATATAGTCCGTCTGTCCGGAGACCCCCTAATCCAGGACTCCCTCAACCGTCGTTCCAACATAGCAGTCAATCTGCCAGTGAGGCATGCACCTAGGTGGCGACGTGTAGCTTCCAGGCTAACTCAGCGAGCACCTACGTCATGGCATGCATATCTTCGTGAAGACTCCGCCACCGCACCAACTCTGCAGCCAGCCAGCGTGGCGCTGCACGCCTAGTTAGCTTGGACGGGCATCAGAGCGAGATGAGGCAGCGACGGACGAGACGAGCTTCCTTGCTGTCCCTGATAAAGTGAGAGGGCATGTCGGCAGCGCATTAAATGCATTTGTCCTACGGTGCTAGGCGATAGACTTGTATACAGTACAAACTTTCCACCTCCTGTGTGCCACTTTCGCGACCCCTTTGGCTATAAAAGGAGGCCCGAGGCATACTAGATAAGGATTCGAACTTTTTGGACCCTGCACGCTTTGTAGCTAGTCCAAGAACACCAGATAAACACAAACCAACAGGAGTAGGATATTACGCATCACTTGCGGCCCGAACCTGAATAAACTCCCCCGTGTTGATCTTCTAAACCTGCTCTTTCCACAGCCCGCACCCGCCAACCGTAGAAGGGATTCCCTGTGATCCCATAGGTGTCGTTCTCACTGACAGTGGGAGGGCAGCCACACCCCTTCCCCTGGCACAGCCCTCCCCCTCTCCAACACCCCCTCCTCCTCTGTAGTGCTTGGCGAAGCCCTGCTGGAGAACTGCAAGCTCCACCACCATGCTGTCGTGCTGCCGGAGCTCTCCCTCAACTTCTCCTCTCCCCTTGCTGGATCAAGAAGGAGGAGACGTCCCCAGGCTGTACGTGTGTTGAACGCGGAGGCGCTGTCGTTCAGTGCTTGATCGGATCTTCCGCGATTTGAATCACTACGAGTACGACTCCATCATCCGGGTTCCTTGTAACACTTCTGCTTAGTGATCTTCAAGGGTATGAAGATGCACGCCCTCTCTCTCGTTGCTAGCATCTCCTCGATTGATCTTGGTGACACGTAGGAAATTTCTGAATTATTTCTACATTCCCCAATAGTATTATATTAGGGTGGCAGGGTGCCCATGATCTATCTTATGAGTGTTGGGTGTGGAATGCAGTTCACCGGAAAAAACGGATCGGGCCCGGGGTTAAATGGAAGGCAGGGGTGGGGGAGCATGGAGGTGGCAGGCGGTTTAGGGGAGGGCGGGGCGGCGGCAGGCGGTTAGGCGTGTGGCGGGCTGAGAAGATGAATAATACATCAGTTTCGGAGGTTGAAGAAGCCCTTCTAGCCATCCATGTTGCATCCGGCGGCTCACAAGAGTCGAGTGACCCAAATTGCTCCTTCAGACTACCGGATCCACATGGCATTCAAGGTATCGAAGGTAGATTCCGCGTCCACACCCAGTTTGCGGGCTCGGCGCGGGCGCGACCGGCTTCCGCCGCGACAGCCACCATGCGTGCCTCCTCCGCGCGGGCGGAGACGACAATGACACGCTAGTTCCTCCTCGCCAGTGTGCTGGAGCACGCGCTCGTCCTCCTCTTTGTACACTGCATGCATAGATGCGGCTCCACCAGCTGTTCATGTGCTTGGCAGCACGGCAGCATCGCGAGAGGGACTGCAGACGACGTGAGCGAGCGAGCCTTCGGCTTCATGGTACAGGGATGGCGGCAACACGACGGTGATGGGAGAGAAATGGTTGGCTAGAGCAGGCGGGTGCCAGCATGCGCAACGGCGGCGGCGGCATATTGATGAGTGCGCGTATGGGAGCTTAGTTTAGTTTTATATAGGGTTGGTCAAACTTAAAAGAAAACCGTACTAGTACATGTAAACATTAGACTGAGGCAGTGCTTATATTAGTTACCATAGCCACGATAAAGAATCATGTGCAAGCGCGTGAACCGCAGTTGCGCGGTTGATCGAACGGTGCGTCACCATGTCGCGCTCGAAGGACATCCACCGAACCTTTTTGTGTGTGTGAAAACAATCCCCAAATATTACTCAACCTTTTTTCCTGGAAAAGTTCTTGACACTACAATATTTTCCATATATTTTAATTTAGCTCCAGTCCGTCTTTATTTGGATTTGGACATTTTAGGTGTGCCCTAGTTTTTTTAATACTGATTTTGTGTGTGTGACTGAGAGAAAATGTGTGTATGTGTCCATATGTGTGTTGTGGCGGAAGGGCAATGTGCAGATGGTGTGCGTGTGATAGATACATAGAGAGGTGTGAATGTACAAATGATCATGCATGAGTGAGACATAGGCAGATGCCGATACGTTGTGTATACATGAGAGAACGGTATTCTATCTGTACTTGTGTGTGTGTGTGAGAGAGAGAGAGAGAGGAGCATCCGTAACACAACAACCATCTCTCTCGATTTGTCCGTCCCTCGCACGATCGCATGTAACACATGCATCAATGCACACATTTTTTACACCCTCACCCGGCCCCTGCCCACCTCAAGGCCCGCACATCGCTCTCTATCTCGCACACACAATCTCTTTGTGAAAACCCTATTTGTCATGTAGCTTTCCATCACATGCACACACATGTCTCCCCAAAGGTTTGATTTCTCTCAATACCTGACACACACACACACACCACACACACACTCCCCCTCCCCCGAGCACACAATTCATCCTCATCCAAGGCTATATGGCGACCACTCTCGCTTGTGCTTCTATGCACCCCAGCATGCACAACACCTCAATCTTCAAAGAGGGCATCGAGGAGACCGAAGACACCAACCACACTGCACTAGGGAATGCGGGGCCATTTGGAAGCAGGATGATGTGACGATGGCTGACTGACTCCTCCCCCCTCTCTCTCCCGCACAAAATTACCAATCCCTCTCTCTCCCACACAAAATTATCAATCCCTCAACCCACGAGATCCTTCCCCTCTCGTCCATGTTTTTCCAACTCTCTCATCAAACCTGTTGTCTCTTCTCCTTCCACGTCTATAGAATCTGGATGCACACACATCTCACGTATATGACATGTCTCCATCTTTGTCACAGACCTAACTTCTTCCTCTCTCTCTCTCTCTTTCTCTCCCTCTCTCTGTCTCGTTAGGTTTGTCTCCTACTCTCTTGTCCACATACACACAATCTTTACCGCCCTATCTGCTCCATCTTCGCAAGCTCTCTCTACATGTTTCATTCACACGTTGGTATGTGTTCAAAATGTTGCTTTTATAATGGATGATGTAGAGTTATGGTTGGTTTTGTTGCATCCTAAAAAGTAATAACTATGAAATGCATTTAGATTCTCATTTGATTGGGATTATGTGAATTTGAGCATATTGTGAAGTACTATAGACCTCGTATACATCTTGGAATTCAACAATGATTGTAAATATTGAATTGTATAGACCATTACATACGAAGTCAGTAGCCTAATATATTTATTTCACAATTACAACAAATGATTAATTCACTACAAACTAAGAAAACAAATGTGTACTCCCTTAGTTGTTATTTATGTCCGCATATTAGCATTGCTCAAAGTCAAGTTTTGTAAACTCTCAGAAAGTTCATAACAAAAAATATTAACATATACAATAACAAATAAATACCATTAGATTCATTATTGAATGTACTTTCACATCATACATATTTGTTATGGTAAATGTTTATATTTTTCTATAAACCTGGTCAAACTTTAGGACAGGCCTACGGATGACGCTTGGTAGGGGGCTGTTTTCGTAACTTTAGGTTCACCCTACCCAGCCAACCCCACCCCGGCACCCAGAGTAGTACACCTGAATACTCCCCATTTTCTATCCCCACAGCAAAATAGACTTCTCCATGGTACCGCAACCTTCGTGATCCTCCCCTTCTCCATCGACACACTCGTCCACCACGGCGCATCTACCTCATCGATGACCTCGTACGCCGCACTGGAGCCGGTCCACCGTCGTCGTCGTACACAGAGCCTCTTCCCTGACACCGTCTTCCATAGTCTCGGATCTGCTTCCCGAAGCCGACGCCAAGCGCAGAAGCACCACCATCGTGGACAATGAACTGACTCCCGTTGCTGACCATGATGCACAGAGGCCACCGCAACCATTGTTCTCCTCCTCAATTGGTAATGTGTGTATTGAATCACTTAGCAGTACATGTGCAGTCCCAATTTTGTTCATACCTACCCTTCAAATTTCCTGGTTGCTATTGCTGTAAAGTAATCGGTTATAGCCTCCATTGTCCAACAGAATATCAGCTTGTAATTGTGCGCCGCTCCTGTATCGCGTTGTGCTTGGGTAGGTTCTTCATCTGCAACCAGTAGTGTAGCAAATGATGGAAAGTTTTTTAGAACTAGCAAGATGCCCATGCATTGCACGGAACATCAAGACGCATTTGCATGAGTAGTTTATCTTGGAGGAGAAAAGGACGAACGAGGGAAGGCCTTATTTGCAAATCTAGAGAGGGGTGTGGGTATCTTTCTGCAAAATTGCCATAGTTTCCTTCCTATCCGTCGAATATAAATCGGACGGCCTATATTGCAGGATCGCAGGCACACCATCATCACCAACTCTGTTTTTTAAAAGAAAAAAGAGTAGAGAGTAGAGAAGTAGAGATAAATATTAAATATAAAATAAATATAACAGTAGAGAAGAGAGTAGAGATAAATATAAAATATAAAATAAATATAACAGTAGAGATAGCAGGGACGTCGGAAAAGGATCGCGCGCGCGGGGGAAAAAGCGGTCGGGCGCGCGCTAGTTTTGGCGTGCGGCGTCCGTCGCGCTTTATAAAATCCAATGCCCTCCCACCGCTTTCTGCCTTGCCACCACTCTCTCCCCGCTCTATGCCTCGCCACTGCTCTCTTCCCGCTCTGCGCCTTGCCACCGCTCTCTCCACACTCTTTCTCGCCTCGCCGCCGCTGCGCCACCATGCCGCCGCGTCGCCCTGAAACTTGGGGATACAGCGGCGTCCGCGCGAACCCCTCCGGCGGCTTCTCCGCCGAGACCCTGTTCCGCGGAATGCGCCTCGGCCTCGGCAATTTCGACACCGCCAACGAGGCTGCCCGCGCGTACGACGTGGCGGCGTGGCGCCTCCAGTGGCCTCATAGAACATTGAACTTCCCCAATGTGCTGGCGCAGGAGTGGACGCAGGAGCTCGCGCTTCTGCCGCGGCTTATCATCGACGAGGATCGTCGCGACTGTCGGTGTCAAAACCAGCGGATCTCGGGTACGGGATCCCAAACTGTGCGTCTAAGGTCGATGGTAATAGGAGACAGGCGACACGATGTTTTACCCAGGTTCGGGCCCTCTCTATGGAGGTAATACCCTACGTCCTACTTGATTGATCTTGATGAATATGAGTATTACAAGAGTTGATCTACCACGAGATCATAATGGCTAAACCCTAGAGGTCTAGCTTGTATGATTATGATAGTGTGCCTTCTCCGGACTAAGTCCTCCGGTTTATATACACACCGGGAGGATCTAGGGTTACACAAGGTTGGTTACAAAGAAAGGAATCCACATAATTGGTCGCCAAGCTTGCCTTACACGCCAAGGAGAGTCCTATCCGGATACGGGTGTAGTCTTCGGTCTTTGTATTTTCACAGCACATCGGTTCGTCCCATGGCTAACAGGCCTGACGCCCAAGGACCCCTTAGTCCAGGACTCCCTCAGTATCCCCTGAACCTGGCTTCAATGACAAGGTATTCGGCCGTAGATCTGTCTTCGGCATTGCAAGGCGGATTCCTCCTTCCGAACTCCAAGATAATCTTCGGACGTATTGAACGTGTTCGGACCTGTAACACACACACCACACACAGCCGCAAAGAGGATATAATGTTCCATGAGTCCAATCTGCTGACAACTTTTTAGAACGTGACATCACGCTCGCCCGGTTTTTTGAACCGTTCCCTATCCCATCGTTCCACGTTTCCAGGCGCGGTTGCTATTGGCATGTTCTGTTGAAGCTGAGATCGTGTCCCCTTATTGTGGGATCCTCATTAATACGAGCGCGGGTAACCCAACCATTCCGTTGGAAAGATTCCTTAGGAATAGGCAGGCTTTCAGGCTTAGGAGGAGGCGTTCAATCCCCGCTGCCTTTATAAAGGAACCAAGGGCCGTCTTTTTTACGCCAAACTTCTCCTCAGCCTCTACATCCTCAAGTTCTAGCACCCAAGGTTCGACTTTGTTGCTTCAGGGTTCCCCATTATGTCCGGACCCAGCCCTCAAGGTCGATGGGCGGCTTCCTCCATTGCAAAGGAGGATATTGCGAAGCTTCAAGCGGCCAGATACCTGACCGCGGAGATCCACCATAGGCTTCCTGCTCAAGGGCAGGTTATCCCAACCACCAGATCTGGCGAGAGGGTCGTATTCATCTCACACTTCCTTCGAGGGCTAGGTCTCGCTCTTCACCCCTTCGTCCGGGGGCTAATGTTCTATTATGGACTAGATTTTCACGATCTAGCCCCAGAGTCTTTCCTCCATTTCTCGGCGTTCATCATTACGTGCGAGGCCTTCCTTCGAATCCCCCCACACTTTGGCTTATGGCTCAAGACCTTCAGTGTGAAACCAAAGGTAGTCGACGGGGAATAGGTGGAGTGCGGCGGTGCTATAGTCAGCCAGCTCACCAACACTCCTGGGCCAAAAGGCTCTTTTACTGAAACTTCCAATCAATGGCAGCGAGAGTGGTTTTATGTTACGGAGCCCCGTAGCACCAAGTGGGTAGCTGCACCCACGTTTCGCCCTGGCCCACCATTACAGCTTGCATCATGGGCCAACAAGGGGCTGGATTGGGGATTAGTTGATGAAGTGTGGACTCTACAAAGCCGCATCCGAACCCTCCTCGAGAGGGACATTGATCTTGTTAGTGTGATTCAAGTAATGTTGATTCGCCGAATCCTACCATGCCAGCGTAGGCCTCTCTGTATGTGGGAGTTCAATCCAGAAGGACCACGAACCCTCCAACACTTCTTCGGCATTATGCACAAAGGGATGTGGAAGTTGTTTTTCAGAAAACGAAAACATTGGCCGGACACTACAGAGGACACATGCCTCGACTACAACCGTCCGAATACCCCGGTAAGAACTTGACTTCTGAACACCCCCTTTTTTAAGTATGCCTAATACATTACTGAGCAAACTATCTCCTTCCAGAGCTGGATAAAGAAAGCGGAGCTGATTAGGTGTCCGGCCCCCTTCCCGAAGGTTCAGCAAATCATGTATTAACAAGGATGCTAGCCCCGGCACCGTACCAGATGCCTGTGAAGGAGGGCAAGGCAGAGAGGACCAAAGATGGCCCCCATCCCGAAGGTGTGTTAGACATTGTGTCCGGAGGAATCAAGATTCCATCATCTGAAGACAAAAATGAAGGGGAAGTCAACGTCTCTTCCCCCCATGGGAAGAAAAGGGCCGCCTCCGAAGATTGGGAGGAAAAGGCTCCTAAGCGAGGCAAGATGCCTTCGTTGGGTGGCTCGGGTTTGGAGGACAACGTCATCGCGTAGTCCCCATGATGAGGACAAGCCTCAGGCCAAATCGTAAGTGAACAAGAGTGTTTAAAACACATCCCATCCCTTTCTTGTAACATCTAGAATATATGTTTTCTGCAGTTCGGCACGTAGTCTTCTTCAACAATCCTCTTCCTCGGGGGATCTTCTCCCGGAGATGATGGAAAGTGAGACGCCTCCACCAATCTCCTCGCCCAATAGGGCAGACGACTTTGAGGTGTCATCGCGGAGGGTCTCTCCCGATCAACAAGTGGTGCGAGGGATTATGAAGACACAACCCGAAGGTGATACTTCGGTGGCCCAGGGTCCGGGGACCAACAATAAAGGCCCCGAACATTCCGATCTATAGCCGGATACGAATAAATGGATCCCTTCAAAGGGAGGTCGTACTCCTACAACAGCCTCCGAAGACCCAGAGGCACCGCATATATTGACGAACATGCTGCGACAAGCATCTGTCTCAGAGGAACATCGTACCTTGATGGGCACGATGGTCGAAAAGGTCCTATCCGCGAAAAGGGATTGAATGAGGCCTTCATGGGCCTGCTAAGAGGCTTCGAGGTTTGTACCGTAATATGTTCGATTGGGTTTTATTCAAGAATACACCTGTGTATAGATAGTAGCCCCTGAGACTCTGATTGGCTTCCCGAGGGAGGTGATCAGAGGATCAAAAGATATGCCTAGGAAGTAATATGATTAATTGGAACACAGGCTGTGACCTCCCCGGAAACTGTCCGAACTATAGAGGTTGCAGATTAGCAACACAAGAATGATGAGGCAGATACTGATATCGCGCTTATCAACAGGCGTCTTGATGAGCCGCAAGGTACGTATTCGGAGCAATCCTTACATATATGTGTTTGTAATATAAGCGTGCCGCTGAAAGTTGCATACTGGAATATGCATGGCTGCAGATGGTGCCGCCGCCATTGAGATTCTTCGGGCGGAGCTGGCCTAGGCCAAGGAGCAGGCCTGATTTAGTAACGCGGCCGCCGAAAAGGCATCAGCTGAGTTAAAGGCCGAACAAGCTGCTCGGCACCAAGACGAGGAGAAAATATCGTTGATGGCGCTCGAACTGAAAAATGCTACCAGCCACTGTGAATTCCTAGAGAAGGAGAATAAAGCCAAAGCGGTTGAGCTTGACAAGGCCTTGCGAGAGGCGAAAGAAGCGCAGTCCGAATCTAGAGTGGCACATGAGGAGATCCAGCAAGCTAGAGAGATTGCGGCCGGTAAGCCATTTTTATTACAGACTATGTTCGACGATCCGAATTATGCTCAGCTTAACCAAGTGTCGAGTTCTCCAGACGTGTTTTTGGACCTGCCGAAGAGTTCATCCGATGCGACGTAGTTTTACCAAGCACAAGAGGGATATGCAATGGAGAAGCTTTTCTGGTCATAGTTCGGCACATCAAAACACCCTCTGTTGCTGAATGAACAGATGTCCCAATGGGTCGAGCTTCATAGGATGTCCGGCACTGCCATGAAGAACGTCATACTTCAGCTGTGGCCGACTGAGCCGATTCTGAATAGCTATTTCTGCTTGGTGCGGTGGCTTGCTAATGCGGTGCCATGTATCGACGCCGTGAAGCGGTTGGCATGCATTGAAGGTGCACGGATGGCCTTTGCCCGAGTGAAGACATACTGGGGGAAGATGAAGGCCGTCGATGTTGCAGCGCAGGGTCCACCCAAGGGCAAGGACCATCACGCACTAGAGCATTACTTTGAGGACGTCTTAGAGGCTGCCCGCTTGATAGAGGGTCAATGTTCGAAAGGCATAATATTCGAGTGAACTCTTTACGAATTGTAAAAGAAAATTATTATAATCAGTCTATATTTTGATTTTACCTAAAGGCTTTTTTCCTCCTGTGCGGCCGTTTGTATATGAACTAAAAGGTTTCCAGTCGTCGGCTTTAGCCCCCTTGTAGGAAGTACGGGGGTGTTCGAAAAAGCATCTGATCGCTCTTGACCCAACGTCTTGGTCCGTGAAGGAGGTGTCAATGCGGCGAACCAGGCAACTAGACTATAGGGCGTTAACACTTTCACTTAGCCATAGGAGTTTTATGGTGGGTCTACGACATAGCCCCTGGTATGTATGCGGCTTATTCATATGATGCGTTTACATATTTAACCGGAAAGAGGTCCTTCATGTGACATGGAGGGAATCGCGAAAGATTCCGATAAGTCATCGAGTGGTTGACCAGCTCTCCCCGCATCATGACAGTAGTTTTTGGCTTTCTCTACTGAGGTGCTTAACCAGGTGAGCCGGAAGCACAATCATAGTAGTTCTCCCTTTACTACCCTAGCCGATAGAGCAGAACGTAGGATAGCAAGCACAGGAGCCGGGCAACCCAATTATTGACCCAAGACATGATTCGGAGCTGATGCATATAAGGCCAAACTCGCGACGCCGAAGTATGCTATAGAGCTATTCGGACTTGTCGACAACTCATTTGTTCCCATACCGAGCCCCTGGCAAGTTATGACGAGGTGTACGTTTGAAATAACCGTAGGGGCAAAACTCGGTCCTTTTAGAAAATAATGGATTATTTTTACTGGGATCTGAGTTATGTACCAATCGTGTATATAGATAACAAAGCCGTAACCCCGGCTATTTGATATGCCAGGGGTCGAAGGTGGAGGGAAAAGGCACTTTACAGGCTCGAAATAGAGAGTGCGGTCTACAAAAAGTTATTTTGGACCTCCTGTTGCACGTCTGCGCCACCTGTCCTCAGTGAAGGGATTCCTTGACGGAAATAGCCCTTGGGTGAGTGTACGAACCCAAACTCCAATAGAGTCTGAGGCCAGCCATTGAGCCACCTATGGAGGGAAACAAGAAAAAGGAAGAAGAAAGAAAAAATAGTTAGAAAAAAGAGAAGGTTATTGGAGTACTTTCAGGTCCGTCCGTATTGTGCTTTCGCCGGTGCCCAGGGTATTTTAAGTGCGTAGTTGTGTATGCACAGTACAGATTGTCCAGGTATATGCGGCAAACGGCGGAAGCTGAACTGATAGTCCTGTATGGGATTTGAACGGTCATGTTGAATAGAGACCGGTGGCTTAATGGCCGAGGAGGTATGTGGTGTAATGCCCCCGCTGTGTAGTTCGACTGAGATAGCCGTAGTGTGATCCTCTGCATGGAGAGAGCGCTCCATGCATTCCCTTGTAGGGGCTGTGTCATGTGTACCATGTTCACTGTCTTTACTTCGGGGGAAACTGCTTTTGACCCCCAGTGTTTGGTTGGCGAGTTTCGTCATCGTCGCCATCGCCGGGCAGCTTCTTCCCCTTGTATTCGGCATTTAACTTGCCGGCCTGTTTGAAGACCCAACGACTTATGTTGGTGTGGTTAGCTAGTTTATTAGGGTGGCCATGAATTTGGCAGGGCCTATCCAATATCTTATCCAAATTGGATAGTCCGTCTCTGTTTGCCTTGAATGGCTTCTTTCGTTGACCGGGTTTGGGGCCGCTGAATCTAGCGTTGACCGTTTTGTCGTGCGCTCCCCCATTACTATTGCCACGTTTGTGCTTATTGCGTCGTGGTTTCCCGTTGCCGTCACGAACTTCGGAAGTGCCCGGGTGGCTGGCAGTATTGCTTCTACGAGCGAGCCAACTGTCTTCTCCCGCGCAAAAGCGAGTCATCAGAGCGGTAAGGGTTGACATGGATTTTGGTTTTTCCCGATGGAGGTGGCAGGTGAGCCACTCGTCCTGGACACTATGTTCAAAGGCCGTTAGGGCTTCCGCATCCGGATAGTCCACGATTTGGTTCTTTTTAACTAAGAACCTAGTCCAGAGCTTCCTGGCTAACTCTCCAAGCTGCTGGACGATGTGACTTAAGTCATCGGCGTCTAGTGGCCGGATATATGTACCTTGTAAGTTGTCGCCGAAGGCGTCTTCCAGATCTTCTCAGCTGCCGATAGAGTTTTCAGGCAGACTGTTTAACCAGTACCTTGCTGGTCCTTTGAGTTTTAGTGGGAGGTATTTGATGGCATGAAGGTCATCTCCTCGAGCCATATGAATATGGAGAAGAAAATCCTCGATCCATACTGTGGGATCAGTTGTTCCATCATATGATTCGATATTCACGGGTTTAAACCCTGCTGGGAATTCATGCTCCATTACTTCGTCAGTGAAGCAGAGTGGGTGTGCGGCGCCTCTATATTGGGCCACGTCGCGACGTAGCTTAGATGGATTCCGTCTGCGGTTTTTGGCCCGGGCGTGACTAGACTTGTCCCGTCCGAATAGGTAGCCGACGTTGTGTGTCGAGGCACGTCCTAGCGATCCGCAGATCGATCTGGTATGTCCTCCTCTACTGTCCAGGTCCTGCCGAGGGTCGTATGTATGACCCCGAGCTGTTTTATCTCTAGTTTTTTCTTTGGGGTGAGGCGGGCTGTTGTTCGGCTTGAGCTGCCTCTTTATCCCGACTGCATGGTGGCCGGTTAGCCGCATTGTCCCGACCGCGTGGTACAGGCTCCGGCGCTTCCTTATCAAACTGAGGTAGCAATCTGCGCTGCGGGTAACCCTTGTTTTTGCGCCTGGAGCCGTATTCTTTGGACACTAGGATATATGTCCATCCATCGTTGAGCAGCTCTTGGTCAGCTTGAAGCTGCTGCTGTTTCTTTTTCAGGCTCCTTGCAGTGGCTAATAGCCGGCATTTAAAGTTCTCCTGCTCGAGAGGTTCCTCAGGCACGATGAAATCCTCATCGCCGAGGCTCTCCTCATCCTCGGAGAGCAGAAGATAATTGTTGTCCTCCGAGTCTTCGTGTATGGCCTGTTTGTCCTGCTTGGACGTTGCCCCAACAGGGGCTTCATTGTCTTCGGCATCGCCCGGGTTGTTGTTTTCTCTGGTGCCACTATTGATGTCTTTTGCGCGACATGACTTAGAGCGGTGCCGCTGACGCCATCGTCTATGCTGTGCCTCCGGGGGTTTATCCTCAACTAGACCTTCTTTGTCATTGTCGTTAGTTTCTTTAGGTGTATCCACCATGTATACGTAGTATGAAGAAGTGACCATCCAACGTCCATTAAATGGCAGGTTTTGGCCCTGCTCCTCATCGGCATCATCGTCTATACCGTTGAAGCCTTTGGAGCCGCAATCAGACATGTCGGTTAAGTCGTTGACAGTGGCTATGGAGTGGGTGGCGGGTGGAGAACAAGATTCTCCATCATCGCCCCCTAGTTCAAACCGAACATAGTTCGGTTGTGAGTCCCCCGCCAAGGACAGGTTCTTTAATGAGTTTAGCACATCGCCCAAAGGAGAGTGCTGGAAGATGTCTGTGGCGCTAAATTCGAAGATCGATAAACGATCAAGTTCGGTGTCCGCGGGCTCACATGGTTCAGAACTGATGACCGGAGACGAGTCCGGAGCTCCGGTGGCACAGGTATCGTGTGAGATTAAGTCTATGCGTGGCTCCAACGTCGGGGAATCTGTGGCCTCTGTGTCGGGGTTGAGTCTCCCGTCCTTGGATGGCACAGTCTGCTCCGGATCTAAGGCCAGAGCGGTTATGGGAGCTGTCTCCTAGATGCAGTCTGATGACAGATTTAGGTCATGTCTCTCTGGGTGACCAGGAGTGGTGGCTGCAGTCTCGAATCCGGTGAAGATCAAGTCTCCACGGATGTCCGCAACATAGTTCAAGCTCCCAAATCTGACCTGATGGCCAGGGGCGTAGCTTTCGATCTGCTCCAGATGGCCAAACGAATTGGCCCGCATTGCGAAGCCGCTGAACACAAAGATTTGTCCCGGGAGGAAAGTTCCTCCTTGGACAGCGTCATTATTGACAGTTGAAGGGGCCATCAAACCTTTTGGCGACAGCACAGTGGAACTCTCAATGAAAGCACCAATGTCGGTGTCAAAACCGGCGGATCTCGGGTAGGGGGTCCCGAACTGTGCATCTAAGGTCGATGGTAACAGGAGACAGGGGACATGATGTTTTACCCAGGTTCAGGCCCTCTCTATGGAGGTAATACCCTACGTCTTGCTTGATTGATCTTGATGAATATGAGTATTACAAGAGTTGATCTACCATGAGATCGTAATGGCTAAACCCTAGAGGCCTAGCTTGTATGATTATGATAATGTGCCTCCTCCGGACTAAGTCCTCCTGTTTACAAAGACACCGGGGGGATCTAGGGTTACACAAGGTCGGGTACAAAGAAAGGAATCCACATATTTGGCCGCCAAGATTTCCTTCCACACCAGGGAGAGTCATATCCGGATACGGGTGCAGTCTTCAGTATTTGTATCTTCACAGCCCATCAGTCCGGTCCATGGCTAACAGGCCGGACGCCCGAGGACCCCTTAGTCCAAGACTCCCTGAGCGACCACCAGAGGTGGGAGCACCATCTCGGCATAGCCGAGATGGACGAGAAAGCCATGGCGTTGTGGTGCCAATGCTTCCAGCAGGACATCATCAACGAGCGTGAGTTCTACGCGCAAAGGAGGGTGGAGAGGGAGAAGAGGAGGGCGGAGCGAGCCGCCTATCACGAGGACAAGCAGGCGCGAAAAGCGGACACTCAATTCAACATGAGGCTAGGACCAGCGTCGCCTTGGGAATCTGACAACGATCGGTATCTTCACGCCTACATTGAGACATCGGAGGAGGACATCACCGAGGAGGAGTCGGACGACGAGGAGTAGTTGAATTATCTATTTTTTTATCTATCTATGTTATATCTATGTTGAGAACTATCTATGTCTCTACTCTCTAGTCTCTACACTAGTAGAAAAAGGGGCTTTTGTTCGGGCCTGGCTAGCCCATTAATCCCGGTTCTGCCACGAACCGGGACCAATCTATGCATTCGTCCAAGTTCTTTAGCCCAGGGGGGCGGCCGGGGCCTCGTGGGCATTGGTCCCGGTTCGTATGGACCCATTTGTCCCGGTTCTAGGCACGAACCGGGACCAATGGGCCTCGCTCTTGGCACACAAACATTGGTCCCGGTTCTTGGCTCGAAGCGGGACAGAAGGCTGGGCTTTAGTCCCGGTTCCAGCCACGAACCGGGACAAATGAGTTGCCTATATATACCCCATCGCCGGCGAGCAGAGCACTCCACGGTGCTCTGTTTTTTGCTGGCCGGCGAGGAAGGGCATTTGGGTGCTCTAGCTCACCTCTTATGCATGTGAGGTGTTCGATGAAATGCCCGAGCCACACTAGTTAAGCTTTCTCCTCTCGAAGCTCGACCTCCGAGCTCCATTTTTTTTGAGATTTGTCTAGGTTTAGCGGTCCGTCACGCCCCGTCCTCGTCTTCACCGCTGTCGGTCCCCCGCGCCAATCTCGTCGCCGGCACCACCGTGGTGAGCCTCTTGTTCTTATCTTCTTTTTGAAAGAAAAAAAATCTTACTTTAGATAGATACTTGTCTAATTTTCTTACTTTTGACACACATAATTATATATAATGCATGCAGATGAACCGGCAATGGATGTACGGTGATAGACACACCTCCGAGTAGATTAAGGGCGTGCATAAATTTCTCGAAGTGGCTAAGGCAAACAAGCAGAATGGTTTTATGTTTTATCCATGCCCTGATTGTGGGAATACGAGGTCTTACTCTGACAAGAAAATACTTCACACCCACCTGCTTTATAAGGGTTTCATGCCACACTATAATGTTTGGACGAAGCACGGAGAAATAGGGGTTATGTTGGAAGACAGCAAAGAAGAAGAGGACAATGACAACTATGTGCCCCTGAATATAGTGATGCTGCAACGGGGGAAGCTGAAGATCAAGAGGAACCAGACGATGTGCCCGATGATGATCTCCGCCGGGTCATTGTTGACGCAAGGGAAAAGTGCGAAAGTGAAAAGGAGAAGCTGAAGTTCGATCACATGTTAGAGGATCACAAAAAAAGGGTTGTACCCCAATTGCGAAGATGGCAACACAAAGCTCGGTACCGTACTGGAATTGTTGCAGTGGAAGGCAGAGAATTCTGTGCCTGACAAAGGATTTGAGAAGCTACTGAAAATATTGAAGAAGAAGCTTCCAAAGGTTAACGAATTGCCCGACAATATGTACGCAGCAAAGAAGGTCGTATGCCCTCTAGGATTGGAGGTGGAGAAGATACATGCATGCCCTAATGACTGCATCCTCTACCGCGGTGCGTACAAGGATTTGAACGCATGCCCGGTATGCGGTGCATTGCGGTATAAGATCAGATGAGATGACCTTGGTGATGTTGAGGGCGAGCCCCGCAGGAAGAGGGTTCCTGCAAAGGTGATGTGGTACGCTCCTATAATACCACGGTTGAAATGACTGTTCAGAAACAAAGAGCATGCCAAGTTTATGCGATGGCATAGTGAGGACCGTAAGAAAGATGGGAAGTTGAGAGCACCTGCTGATGGGTCGCAGTGGAGAAAAATCGAGAGAAAGTACTGGGCACAGTTTGCAAGTGAACCAAGGGAGATATGGTTTGCTTTAAGCGTGGATGGCATTAATCCTTTTGGGGAGCAAAGCAGCAATCACAGCACCTGGCCCGTGACTCTATGTATGTATAACCTTCCTCCTTGGATGTGCATGAAGCGGAAGTTCATTATGATGCCAATTCTCATCCAAGGCCCAAAGCAACCCGGCAACGACATTGATGTCTGCCTAAGGCCATTAGTTGAAGAACTTTTACAGTTGTGGAATGGAAATGGTGTACGTGTGTGGAATGAGTACAAACAACAGGAATTTAACCTGCATGCGTTGTTGTTTGTAACCATCAATGATTGACCCGCTCTCAGTAACCTTTCAGGACAGACAAACAAGGGATACCACGCATGCACACACTGTTTAGCTGACACCGAAAGTATATACCTGGACAGATGCAGGAAGAATGCATACCTGGGCCATAGTCAATTTCTCCCGACCAACCATCAATGTCGAAAGAAAGGCAAGCATTTCAAAGGCGAGACAGATCACCGGAAGAAGCCCGCCATGCGTACTGGTGATCACGTACTTGATATGGTCTCTGATTTACACGTAATATTTGGAAAGAGTCCCGGCGGACTTGCTGTTCCGAATGACGCTGAGGGACGCGCACCCATGTGGAAGAAGAAATCTATATTTTGGGACCTACCCTACTGGAAAGAGCTAGAGGTACGCTTTTCAATCGACCTGATGCACATGATGAAGAACCTTTGCGTGAACCTGTTAGGCTTCTTGGGCGTGTATGGGAAGACAAAAGATACAGTTGAGGCAAGGGAGGACCTGCAACGTTTGCACGAAAGAGACGGCATGCCTCCAAAGCAGTATGAAGGTCTTGCCAGCTATGCTCTTACCAAAGAAGAGAAGGAAATCTTTTTTAAATGCCTACTTAGTATGAAGGTCCCGACTGGCTTCTCGCCGAATCTAAAGGGAATAATAAATATTCCAGAGAAAAAGTTCCAGAACCGAAAGTCTCATGACTGCCATGTGATTATGACGCAACTGCTTCCGGTTGCATTGAGGGGGCTTCTATCAAAAAACGTCTGATTAGCCATTATGAAGCTATGTGCATTCCTCAATGCAATCTCTCAGAAAGTGATCGATCCAGAAATCATACCAAGGCTAAGGAGTGATGTGGCGCAATGTCTTGTCCGTTTTGAGCTGGTGTTCCCACCATCCTTCTTCAATATCATGACGCACGTCCTAGTTCATCTAGTCGATGAGATTGTCATTCTGGGCCCCATATTTCTACACAATATGTTCCCCTTTGAGAGGTTCATGGGAGTCCAAAAGAAATATGTCCGTAAACGTGCTAGGCCAGAAGGAAGCATCTCCATGGGCCATCAAACAGAGGATGTCATTGGGTTTTGTGTTGACTTCATTCCTGGCCTTAAGAAGATAGGTCTCCCTAAATCGCGGTATGATGGGAGACTGACTAGAAAAGGCACGCTAGGAGTGAACTCAATAATATGCAGGGATGGGCATTCTTGGTCTCAAGCACACTACACAGTTCTACAGAACTCTACCTTGGTGACCCCGTATGTCGATGAACACAAGAACAGTCTGCGCTCCAAACACCTGGAGCAGTGTGACGACTGGATTACATGTGAACACATCAGGACTTTCAGTAGTTGGTTGGAAACACATCTCAGAGGTGACAATAAGGATGGCAATGGGTTGGGTTTGGATCGGGTTGAACAATACCAAATCCATATCCATATCCATGAAGGCAGTCTCAGCCCATCCATGAAAAAATCCATGGGCGAAAAATTGTGACCATGTCCAAATCCGATGGATATCCATCGGGTCCTCTCAAGACATATACATAAGACATAACTCATTACACAATGTGCACTCTGCATTGGCGTGCTCACTCCCTGCCGTGCATTCATAGCCCTTGCATTGTCCCACTGCTACGGCCATGCATCAATGTGTGTGTGGAAAAGTGAAGATGGAGCTGGGTTGTCACAGGCCAGTAGTGGCTGCTGCAGAGATCCACCTTACGTGGGGGTAGCGGCTGGCAGTGGCGACCTCCTCTAGGGCTATGAGAGGAGTAACTCAAGAAGATGGCACCGATTCTCAATAACAAGTCATTTAATTAGTGTAGATAATAGGATGAGAAGGTGCGTTGGAGTATGTTGCGGTGGGGATTGTGTAATTTCTTTTGGATGTTTTAGATAAAGGATAAAATTATAGTGGAACATGTGACTATGGGGTAGGGGTAGCAGAATATTGCTCATTAAGTCAGACGATCGGGTCGAGTTTGGATATATCCATGGGTACAAGATTATGTCCATGCCCTATCCACGAGTAATTGGATCTGGTTTGGATGCTACCCATGGGCACAAAAGCATATCCAAACCCTATCCATGCGGGTTGGATATCCATGGGTATCCATGTCCATGGATAAAATTGCCATCCTTAGGTGACAACACTGTTTGTGATGAGCTGTACTCGTTGTCCAGGGGACCATCTTCAACTGTATTGACTTACAAAGGATACGAGATAAGTGGGAATACATTTTACACGATCGCCCAAGATCAAAAGAGCACCAACCAAAACAGCGGTGTCTGCTTTGATGCAGCAACCGAGAGGGGAAAGGACACATATTATGGTTACATAGTGGACATATGGGAACTTGACCGCGGACATGATTTTAAGGTCCCTTTGTTTAAGTGCAAATGGGTCAATCTATCAAGAGGCGGGGTACAGGTAGACCCACAGTACGGAATGACAACACTGGATCTGAACAATCTTGGGTACACTGACGAACCGTTCGTCCTAGCTGATGATGTGGCATAGGTTATCTATGTGAAGGACATGTCTACCAAACCAAGAAAAAGAAAAGATAAGGAAGCGAATACATCATACGATGAGCCAACGCGGCACATAGTTCTTTCAGGAAAAAGGGACATCGTGGGAGTGGAGGGCAAGACAGACATGTCCGAAGATTATGAAAAGTTTCATGAAATTCCTCCCTTCAAAGTCAAGGCTGACCCCAAGCATCCTAATAAATGATGAAGATTATCCATGGTTACGGCGCAATAAGCAAAGGACACAACCGAAGAAAAAGTGAAGACTTTCTCTCCACAACTATTATGATGATACCATGCCAACTTTCAACCTTTTCCTAGTTCATTTGAAATGCATGTTGTAACACACGAGTTTCCGTATGAAACCCTGATATCTTGAAACAGAATGTCCATTTTGTTGAAATGCTTTGAATGTTGCATTTTATAAACCTCTAGTATTATTGAAACTAAAATTATATAGAATTTATGCAACTAAAATTATCACAGTATTTTCTGTTCAAAACATTAAAAGCAAAAAGAATTTTATTGATGATGTGGCTTATAGCTCAATAATAATAAGTAAATGCTTTTCAATTTAAGGGTCTTATAGCTCAAAATAATCAGTAAATGCATGAAAAATAACAAATGAAGTCAGAAAGGGTTGAAAATTGATGATGTGGCTTTGAATGGTGCATTTTGAACACACAAAAAGTCAGGAGTTCACAGAATTTTCATAAAAAACTTTTTTGTTACAAACTCTAATAGCAAAAAGAATTATCATAAAATAAATTAAATAAGTAATTAGAAACAAAATAATATAAATTTTAATAAAATATATAAGTATAAACAAAACAAAATAAAATAAAATAAAATAAACTTTAATAACTTAAATAAAATTTATGAAACTAAAATTATCAAAGTATTTTCTGTTCAAAACATTATAAGCAACCTCTAGTATTATTGAAACTAAAATTACATATAAAATCGATGCAACTAAAATTATCAAAGTATTTTCTGTTCAAAATCATTAAAAGCAAAAAGAATTTTCATAAAGAACTTTTTTGTTAGAAACTTTAATAGCAAAATTACATAATAAGTAAGTAATTAGAAACAAAATAAAATAAAATAAATAAGTTTTTGTTGTAAGTAGAAACAAAACAAAATAAATAAAGCAAAAAAGAAAACAAAAAACATGGAAAAATAAAAAGTATGTAACCTACTGGGCCTCCACGGCCTGAATACGACTAGAAACCCATCCATGGGCCAGGATTCAGGCCCGCAGAAGGCCCAGTAGGCCCATCAGGCATACCAGTGACAATTAGGCCCGAAAGCCTGCAATGGAGAGGAGCTCGAGAGGGGTGTGGCAGTGGGGCTTATAAACCACTGCGCGTCCCTCTCAGCTAGCGAGTTGGGACTAAACATTTGGGCATGGGCAGCACGAGGCCTTTGGTCCCGGTTGGGGCGACCAACCGGGACTAAAGGGGGGCATTGGAACTGGTTCGTGGCACCAACCGGTACGAATGCCCCCCTTTGGTACCGGTTGGTGCCACCAACCGGAACCAAAGGCTGCCACTTCCCGCCCTTTGGGCTGCTGAAAACTGACCTTTGGTCCCTGTTCGTGGCACCAACTAGTATTAAAGGGGGGCATTGGTCCCGATTTGTTGCCACGAACCGGAACAAATGCTCTGGGTATATAAGCTGGACTTGTTAAAATTTCACAATCAGTTGCCCCCTGCCCTCCGCCGCCCCCGAGCCGCCCCCCATTGCCGTCGCCCTCCGCCGCCCCCGGGCCACCCCCCGTCGTCGTCGTCGTCGCCCTCCGCCCCCCACCGCCATCGCGGTCGCCCTCCGCCACCCCTGCCGTCGCCCTACGCCCCCACCGTCGCCCTCCGC
>NC_041390.1:470761998-470805516 GCF_002162155.2 Triticum dicoccoides
GCCCTCTGCCCCCCACCGCCGTCGCCCTCGCCGGCCGCCCCCGATGTGAGCCCCCTTTTTTTCATATATGTATTAATTTTTTATTTAGATTGTTAGTAGATATCGATTTTGGTTTAGTGCATTTTAGGTTAGTGTAGAGGAAAAAGTAAATTAAGGAAAAGGAAGAAAAGATGAAGAAGGAAAGAAGGAAGAAGAAGAAGAAAAAGAAGCAGGAGAGGAAGAAGGAGAAGAAGAAGGAGAAGAAGAGGAGAGGAAGAAGAGGAAAAAAGAGGAGAAGAAGAAAAAAAATAGAATATTTTCTATTTTTCTCTTCTTCTCCTCTTTTTTTGTTCTTTTTTTTCTTCGATCTTCTCCTCTATTAATCCTTTCTTCTTCTCCTCTTTTTTCTTCTTCCGGACACCACGGAGGTGGTTAATTAGTAGTTGAACTAGTTAAACTAGTTTATTTATAGTAAAGTCCTAATTAGTAGTTGAACTAGTTGATTTAATAAAACTACTTTATCTATAGTAAGTGCTTAATTAATTAGTAGTTGAACTAGTTGATTTAATAAAACTACTTTATTTTACTATATATAGAAGTAGTTTATTTTTAGTAAGTACTACTTTATTCTATTTATAGTAAGTGCTTAGTAGTTGAACTACTTGATTTAATAAAACTAGTTTATTTTACTATAGAAGTAGTTTATTTTTAGCAAGAAAACTAATAGAACTATTTTATTTTTTTAGTTAAAGCACTTATTCCCGCATCGACGTCGATGATGCCTATCCCGCATCCTCGTCGTCGACTCGACGGAGGAGGCCGGCTTGATCAGAGGGGCCATGTCCGGGACTGGGCTCTGCCGGGATGGTTTTGGGATGTGCTACCTTCCGGGGGGCGTAGGTTGGTGAGGAGCCATCCCGTCGTTGACCCGGTCCTTGTTTGGTGGCGGTCGCGTGGGCCAGTGACAGTGCCGAGGCTTACGGACCCCGCGGAGGTGGTACGTCACCGTGTCAGCGAGGAGGATGAGCACATTCATTGCTACATGGTTGTGTTGGAGGGCAGGTTTGACAATACCTGGCAGGTTCTTCAAGGATCTCACTACAGCGATCCTGTGATGGTTCCTTCTCTTTGGGTGTCCACCGCCCGTGCCGATACCCGTCGGGCGCTACGGTTCTAGCTGTACTAGAGATGTTATATGTATGATAGTATTCGAGGTGTATTAGTGATAATATTCGACGATGTACGGACGCAAGAGATGATGAAGTTTTTCTTATAATTGAATGTGTCCTAATTTGAATACTACTTTATTTTGCAATATGATTTTGCTTATTGAATGCTCAAATTGGAAAACTACTCCTACTTTGAATGCTAAAATTGGAGAGCACTATGCAAGGCGTATGCATATGATTAGTTGATAGCTTATAGGATTTTTGTTTTTGCAGAAATCTAGGAGCCCCCCTCCATCATCCCCGCCGTCGTCTCCATCACCGACCCCCTCCGACCTCGAGGTGAGACCAGCCAAATCCTTTTTTAGAAAGATAATTAAACAATATTTTGGGTTGACTTTAAGTCTGCCGAGTCTCCACCATATATGAGAGGACAAAGAAGCCCGACTGTTGTCGTGGGGGTCGTTTCTCCTTCTTATCTGGGTGCTAGACCTTTGTTATGCACTAGGGGAAGAAGGAGTAACGACCATCACCGACAGTCGCAAATGTCAGAGAGGAATCAGTGAGGGAGAGTTCCACCATATATATATGAGAGGACTAAGAATCCCGACTGTTGTCGTGGGGGTCGTTTCTCCTTCTTCTCCGGGTGCTAGACCTTTGTTATGCACTAGGGGAAGAAGGAGTAACGACCATCACCGACGTCGCAAATGTTAGAGAGGAATCAGTGAGGGAGAGTTCCACCATATATATATGAGAGGACGAAGAATCCCGACTGTTGTTGTGGGGGTCGCTTCTCCTTCGTTCCTGTGTTCTAGACATTTTGGTGTAATGCACTCGGGGACGAAGTGAGGAGCGACCATCACCGAGAGTCGAATATATACACCACGTGAGCTGAGAGTTTTCAAGAAAAGACTCGACAGACCGATAGTCAACCTGTGATGAATAATAATGATCTAATTTAGTTTTTGTAGTATATATATTTAATTATACAAGTTTAATCTTTGAATTATGAACGTAGGAATTGTCGTCATTAGACGACGAAAGTCTCCCGGGGGAGTGTAGCTGGTGCCACGACAAGCGAGGTCTGTGCGACAGGCCTCACATGGACGATGATCGGCACTTCAGCATTAAGCTCGAGGAGACCTTTGATGTTCAAACAGTACGCAACGATGACAACTATTTTTTCGTAATTAAGCATGACTACAACTATTTCAATGTGTAATTTTCATCTTTTACAATTCTAGTAGCTTATCCCATGCCATGCAAGACGCTATGTCTTGGAGAGGATGGATTTTGAAGACCATGAAAGTTTCAAAACAATGAAAAATCACCTAAGGACTCATCATGATGTGGATTTTGAAGTAAAGTTGTACGATTCTGAGAGCATAACCTATTTTGGTTGCAAAAAATGAGAAGCACTTTGCAAGATGTATGGTTTTGATGAGGATATGCTTGTCACCATGGATCTTGGTGATCCTGAAATCGAGCAAGACAATATGGACATTTGGGTCCTTGTTGGTACGCCTCCAATTCTACCTCTATGTGAGTTTCTCAAACATAGTTAGTAGCTAATTTATATTGTTTATTTCAAAATAGTTGACAGCTTATTTCCATTGATGGCTTATTTTCATTCTTCAAAGAATGTGCAGGAGATGGTAGACAAAACCCACTACACCGATGGCTCCGAATTAACTTATCAGGAGAAAAATCGTCTGGTCGGATTTTGTACAGATATTTAGAATTACAATATCTACAATCAAACTCCTCAACATTATGGTCAATACGTCCACTAGTGCACGTGTTGAACTACGGTAACTACCATGGAGATACCCTGGTAAGATTTTTTACTATTACGACATCCATGCATCTTTTGCATATGTCTAAAACTAGTACATCATTGCTAACTATGAAGTTATTACTATGTTTTTCAACAGAGAATCCCAGAGGATTGTGTGCCTCGTTTGATGTATCAGAATGGCAGCCTTCGTGTTTTGAACATATATCCAGGTCATCCTACGAATCTCAACTGTCCATACTGGATTTCTCAAAGAAGTGGAGACATGCTAATCAAAAAATGGAAAAAATGTATGGACAGCCGTAAGGAGGTTCTTGGAAGCAAAAGGAAGCGAAACGCAAGAATTGGAGACAGGATGATCTCCATTCTCCATAATGGAGAGTCAGAGTCTATATTGATTTATGCTATTTAACCTTAAAGACGGTATTTAGGTCGTACCTAATACTGATGATCATGTGCTAAGAATAATTAAGTAGGGTTGGTTCGATGACTATCAAGATGATGATCATATGACTTGTTATTAATAACAAGTAGAAGTTGTATGATGATGATTGATGCGAGCATGAAGAGTTATTATATATCTTTTTGGGGAACGTAGTAATTTCAAAATTTTCCTACGCACACGCAAGATCATGGTGATGCATAGCAACGAGAGGGGAGAGTGTGATCTACGTACCCTTGTAGATCGACAACGGAAGCGTTTGGTTGATGTAGTCGTACGTCTCCATGGCCCGACCGATCAAGCACCGAAACTACGGCACCTCCGAGTTCTAGCACACGTTCAGCTCGATGACGATCCCCGGACTCCGATCCAGCAAAGTATCGGGGAAGAGTTCCGTCAGCACGACGGCGTGGTGATGATCTTGATGCACTACCGTCGCAGGGCTTCGCCTAAGCACCGCTACAATATTATCAAGGACTATGATGGAAGGGGGCACCGCACACAGCTAAGAATATGATCACGTGGATCAACTTGTGTGTAGAGGTGCCCCCCTGCCCCCGTATATAAAGGAGCAAGGGAGGAGGAGGCCGGCCCTAGGAGGGGCGCGCCAAGTGTGGAGTCCTACTAGGACTCCCTAGTCCTAGTAGGATTCCACCTCCCATATGGAATAGGAAAAGAGAAAGGGAAAAGGAGAAGGAAGGAAGGGGGCGCCCCCCTTCCCTAGTCCAATTCGGACCAGACCAAGGGGAGGGGTGCGGCCACCCTTGAGGCCCTTTTTCTTCTTTCCCGTATGGCCCAATAAGGCCCAATACGTATTCCCGTAACTCTCCGGTACTCCGAAAAATACCTGAATCACTCGGAACCTTTCCGATGTCCGAATATAGTCGTCCAATATATCGATTTTTACGTCTCAACCATTTCGAGACTCCTCGTCATGTCCCCGATCTCATCTGGGACTCCGAACTCCTTCGGTACATCAAAACTCATAAACTCATAATATGTCTGCCATCGAAACCTTAAGCGTGCGGACCCTACGGGTTCGAGAACAATGTAGACATGACCGAGACACATCTCCAGTCAATAACCAATAGCGGAACCTGGATGCTCATATTGGCTCCCACATATTCTACGAAGATCTTTATCGGTCAGACCGCATAACAACATACGTTGTTCCCTTTGTCATCGGTATGTTACTTGCCCGAGATTCGATCGTCGGTATCTTAATACCTAGTTCAATCTCGTTACCGGCAAGTCTCTTTACTCGTTCCGTAATACATCATCTCATAACTAACTCATTAGTTGCAATGCTTGCAAGGCTTATGTGATGTGCATTACCGAGAGGGCCCAGAGATACCTCTCCGACAATCGGAGTGACAAATCCTAATCTCGAAATACGCCAACCCAACATGTACCTTTGGAGACACCTGTAGAGCACCTTTATAATCACCCATTTACGTTGTGATGTTTGGTAGCACACAAAGTGTTCCTCCGGCAAACGGGAGTTGCATAATCTCATAGTCAAAGGAACATGTATAAGTCATGAAGAAAGCAATAGCAACATACTAAACGATCGGGTGCTAAGCTAATGGAATGAGTTATGTCAATCACATCATTCTCCTAATGATGTGATCCCGTTAATCAAATAACAACTCTTTTGTTTATGGTTAGGAAACATAACCATCTTCGATTAACGAGCTAGTCAAGTAGAGGCATACTAGTGGCACTTTGTTTGTCTATGTATTCACACAAGTATTATGTTTCCGGTTAATACAATTCTAGCATGAATAATAAACATTTATCATGATATAAGGAAATAAATAATAACTTTATTATTACCTCTAGGGCATATTTCCTTCAGTCTCCCACTTGCACTAGAGTCAATAATCTAGTTCACATCGCCATGTGATTTAACAGCAATAGTTCACATCACCATGTGATTAACACCCATAGTTCACATCGATATGTGATCAACACCCAAAGGGTTTACTAGAGTCAGTAATCTAGTTCACATCGCTATGTGATTAACACCCAAAGAGTACTAAGGTGTGATCATGTTTTGCTTGTGAGATAGTTTTAGTCAACGGGTCTGTCACATTCAGATCCGTAAGTATTTTGCGAATTTCTATGTCAACAATGCTCTGCACGGAGCTACTCTAGCTTATTGCTCCCACTTTCAATATGTATCTAGATCGAGACTTAGAGTCATCCAGATCTGTGTCAAAACTTGCATCGACGTAACTTTTTACGACAAACCTTTTTGTCACCTCCATAATTGAGAAATATTTCCTTATTCCACTAAGGATAATTTTGAACGTTGTCCAGTGATCTACTCTTAGATCACTATTGTACTCCCTTGCTTAACACAGTGTAGGGTATATAATAGATCTGGTACACAGCATGGCATACTTTATAGAACCTATGGTTGAGGCATAGGGAATGACTTTCATTCTATTTCTATCTTCTGCCGTGGTCGGGCTTTGAGTCTTACTCAATTTCACACCTTGCAACATAGGCAAGAACTCTTTCTTTGACTGTTCCATTTTGAACTACTTCGAAATCTTGTCAAGGTATGTACTCATTGAAAAAACTTATCAAGCGTCTTGATCTATCTCTATAGATCTTGATGCTCAATATGTAAGCAGCTTTATCGAGGTCTTTCTTTGAAAAAAAATCCTTTTAAACACTCCTTTATGCTTTGCAGAATAATTCTACATTATTTCCGATCAAGAATATGTCATACACATATACTTATCAGAAATGCTGTAGTGCTCCCACTCACTTTCTTGTAAATACAGGCTTCACCGCAAGTCTGTATAAAACTATATGCTTTGATCAACTTATCAAAGCGTATATTCCAACTCCGAGATGCTTGCACCAGTCCATAGATGGATCGCTAGAGCTTGCATATTTTGTTAGCAACTTTAGGATTGACAAAACCTTCTGGTTGTATCATATACAACTCTTCTTTAAATCCATTAAGGAATGTAGTTTTGTTTATCCATTTGCCAGATTTCATAAAATTGCGGCAATTGCTAACATGATTTGGACAGACTTAAGCATCGCTACGAGTGAGAAAAATTTCATCGTAGTCAACACCTTGAACTTTGTCAAAAACATTTTTCGATAAGTCTATCTTTATAGATAGTAACACTACTATCAGCGTCCGTCTTCCTCTTGAAGATCCATTTTTTCTATGGCTTGCCGATCATCGGGCAAATCCATCAAAGTCCATACTTTGTTCTCATACATGGATCATATCTCAGATTTCATGGCCTCAAACCATTTCGCATAATCTGGGCTCATCATCCCTTCCTCATAGTTCGCAAGTTCGTCATGGTCTAGTAACATGACTTCCAGAACATGATTACCGTACCACTCTGGTGCGGATCTCACTCTGGTTAACCTACGAAATTCGGTAGTAACTTGATCTGAAGTTACATGATCATTATCATTAGCTTCCTCACTAATTGGTGTAGTAGTCACAGGAACAGATTTCTGTGATGAACTACTTTCCAATAAGGGAGAAGGTACAATTACCTTATCAAGTTCTACTTTCCTCCCACTCACTTCTTTCAAGAGAAACTCCTTCTCTAGAAAGGATCCATTCTTAGCAATGAATGTCTTGCCTTCGGATCTGTGATAGAAGGTGTACCCAATAGTCTCCTTTGGGTATCCTATGAAGACATATTTCTCCGATTTGGGTTTGAGCTTATCAGGATGAAACTTTTTCATATAAGCATCACAATCCCAAACTTTAAGAAACGACAACTTTGGTTTCTTGCCAAACCATAGTTCAGATTGTGTCGTCTCAACGGACCTAGATGGTGCCCTTTTAAACGTGAATGCAGTTGTCTTTAATGCATAACCCCAAAACGATAGTGGTAGATCGGTAAGAGACATCATATATCGCACCATATCTAATAAAGTACGGTTATGATGTTCGGACACACCATTATGCTGTGGTGTTCCAGGTGGCGTGAGTAGTGAAACTATTTCACATTGTTTTAACTGAAGGCCAGACTCGTAACTCAAATATTTTACCTCTGCGATCATGTCGTAGAAACTTTTATTTTCTTGTTACGATGATTCTCCACTTCACTCTGAAATTCTTTGAACTTTTCAAATATTTCAGACTTGTGTTTCATTAAGCAGATATACCCATATCTGCTCAAATCATCTGTGAAGGTCAGAAAATAATGATACCCGCCATGAGCCTTAATACTCATCGGATCTCATACATCAGTATGTATTATTTCCAATAAGTCAGTTGCTCGCTCCATAGTTAGGGAGAACGGTGTTTTAGTCATCTTGCCCATGAGGCATGGTTCGCAAGCATCAACTGATTCATAATCAAGTGATTCCAAAAACCCTTTAGCATGGAGTTTCTTCATGCGCTTTACACCAATATGACCTAAACGGCAATGCCACAAATAAGTTGCATTATCATTATTAACTTTGCATCTTTTGGTTTCAATATTATGATTATGTGTATCACTACGATTGAGATCCAACGAACTATTTTCATTGGGTGTGTAACCATATAAGGTTTTATTCATGTAAACAGAACAACAATTTATTCTCTTACTTAAATGAATAACCGTATTACAATAAATATGATCAAATCATATTTATGCTCAACGCAAACACCAAATAACACTTATTTAGGTTCAACACTAATCCCGAAATTATAGGGAGTGTGCGATGATGATCATATCAATCTTGGAACCACTTCCAACACACATCGTCACTTCACCCTTAACTAGTCTCTGTTTATTCTGCAGCCTCCGTTTCAAGTTACTAATCTTAGCAACTGAACTAGTATCAAATACTGAGGGGTTGCTATAAACACTAGTAAAGTACACATCAATAACATGTATATCAAATATACTTATGTTCACTTTGCCATCCTTCTTATCTGCCAATCACTTGGGGTAGTTCCGCTTCTAGTGACCAGTCCCTTTGTAGTAGAAACACTTAGTCTCAGGCTTAGGACCAGACTTGGGCTTCTTCACTTGAGCAGCAACTTGCTTGCTGTTCTTCTTGAAGTTCCCCTTCTTCCCTCTGCCCTTTTCTTGAAACTAGTGGTCTTGTCTACCATCAACACTTGATGTTTTTCTCGATTTTTACCTTCGTCAATTTCCGCATTACGAAGAGCTTGGGAATCGTTTCCGTTATCCCTTGTATATCATAGTTCATCACGAAGTTCTACTAACTTGGTGATGGTGACTAGAGAATTCTGTCAATCACTATCTTATCTGGAAGATTAACTCCCACTTGATTCAAGCGATTGTAGTACTCAGACAATCTGAGCACATGCTCATTAGTTGAGCGATTCTCCTCCATCTTTTAGCTATAGAACTTGTTGGAGACTTCATATCTCTCAACTTGGGTATTTGCTTGAAATATTAACTTCAACTCCTGAAACATCTCATATGCTCCATGACGTTCAAAAAGTCTTTGAAGTCCCGATTCTAAGCCATTAAGCATGGTGCACTAAACTATCAAGTAGTCATCATATTGAGCTAGCCAAACGTTCATAACGTCTGCATCTGCTCCTGCAATAGGTCCGTCACCTAGCGGTGCATCAAGGACATAATTCTTCTGTGCAGCAATGAGGATAAACCTCAGATCACGGATCCAATCCGCATCATTGCTACTAACATTTTTCAACACAATTTTCTCTAGGAACATATCAAAATAAACACATGAAAGCAACAACGCGAGCTATTGATCTACAACATAATTTGCAAAATACTACCAGGACTAAGTTCATGATAAATTTAAAGTTCAATTAATCATATTACTTAAGAACTCCCACTTAGAAAGACATCCCTCTAATCTTCTAAGTGATCATGTGATCCAAATCAACTAAACCATGTCCGATCATCACGTGAGATGGAGTAGTTTCAATGGTGAACATCACTATGTTGATCATATCTACTATATGATTCACGCTCGACTTTTCGGTCTCCGTGTTCCGAGGCCATATCTGTATATGCTTGGCTCGTCAAGTATAACCTGAGTATTCCGCGTGTGCAACTGTTTTGCACCCGTTGTATTTGAACGTAGAGCCTATCACACCCGATCATCACGTGGTGTCTCAGCACGAAAAACTTTCGCAACGGTGCATACTCAGGGAGAACACTTCTTGATAATTAGTGAGAGATCATCTTAAAATGCTACCGTCAATCAAAGCAAGATAAGATGCATAAAAGATAAACACCACATGCAATCAATATAAGTTATGATATGGCCATCATCATCTTGTGCTTGTGATCTCCATCTTCGAAGCACCGTCGTGATCACCATCATCATCGGCGCGATACCTTGATCTCCATCGTAGCATCGTTGTCGTCTCGCGAATCTTATGCTTCCACGACTATCGCTACCGCTTAGTGATAAAGTAAAGCATTACAGCGCGATTGCATTGCATAAAATAAAGCGACAACCATATGGCTCCTGCCAGTTGCCGATAACTCGGTTACAAAACATGATCATCTCATACAATAAATTTAGCATCATGTCTTGACCATATCACATCACAACATGCCCTGCAAAAACAAGTTAGACGTCCTCTACTTTGTTGTTGCAAGTTTTACGTGGCTGCTACGGGCTTAAGCAAGAACCAGTCTTACCTACGCATCAAAACCACAACGATAGTTTGTCAAGTTGGTGCTGTTTTAACCTTCACAAGGACCGGGCGTAGCCACACTCGGTTCAACTAAAGTTGGAGAAACTGTCACCCGCAAGCCACCTATGTGAAAAGCACGTCGGGAGAATCGGTCTCACGTAAGCGTACGCGTAATGTCGGTCCGGGCCGCTTCGTCCAACAATACCGCCGAACCAAAGTATGACATGCTGGTAAGCAGTATGACTTATATCGCCCACAACTCACTTGTGTTCTACTCGTGCATATAACATCAACATATAAAACCTAGGCTCGGATGCCACTGTTGGGGAACGTAGTAATTTCAAAATTTTCCTACGCACACGCAAGATCATGGTGATGCATAGCAACGAGAGGGGAGAGTGTGATCTACGTACCCTTGTAGATCGACAACGGAAGCGTTTGGTTGATGTAGTCGTACGTCTCCACGGCCCGACCGATCAAGCACCGAAACTACGGCACCTCCGAGTTCTAGCACACGTTCAGCTCGATGACGATCCCTGGACTCCGATCCAGCAAAGTGTCGGGGAAGAGTTCCGTCAGCACGACGGCGTGGTGACGATCTTGATGCACTACCGTCGCAGGGCTTCGCCTAAGCACCGCTACAATATTATCGAGGACTATGATGGAAGGGGGCACCGCACACGGCTAAGAATATGATCACGTGGATCAACTTGTGTGTAAAGGTGCCCCCCTGCCCCCGTATATAAAGGAGCAAGGGAGGAGGAGGCTGGCCCTAGGAGGGGGCGCGCCAAGTGTGGAGTCCTACTAGGACTCCCTAGTCCTAGTAGGATTCCACCTCCCATATGGAATAGGAAAAGAGGAAGGGAAAAGGAGAAGGAAGGAAGGGGGCGCCCCCCTTCCCTAGTCCAATTCGGACAAGACCAAGGGGAGGGGTGCAGCCACCCTTGAGGCCCTTTTTCTTCTTTCCCGTATGGCCCAATAAGGCCCAATACGTATTCCCGTAACTCTCCGGTACTCCGAAAAATAGCCGAATCACTCGGAACCTTTCCGATGTCCGAATATAGTCGTCCAATATATCGATTTTTACGTCTCGACCATTTCGAGACTCCTCGTCATGTCCCCAATCTCATCCGGGACTCCGAACTCCTTCAGTACATCAAAACTCATAAACTCATAATATGACTGTCATCGAAACCTTAAGCATGCGGCCCCTACGGGTTCGAGAACAATGTAGACATGACCGAGACACATCTCCAGTCAATAACCAATAGCGGAACCTGGCTGATCATCTTGGCTCCCACATATTCTACGAAGATCTTTATCGGTCAGACCGCATAACAACATACGTTGTTCCCTTTGTCATCGGTATGTTACTTGCCCGAGATTCGATCGTCGGTATCTTAATACCTAGTTCAATCTTGTTACCGGCAAGTCTCTTTACTTGTTCCGTAATACATCATCTCACAACTAACTCATTAGTTGCAATGCTTGCAAGGCTTATGTGATGTGCATTACCGAGAGGGCCCAGAGATACCTCTCCGACAATCGGAGTGACAAATCCTAATCTCGAAATACGCCAACCCAACATGTAACTTTGGAGACACCTGTAGAGCACCTTTATAATCACCCATTTACGTTGTGACGTTTGGTAGCACACAAAGTGTTCCTCCGGCAAACGGGAGTTGCATAATCTCATAGTCATAGGAACATGTATAAGTCATGAAGAAAGCAATAGCAACATACTAAACGATCGGGTGCTAAGCTAATGGAATGGGTCTTGTCAATCACATCATTCTCCTAATGATGTGATCCCGTTAATCAAATAACAACTCTTTTGTTTATGGTTAGGAAACATAATCATCTTCGATTAACGAGCTAGTCAAGTAGAGGCATACTAGTGACACTTTGTTTGTCTATGTATTCACACAAGTATTATGTTTCCGGTTAATACAATTCTAGCATGAATAATAAACATTTATCATGATATAAGGAAATAAATAATAACTTTATTATTGCCTCTAGGGCATATTTCCTTCATATCTGTGGGTGAAATGAACATGGATTGGATTGAAGTGAAGGCAATATGCATGTGGTGCATGTCGAAAGTAGTACAATCCAAAATTGGTCAAGTTAGGATTAGTATTACTTTTGACATGCACCACATGTTGCCTCACTTCAATCTAAGTCATGTTTAGGCATAGCAGTAGCAGTAGCACGGAGATAAGAGAGGACACATCTCTCTATTAGCTACCTATACCAACCTAAATTAACCCCCAAACCCCCTAAACCACCTCCTTTCAAAAAAAAGCAGCCCCTGAAATGCTGACGCGTGGAAGCTTATTGGTCCCGGTTGGTGCTACCAACCGGGACCAAAGGCCCTTGTGCCTGGGCTTGCCGGAGCGGGCACTTGGAGGCCCATCTGTCCCGGTTAGTATAAGAACCGGGACTAAAGGCCTAGGGCATTAGTAAAGACCCTTTAGTCCCGGTTCCCCAACCGTGATAGATGGGCCTTATGAACCAGGACAAATGGCCCTTTTTCTACTAGTGCTACTCTCTATCTCTACTTCTCAATCTCAGCACTGTAAACGCCTTTTTAAAGCGCCGCGCGTTGCGCTTCTGTTGGAGATGCTCTAACATGGCAGACGAGTGCTTTAATGTTGCCTAGAAGATGCGTGAGTATTACTAGTATATTTTTCTTGCCAGGTTGAGATTTTCAAACCACGAGTGCGAACATGCAGAGGAGCAATGAAGACCAAACACAGGATATTGGGGACATCTTCAAGGATCGTGGCAAGTTAAAGAGGAGTTGCACCGAACCTGTAAAACGAGCTTCGGTAAGTAACACCCTTTCAACTACTTTCTTTTAGCCTCATGTTATTCGATGTGTATATGTTGTAGTTTCTGTTTCTCTTAGCCTCGTGTTCTTCGATGTGTAATAAGAAGAGTCTTAATCGTCCTAGTGCTTTAGTTTTTAGCTTGATGTAGGAAGTGGCTGTTCTCACCTTGTAGTCTGTTTTTATATTTTTCCTTTTGAATTCACTTCTCCAAGTCCTGTTTATCTGGCTTCTACTAAATGGATCTGGATTGCCTCTGAGTATTGATCTAAAAAATAAGCAACTTCATGTCAGGATGCAGTTCCTGCAAGGAGAGAAGTATGGTCAACCTCGAGATCATGTTTCCAAAATGAGGCTGGATTACACACAAGGTGCCAGTTCCCTAATGATGCTAGATTAGACACAAGGTGCAAATTCCTAGATGATGCTGGATTACACACAAGCCAGGTGGAGTCATCAACTGTTCGTGTCCTCATGGCTCTAGTAAAGGCTGAAAGAAAGTGTGCATCAACCCTTGAGAATGTAGCTGAGTTCCTGAAGAAGCGAAAAGAGCAATCAGATGCTCTCTTCACCCAAGCCAAAGCAGACATGGAAGAAGCCAGAAAGAAGCTAGCACAAGCAGAGCAGGCTAGGCATCTCCTGCTATCTAAAACGGTTGTCAATACAAATTTTCCTTCATAATAGCTAGGTTCAAATGTTTATCGAATCAGCATGCATGTTGTGATGTCCGTGCATCTATTGATGTGGCACAAAATAATTTTTTAGGGTCATGTAATAACAACAATTACTTTCCAAACAATAACAGACGAAGCATTGGACGTGGTATAGTTCGCGTGCAAGCCCAACATTCCAAGTTCAACTTCCTCACCAAACTCATGTTCACAGATATCTGCACATTCATAGATAATTTCCACAACCATGATTCACTTCAAAGCCAAAAAATGTGAGGAGAGTTATAAATAAAGAAAAACCTCTAGTTCCTGCTACCAGTGCGAGCACAACAAGTCAAGACCATGCATAATTAATTATACTTTGATCATTTTTTGTGTTCTAAAATGCCGGCCGGCTCGCGGAAGGACGTGTTGCCGGCACACGTGCAGATTCAATGGAGGCAGGCGAGGCAGTCTGAAGCCCATTGCATGCGGCGAGGAGGCGTGTTCAGTCGGGCCTGCAGCGAGTGGGGCCCTCTTGGTCGGCGCGCTAGTTCAATGCCTGCGCTATGAGAGGTCGTGTCCGTGTCAGAGCAATCACTCCTTCCAGTCCTTTTTTGTTTGGATATAACAAAATCTCATTTTCCATTCACATTTCTCTACTCTTATAAAAAATAGAGTTGGTGTTGATGGTGTGCCTGCCATCCCGCAATATAGGTCATCCGATTTATATCTGACGGATAGGAAGGAAACTATGGCAATTTTGCAAAAAGATACCCACACCCCTCTCCACATTTGCAAATAAGGCCTTCCCACGTTCATCCTTTTCTCTCACAAGATAAACTACTCATATTAATGCATCATGATGTTCTGTGCAACGCATGGGCATCCTGCTAGTTACAAGTAAAATTTGTGGACAAACTTTGACCCAAAATACGACGGGGACTAGTAAACCAGGACGGAGGTAGTAGTTTTATATCAAAGAAGGGTTTCCCCCTTCAGATTTTCATTACTGAAAACCAACATCTAAACCATAGTATTTGCCCTAGAACTACCAGGTTCAACATCTCGCAACATAAACCCATACAACCATACGCCAAGGAGGTAGTAGTTATGAATTCCATTTTTGATCCATACCAATCGTTCTAAAAACTACTTCAGTACTTATAATGCGCCATTGAAAATCAGAACTCTTACCCTGCTAAAAAATTGATATTTTAAATGTGGCTACTCGATCTGTAGCAACTGGCGAGCCACCGCCTCCAGGTCGTTCATTTGTGGTCCCGACCATCAACTCCTATGGATCAAATTATCACGCGAGCTGACTATTCTACAAAGGTGCGCTCCACCACGTACTTAGTACCCGCGCATGCAGCAATTGTGCACCTAGGGTTTTAGGGTTTATTTGTTAACAGTGCCTTTACGTAACTCTCATGTGTGCGAGACAGCGAGAGACCGACTGTGTGCGTGTGCCTCTTCTCTGCGTATATGTACTCCACCGTTTGTCCGGTGTCCAAAAAATTACACAGTAGTAATAACTACTAGCAATGTGTCAATGCATTGCCACACGATCAAAGTAGATTAATACATATTCACCGATTTGATAGAAAAAAGAGACTAGTTTTGAAATACGTGTATCACTAAAAATATGTTATGTTTCACTCAAAATATATTCCTTTGGCGGTTTTGATGAGATAAGGGAGGAATGTTGTTGGTTTCAAGATTCGAGAAGTGGTATATCCCTAATTTCTATTCTTACTAGCAAGAGCCCATGCGTTGCACGGAACATCAAGATCTTGTGGGAGAAAAGGATGAACGAGGGAAGGCCTTATCTGCAAATGTGGAGAGGAGTGCAGGTAAATTGCCATAGTTTCTTCCTATCCGTTAGATATAGATCGGACGACCTATATTGCAGGATGGTAGGCACACCATCATCATCGACTATGCATTTTATAAGGGTAGAGATAAAAAACAGAGTTGGTGATGATGGTGTGCCTGCCATCCTGCAATATAGGCCGTCCGATTTATGTCTGACGGATAGGAAGGAAACTATGGCAATTTTGCAAAAAGATACCCACACCCCTCTCCACATTTGCAAATAAGGCCTTCCCTCATTCATCCTTTTCTCCCACAAGATAAACTACTCATACAAATGCATCTTGATGTTCCGTGCAACGCAAGGGCATCTTGCTAGTTGTTGCCAAAAAGCCCATGTGTGTGTGTTGTGTGTGTGAGTGAGAGGGAGAGAGGAGGAGGACGGAGTGCATGTGTGACAAAGACACAAAGAGTGTGTGTGCGAGAGGTATTAGCTTCAAATGAGGCAATAGTGTGTGTGTGTGCACGATCGAGAGGGCGTGTCTCAAGAAGGGACGAAAAAACTACATAGATACAAGGAGCGCGAGAGAGACATGTACGCAATAGTGGAAGCATGAGTGTGCGGGTCTATAAACCTATTTGGAGGCTAGTCGGTCAATGATTGTGAGAGAAATACGAGTCGGGGGTGCGAAAGCGAGAGTTTTGTGTGTGTGAGAGAGAGAGATGGCAGTCGGGGAGGGGAGTGGAAGCAGGAGTTGTGTGTGTGAGAGAGAGAGAGAGCGGGGGGAGTTTGTCTGATCGGTAAACAAATGAATAATGTCAGTTTTATAACTGGGATGGAGACGGAAAGGAGACCGCAACAAATGTTGTGTCTGTAGGAGAGAGTAATTTTAGTGGTATGAGTCATATCTAGAGACATATAGGGTGTGTGAGAGAACCCCATAGAGAGAAACACAAAGTGAAAGACGAGTGAGACTATGTGTGTGGCGGCAGTGGCATAGCCAGGCCCCGGGTAACAGGGGCCTTGGCCTGGGGCGTGGCAGTAACTTTCTTTGTTGACTGTTGCTAAAATTTCACTCTTTGGTACTATTTCATAGTGTGGTACTGAAGTTGGCACTGGACGTGTCGTTGTGCTGGCTACGCCACTGTCTGGCGGTGAAAAAGAAAGCTTAGGTACCTAGTGATACCAGAGAACGGTAGAGACGTGAGATATAATGAAAACCGTGTAATGTATAATGATAGGGAGAGTGTGACACTTCTCGAGGGAGACGTCGAGAGACCATGTTTGCGAAGATAGGAGAAACATGAAGTGAGCGTGTGGGTGAGCTGGAGAAAAGAGAATGATAGCTACATGAAGGAGCATGCGAGAGAGATGGGCGTGAAAGGAGTCAACATAAAAGGGATTCAAATATTTGAATTTGAGATGATGATACATGTAATTCATACTTGAACAAAAAATGATCTATCAAACATGCATACTCATATGAATTCACGCGCATCTATGTTATTTAACATGTAGATATTACTGATCCATACATTTTATTAGAACATAATTTGGTTTAATTTTTTTTTGAATTCAACCTTATGATTTTGAGATCATTGTATTTGTAAATCATATTATACATATAAAGGATTAGAATTCTTTGTTGTGCTTTTGAAAGTATATATAAAAATGATGTATATAGAATTTTATTCCAATCGAAAATGGATCCTGCCCGAACAAAAATAGAATACAAACTGGATTTGAATTGAGTTGGCATGGTAAACGTGCACTCTTGCTCTGCGAGATGGAAATTACTGCCTATCCCTGACACGCAAAGCCTATCGGCTCGATCTCTATAGGTTTCGATAGGGGTAGGTTTGTAATTTCACTCAAATGTGACATAACCGCCTCTCACATGGATTCATACATGGTGGGTGCCAAAACACAGTGTCTCCTCGGCCGAAATCGACTCCCTCCCCGATTCATACACGATGGGCGCCAAAAACAACCTCTCATCAGCAAATATTCGGTGTATGCGAGATTACCGTCCTATCCCCAACCGACTAATATTGCTGTGATGTAGGAAATTTTAAATGGGGGCTAAGTTTTTAAATTTCCTCGCATTTGCAACAAGGGCGCCCTGAAGACATGGTTCCCCCTTCCTCTCTCCATCCATTTCCCCATTCGTACCCCGTGGGCGCCAAAACACCCTCTCCACCCCAGCCTCCTCCGTCTGCCACCCCATCCACCGCCGTCCTCCTCCACCATGCCAGAGCTGATATCCCGATGCCGTCGTCCATTACAAGAGATTGGCCTCTCTCATCCACGCCTTCAGACCAGGATCCTTGCATCCCGTCCTCTCGCTTCATCCCCGCCATCGTCCACCTTGCCAGCGCCGCTCCTACGACTGTCTCATCCACCATGCCTTGCCGCCACTATCTACCCTCCTAGATCTGCTTCCACGCCGCCGACAGCCATCGCTACCGTAGAACCATCAAATTCTCAGCAGATGCATACACGACGCCGCACCAGAGGCGGTACTCCTTTGTATTTGCTCAACTTATTTATCCCAGCAAGAAAATAGATCGCCACTGCTTTACTCTGATTTCTTGTCCATCACTTACTTGTTAGTTGAAAGCAAACATTGGTTGCGAAGTTGCCTTTGTCCGGTTTGCACCTTCAGATCCGCCATGGCACGCTCAACACTATACTCGCAATGCTTATGGTTTTCCCCTTTTATATTTCACACTAGTTAAATGATAGTAGACTAAATTTCAAAATTGGGTCAGTCGATTTTTGGGAGCTCGCAGGAGTTCGACGGTGCGAATGAAGGGGCTCAGGTGGGGACGGTAGTTGTGGGGGCGGTGGTGGGGCCTCGCCGAATGAAGAAAACTCGACACGGGTGGGGCGGGGGTGGGGGTGGCGGAGGAAGACGGCGGTGGGGGCGGTTCAAGGGAGGGCGGGGGGGTCGGGGCCGGTGGTTCGGCCGGCGGCCCGTGCGGTGTTCTATATGGGAAGAATCAGAGACGAGGAAGAAGAAGGGTTAGGAGACGTAGGATCTTCATCCAACCGCCTAAAATGGTCGACTGACCCAAATGAAAAAAGTCACGCGACTTGCATGCAGACATGCCTTTATATTCAGCACCATCATCATACCTGCTTAGCACTGCTCCTAAATCCATCAAGCTAAACAACGTGCCACTCATAATTCCAAACTTGTTTATCAAATAGGAATCTGATATGATGCTGATATTACTAAAATAGATAACGTTTAATTGGTCAGCTAATGTTCCTACTTTACTTTTGAAAAGCATGTGCACCACATATAGAGAGACAGCGGGGAGTTGCATTCTTAATGCGCTCTGGTTCATCATGTGTCGGCACTGCACAACAAACATTTTATTATCCAAAATTTGCTTGCTCTTCTTTAGCATGTTCCTCTTTCGTTCTTCTTTAATAAGTATTCTCTCCGTTCCTAGATACAAGTATTTGTATAGATTCCACCATGGACTACATATGGATCAAAATGAGTGAATCTACACTCTAAAATGTATCTGTATACATCTGTATGTGATACATAGTGGAAATCTCTACAAAGACTTATATTTTGGAACGGAGGGAGTATGATAGTAGTACAGTATGTTCCTTGTAGTGAAGATGAGCAGGGACATTGGCATTATAGAGGTCTATACGGTCGGTTGTGATGGACACTTTGAACTCTTCAGGCCTGTTTGATTCGTAGGATTTTGTAAACATAGGAATAGGATTTGTAGTGGCCTGCCCACTTGAATCCTATAAGATTAGCAAGGAAATGCGGGGAGTTGTGTCACCTTTGAGAGTTACACTGATATTAACAGTACCGCACCTTCAGTTGAAGAGAGCTGGTATCCGAAGCCTTTCTAGCCATACCGGCAATACTAGCACATATATTCTAGCAGGTTCCACTTTGCTAATTTTACTCTCTAATCCTTACGGTTTTCCCGTTATATCTACACTATGATCTGTGTAGCTGCTTTGTGTCGCACTAGCAGCAGTCCACTCTTGAAGCTAAATAACACACCAACCATAAGTCCAAAGCTTACTTCTTCAAATATGAATTGTGATATGATACTGATATTAGTTAACAGACACACATTTAATTGGCCAGTTAATGCCCCCACTTGATTTTCCAAATGCATGTGGCCACATATAGAGAGAAAGCATGGAATTGCATTTCTTTGGGCGTTCTGATTCATCATGAGTGGGCAACCAACATTGTACGTAATGAAGCGGAACCTCAAGAATATGCTTCCTCTTCTGTTCTTTAACATGTTCCTCTTTTGTTCTTCTGTATTTAGTACATACAGTATGTTCCTTGTCGAGAAGGGGAGCAGGGACATCTGCAGTCAACAGCTGATAGAGCTGGCCTGTACGTGATCGATAGGCTTTCAATAAGTAGCGGCAATACAACACCATATTTTCTAGCCAGTTCCACTTTCCCGATTTATATATCATGGTTATGGTGTACCCCTTTTATGTACACTACGATCTGCCTAGTTGTTGTGTGCTCTTGTTATCATGGTTTGGCAATAAACTCTCTATACAGTATATTATGAACCTATCATCTGCCAACTATCCTTACTTCTGGAGCCTATTTTTTTTGTACTTGTGCCAGATTATATTAATGCCCACACCATATTACAGCACACATGAGCTCTCTCATCAGAATCCAGTGATAGCACACAAGGGTTTACAGGGGCGCCCCTATATTAGAATATCCTCTGCATTACAAAGATAATCTCACTATTATTTATGTTTTCATGGTTCTCAAATATCATACGTAATTACAGTGAATATCAGAATCCGCGCATCAGAAGAATATTGTGGAACACTGCAACGACTTACAAAATTGGCACCAAGGCATTGAGTGCCATTCTGGATGCAATGAGACTCATACGCTCCCTACCTATAGATTCTTGTTCAGAATACGATCCTAATGACTATTCTAACCTCGAGGAGTCAAAGGCAGATGGCCTGTCCTATTCACCCATCAAGGTGCCTGTTCTAATTTGGCAAGGTTTTATTGATTACGCGCATCTTGCATATGTTTTCTTGCATTTCTCCTACTTTGTTGCATGCCATCTGCTTAGTTTACTCATCATATATGTCAAGATGCCATGCCCATCCATTATCAATACATATTACATCTGTCATCATACCATGTTTTTTCACTCAAATGTTGTTCTTGTGCATCAGACATCAAAACGGAAGATGGTGATTGCCAAACCTGAAGGAGCCCCAGCAAAGTCCTTGAAAAACATGGCGGTGCCGGAGAAACCAGACAGCACCCCACTTATATTGGCTGTACAACTAGTGACACAAAACGTAGGACAGACTCCAGCAGACTGTACCCATACTTCATTGGCCACACCACTAGCCCCACCACACAGGACCTGCACTCCAGCAAAAGATATGCCGATTTCAGTTGCCATAGCACCAGCCGTACCACAGAAAAATCCCACTCCATCAAAAAGTACAGGAAGTCCACCGGCCGAAGACCTATCCCAACTACAGAGACGGCCAATTCTTGTAGATTGGAACCTCATTCCAGTTATTCCTGGTTTAAAAGACAATGCTTTCAATGTTGTTAGGACTACGTGTGTATATTCCCATCATGGGAATATTGTAGTGAAGACAAACACCATTTTCATATCTTCCTGTCCCAGTTACGTGTAAGTGCTATTATTGATGGTGATAATTTTCCTATTTTCTGCTGATTGAACACATCAATGATTTACATTACATTGTTCTAAGTAGGTGAGGGTCAAGCTGGATAGTCATGACGAGCAAAGCTTGCTTGCAATTTACAAGGAAGCATTGCAGCAGTATCGGTGTTACCTGAGGAAATCACACTTTGATGGCGAGTCTATAAACGAATTTCCGGTGAAGTCTCATGTGCTAAATTTAGAAGACATTGAATGGAAAAACCTTGTTATGCACTGGTCTCATTCCCAGGATGAGGTACTGTCTATGATATCACATGAAAATTTGAACTTCTACTTTTTCGCATGTGCCTTATGGATCTTTTTTGCAGGAAATCGGCTCGAAGAAGAATTCCGATTTGAAAAGAATGACAGGATATCGCAAATATGATGCCCGCTCTTTGCTCTTGTTAGTACATGTTGTCCTGTATCACTGTACTTGCATTCATACCTAGTTCATTATGTGATAGCAGTATGCATGATAGCTTGCTTATCAATTGTTCGCTTCAAATTATCTAATTTGTATGAATGGTTACATTAGTGTAGAATATATCTAATGTCAATGAAATTTTTTAGCTCTGCGTTGTTCTTGTAAGTACCTGCTGTCCTTTATCAATGTACTTATATTGATAGGTAGTTGTTCATGTACCATCACTCTGCAGCATATTTTTCTTTGCCCTCCATTTTCTACGCATCAGATCTAAATTTACTCTTACCATAAGGTTGGATAACACCGATGGTCCTAAAGAAGTTTAGCTCTGCATTGCTCTTGGCTATACCTTTTGCGTGTATCGCTGTACTTACATTTATAGCTACTTGGTTATGTAGCATCACGCTTCATCTTATCTTAAATATTCTCCATTTTTTCTTATATTATCACATCTATATTTACTCTTAACAAAATGTAGAATAAAGGCAATGCTTATGAAGAAGATTCTGTGGTAAACATCTTGAATTGCCCCCCCCATCAGCATGGACAAGGGCTTTATAGAGCATGTCTTCACCAATAATGTAAGGTTGTCCTTCTCAAGCCTTCAAACTTTGTTGTGTATATTTGGTTAGGCATGACTACATTAGCTATTTATTTTTGGTGTTTGCATCAAATTGCATGTTTAAAGTTTATTATGTAGTTCATAAACAAAAGTTTATCCTTCTCAATTTAAGTTTTCAGTCCTACAACCAAGTTCCTTCTTCATACCATGTAAATTAAACTATACGGAGCAAGTGATCTTCTTTTGCACTGCATGTATGCTTCTGTTCTTGATCCGTAATCCAGTGGTGTGGTGAACCTACCCACTACAGCACAATGTCATATTTTGCAATGTCTTAACTATGAACAATGTCATATCATTCTACTATTATTTAAACCGTCTCTTTATTTGCCAATCTGAAATGGGATAAATTGACAGCACACTAACCATTGATACTTATGAGTTCTTGATATGTAATCCGGTGGTGTCGTGAAGCTTCCAACTCCTTCACAATGTCATTTCTTGTCATGTCTTAACCTGGTCAATACCATATTGTGTTAATGCTATTTTAAACTGTGTCACTTTATTCGTCGGTAAGAAATGTGATGAATTGTCAGCATTGATACTTATATGTGCAAAACATGTCATCTTTTTGCTTGTTTATTGATATGTCTCCATCGTATCTACTTTTCCAAATATTTTTGCCCTTGTTTTGGACTCTAACTTGCATGATTTGAATGGAACTAACCCAGACTAACGTTGTTTTCAGCAGAATTTCCATGGTGTTATTTTTGTGCAGAAATAAAAGTTCTCGAAATGACCTGAAAATCAACAGAGAATATTTTTGGAATATATAAAAAATACTGGCAAAAGAATCAAGGCCAGGGGGCCCACACCTTGTCCATGAGGGTGGAGACGTGCCTACCCCCTGGGCGCGCCCCCCTGCCTCATGGGCCCCAGGTGCTCCACCGACCTCAACTCCAACTCTATATATTCACGTTCGGGGAGAAAAAAAATCAGGGAGAAGGATTCATCGCGTTTTACGATACAGAGCCGCCGCCAAGCCCTAATCTCTCTCGGGAGGGCTGATCTGGAGTCTGTTCGGGGCTCCGGAGAGGGGAATTTGTCGTCATCGTCATCATCAACCTTCCTCCATCACCAATTTCATGATGCTCACCGCCGTGCGTGAGTAATTCCATCATAGGCTTGCTGGACGGTGATGGGTTGGATGAGATTTATCATGTAATCAAGTTAGTTTTGTTAGGGTTTGATCCCTAGTATCCATTATGTTCTGAGATTGATGTTGCTATGACTTTGCTATGCTTAATGCTTGTCACTAGGGCCCGAGTGCCATGATTTCAGATCTGAACCTATTATGTTTTCATGAATACATGTGAGTTCTTGATCCTATCTTGCAAGTCTATAGTCACCTATTATGTGTTATGATCCGTTAACCCCGAAGTGACAATAATCAGGATACTTATCGGTGATGAGCGTAGTTTGAGGAGTTCATGTATTCACTAAGTGTTAATGCTTTAGTCTGGCACTCTATTAAAAGGAGGCCTTAATATACCTTAGTTTCCAATAGGACCCCGCAGCCATAGGAGGGTAGGACAAAAGATGTCATGCAAGTTCTTTTCCATAAGCACGTATGACTATATTCGGAATACATGCCTACATTACATTGATGAACTGGAGCTAGTTTTGTGTCGCCCTATGTTATAACTGTTCCATGAGGAATCGCATCCGACATAATTATCCATCATTGATCCATTGCCTACGAGATTTTCATATATTGATCTTTGCGTAGTTACTTTTCCGTTGCCAGTGTTACTTTTGCCACCGTTACCGTTACTTCCATATTACTTCGCTACTAAATACTTTGTTGCAGATATTAAGTCTTTTAGGTGTGGTTGAATTGACAACGCAACTGTTAATACTTGAGAATATTATTTGGCTCCCCTTGTGTCGAATCAATAAATTTTGGTTGAATACTCTACCCTCGAAAACTGTCATGATCCCCTATACTTGTGGGTTATCAAGACTATTTTCTGGCGCCGTTGTCGGGGAGCATAGCTCTATTCTTTGAGTCACTTGGGATTTATATCCGTTGATCACTATGAAGAACATGAAAGATAAAAGAACCAAGATTTTTTCCCCAACTACGAGGGGAGGTAAGGAACTATCATCTAGCTCTGCACTTGATTCACCTTCTGTTATGAGTAAACTTGCGACACCTACTCCTGCTATTCATTCTGATATGTCGCATGTTATTGATGATGCCACTTCTGCTTTGCATGATACTTATGATGAAAATACTTCTATGCTTGATAATACTGTGCCTCTAGGTGAATTTCTTGATGAAGGGCTTGCTAGGGTTAGAGAGAATGAAATTATTGAAACTGATAATATTGATGAAAGTGATGATGAAGATTCTCCCCCTAGATATGAATTGCCTATTGTGCCTGAGGGTTATGTTATGGATGAAGAAACTGCTAGAGACTTTTTAGCTTGCAATGATAAATATGATCTTAAGAAATTATTAGCTAAGCTTAAAAAAAAATCTTTGAATGCTAGAATGAAATATGACCCTGCTTTTGCTACTTCACCTATTTGTATTTCCGATAAGTGTTATGATTTCTCTGTCGATCCTGAGTTAATTACTTTGGTTGAATCTGATCCTTTTTATGGCTATGAAACTGAAACTGGTGTGCCACATCTTACTAAATTAAATGATATAGCCACCCTATTCACTAATGACGAGAAAACTCGCTATTACTTTATCCTTAAGTTATTTCCCTTCTCATTAAAGGGTGATGCTAAAACATGGTTCAATTCTCTTGATCCTGGTTGTGTGTGTAGTCCCCAGGATATGATATATTACTTCCCTGCTAAATATTTCCCCGCTCATAAGAAACAAGCTGCCTTAAGGGAAATATATAATTTTGTGCAAATTGAAGATGAGAGTCTCCCACAAGCTTGGGGGAGGCTTCTTTGATTACTTAATGCTTTGCTTGATCATCCTCTCAAGAAAAATGAAATACTTGATATCTTTTATAATGGACTAACTGATGCTTCCAGAGATGTAGCGACCCGACCTCAAACGGTCAAGTCTCTGTGCTTCAGTGTCATCCCTGGATCGGTAATGCTGACACACACAGTACTCAAAGGATTTATAACAGAGTAGCAATCACACACTTATTACATCGAATGTCTCAAAAGAGAACTTATTACAATAAACATGGCATAAGGTCATCTAATACGATAACAGCGGAAGGCTTGGAAGATAAAGTGAGTCCATCAACTCCAACGGCATAGCTAAGCTGCACGGCAACGACCTAACGAACCTTACTCCTCGTCTGAAAAGTCTGCAACATAATACGTTGCAGCCCGAAAATGGGTCAGCACATGGAATATGCTGGCAATATAACACAGTAGAGCAAGAACTGAATAATGCTATCACTACATGCATTTTTGGCTAGTGGAAAGGCTCTATCGTTAAAGTTTTCCGAAAAGCCAACTTTCCTACAACAAAGGAATAGATTTTATTTAACTATCATGGTAGTTGAAACATCATTGAGAAGGTTCCTCCAACTCAATCACAATTAAAAGTAATTATCAACCCAACAATATTAAATTAGATGATGTGATACATATGATAATCCAAGTATTAGATACTCAAGATGTCCATAACCGGGGACACGGCTAACCATGATTAGATTGTACACTCTGTAGAGGTTTGCGCACTTTTCCCCACAAGACCCGATCTCCCCCATTGGATTTCTCGCACTACATGGTGTTTGAGAAACGGATGACCGAGACACAGTATTTCAGAAGCATTAACTCTAACCCCGGGTAGACAGTACCAACCTACATCCCTCTACATCTGCTAGCCTACCACTCGAAGAGGTCATGCAACTTACTCAACTATGCTAGAGCCCATAATAGCTTGTGGCTGCACACGGAAGTTTCTAGCATGAAATATCTCAGTTCCCTTTGAGCCCAGGTGGCGGACCTTAGGATTATCACACGGGTACTTGATACGTCTCCATCGTATCTATAATTTTTGATTGTTCCATGCCAATATTATTCAACTTTCATATACTTTTTGGCAACTTTTCATATTATTTTTGGGACTAACATATTGATCCAGTGCCCAGTGCCAGTTCCTGTTCGTTGCATGTTTTATGTTTCGCAGAATATCCATATCAAACGAAATCCAAACGGGATAAAAATGGACGGAGCTTATTTTTGGAACATTTGGAAAATTTCGGAAGAAAAATCCACGCGAGACGGTGCCCGAGGTGGCCACGAGGCAGGGGGCGCCCCTGCCCCCTGGGCGCGCCCCTGGCCCTCGTGGGCCACCCGTAAGGCGGTTGATGCCCTTCTTCGGCTGCAAGAAAGCTATTTTTTGGTAAAAAATCACAGCAAAGGTTTCAATCCAATCGGAGTTACGGATCTCCATATATATATGAAACGGTGAAAGGGCAGTAGAACAGAACACAGAAACAGAGATAGACAGAGAGACAGATCCAATCTCGGAGGGGCTCTCGCCCCTCCAACGCCATGGAGGCCAAGGACCAGAGGTGAAACCCTTCTCCCATCTAGGGAGGAGGTCAAGGAAGATGAAGACGAAGGGGCCCCCTCTCCCCTTCTCTTCCGATGGCGCTGGAACGCCGCCGTGGCCATCATCATCACCGCAATCTTCACCAACAACTTCACCGCCATCATCACCAACTCTTCCCCCCTCTATGCAGTGGTGTAACCTCTCTCTTACCCGCTGTAATCTCTACTTAAACATGGTGCTCAATGCTATATGTTATTTCCCAATGATGTATGGCTATCCTATGATGTTTGAGTAGATCCGTTTTGTCCTATGGGTTATTTGATGATCAAGATTGGTTTGAGTTGCATGTTTTATTATTGGTGTTGTCCTATGGTGCTCTCCGTGTTGCGCAAGCGTGAGGGATTCCTGCTGTAGGGTTTGCAATATGTTCATGATTTGCTTATGGTGGGTGGCGTGAGTGACAGAAGCACAGACCCGAGTAAGTAGGTTGTTTGCGTATGGGATAAAGGGGACTTGATGTTTTAATGCTATGGTTGGGTTTTACCTTAATGATCTTTAGTAGTTGCGGATACATGCTAGAGTTCCAATCATAAGTGCATATGATCCAAGTAGAGAAAGTATGTTAGCTTATGCCTCTCCCTCAAATAATATTGCAAAAATGATTACCGGTCTAGTTATCGATTGCCTAGGGACAAATAACTTTCTTGTGACAACAAGCTCTTTACTAAAACTAATTTAGTTATGTCTTTATCTAAGCAGCCCCTATCTTTTATTTACTCCCTCTTTACTTTCTTGCAAACCTATCCAACAACACCTACAAAGTACTTCTAGTTTCATACTTGTTTCCGGTAAAGTGAACGTCAAGTGTGCGCAGAGTTGTATTGGTGGTCGATAGAACTTGAGGGAATATTTTTTCTACCTTTAGCTCCTCATTGGGTTCGACACTCTTACTTATCGAAAGAGGCTACAATTGATCCCCTATACTTGTGGGTTATCAAGACCTTTTTCATGCACCGTTGCCGGGGAGCAATAGTGTGGGGTGAATATTCTCGTGTGGGCTTGTTTGCTTTATCACTAAGTAATTTTTATTTGCTGTTCTTAGTTGTTCTTTATCTTTAGTTATGGATATGGAACACGAAATACCAAAAAAATTAGGTGTATTTGCTACTCATGGAGATGAGGAACCTCCTAAAACCCTCGATGCTCATTATGTGAAAGATATTATGTACTACTTTGATAATCCTGAGAAAACCCCATTCAATTATGTAATGGGAGTAACGTTGGATCAACGTGAATACTTTAGGGATTACCACTTGACACAAAAAGGGAAACTATTATGGGATCAAATTCATATACTAAAGTGGTATGCTAGGAAACTATGCTTGAGTTATGATTATACTTGTTGCTCTAGGATGAAGGCTCCACACCTTCCCTTTTCATGCAAATTGAATGATAATAAAATCTTAGCTTCTTATGCTAATGGTATATATGATTACTATGATGTGGAGCAAATAGAAGAATTTTTTTCTTTTATGGGTGCTTATGAAATTGAATGTTTAAAGAGTTTGAAGATTTTGATGATGCTGCTTATAGACCTGAAAATTTAGCTATCCTCAAATATTGCTATGAGAATTATGAATACAATTCCGATATTAATGCACTCATTGAGAAAGTCTCCGCTGTCCAAGAAGAGACTAATATTTTGCAGGAATCTATGGAAGAAGAAATTGATGAAACTGTGAGCTCATTGGATGAAAAAGATGAGGAGGAGAGCGAAGAACAAAAGGAGGAAGAGCGGATTAGCTACCCGTTCCCACCTTCTAATGAGAGTAACTCTTCAACTCATACATTGTTTAATTTCCCTTCATGCTTACCGAAGGATGATTGCTATGATCCCGTTGACTCTTTTGAAATATCCCTTTTTGATGATGCTTGCTATGCTTGTGGCCAAGATGCCAATATGAATTATGCTTATGGAGATGAACTTGCTATAGTTCCTTATGTTAAACATGAAATTGTTGCTATTGCACCCACACATGATAGTCCTATTATCTTTTTGAATTCTCCAAACTACACTATATTGGAGAAGTTTGCACTTCTTAAGGATTACATTGATGGGTTGCCTTTTACCTTTGCACATGATGATTTTGATAGATATAATATGCATGTGCTTGCTGCTCCTACTTGCAATTATTATGAGAGAGGACCTATATCTCCACCTCTCTATGTTTCCAATATGATAAAATTGCAAGAAACTGTTTATACTATGCATTGGCCTTTACTATGTGTGCATGAATTGTTATTTTATGGCATGCTGATGCATAGGAAAAGGTTTAAACTTCGTTGTTACATGATATATGTTACTTTGTGCTCACTACTAAATTACAAATCATTGTTAATTAAAATTGGCTTTGATATACCTTGGGATCCGGGTGGATTCACTACTTGAGCACTATATACCTAGCTTAATGGCTTTAAAGAAAGCGCTGCCAGGGAGACAACCCAGAATTTTTGGAGAGTCATTTATTTCTGTTGAGTGCTTTTATATAGTTTAAAAACAAATAAAAAATAAAGAGGGGAACCTAAAACTTTTCAAAAAGAAAAGCGAAAGTGAGAAAGACAAGCATTGTTGAAGTGGGAGCTAGCCTTGAACTTTGTTCATGCTCACGGCAACTTTGTGAATCTTGATTACAAAAACTTTTCAACAAAAATAATTATCCCCTTGTACAATTCCATTGTATTATAAAAATAATGTTCCAAGGTTTGCCTTTAGGATGTTTACAATACTTGTTGGTTTGTATGGTGCAGGACAGAAACTTTGGCTGTAGTGCGCGGTTTTTAATTTTTTACTGGAACGTCTTCTGATTCTTTTTGCACTATCTTTCTATACAAATTTTTTATTTTTCCTAATTTTGGTAGAATTTTTCAAGTATCAGAAGTATGGTGAATGTTCAGATTGCTACAGACTGTTCTGTTTTTGACAGATTCTGTTTTTGATGCATAGTTTCTTGTTTTGATGAAACTATCAATTTATATCAGTGGATTAAGCCATGGAAAAGTTATATTACAGTAGACACAATTCCAAAACAAAATATGAATTGGTTTTCAATAGTACTTATAGTAGTGATTTGCTTTATTATACTAACGGATCTTACCAAGTTTTCTGTTGAAGTTTTGTGTGGATGAAGTGTTCGATGATCGAGAAGGTCTCGATGTGAGGAGAAGGAAGAGAGGCAAGAGCTCAAGCTTGGGGATGCTCGAGGCACCCCAAGTAAATATTCAAGGAGACTCAAGCGTCTAAGCTTGGGGATGCCCTGGAAGGCATCCCCTCTTTCTTCAACAAATATCAGTATGTTTTAGGATTCGTTTCATTCATGTGATATGTGCAAATCTTGGAGCGTCTTTTGCATTTAGTTTTCACTTTTCTTTTATGCACCATGCTGGTATGAGATAGTCCTTGGTTGATTTATAGAGTGCTCATTGTAGTTCACTTATATCTTTTGAGTGTGGCTTTATAGAATGCTTCATGTGCTTCACTTATATCATTTGAAGCTTGGATTGCCTGTTTCTCTTTACATAGACAACCGTCATTTGTAGAATGCTCTTTTGCTTAACTTATATTTGTTAGAGCGTGGGCATATCTTTTGTAGAAAGAATTAAACTCTCGTGCTTCACTTATATCTATTTAGAGAGATGACAGGAACTGGTCATTCACACGGTTAGTCATAAAACCCTACATAAAACTTGTAGATCACTGAATATGATATCTTTGATTCCTTGCAATAGTTTTGCAATATAAAGGTGGTGATATTAGAGTCATGCTAGTTGTTACGGCATATCTCTCTCAAGGTAGTTTTGGTGATTGATGACAACATGTTTGCGGACTAATCTTGTACTTTGAATAATTCACAGATTCTCCCCTGGCACGAGACACCTTCTTCCCCTTGGAGTGTATTTCAAGATGGTGTAGCTCTTTCGTTTCTTTCTCGGTGGACTAGTTGCGTAGAGGGCACCGTACTATCAAGAGGGGGTCCGCTGGGGTTTTGCATGGGTGGAATCATCACGTACACATCTGCTTCTCACCCTCCGAGCATTTCCTTTCCATTGAAGAGATCTCTCCTCTTCCTGTCTGGGTCTAAGCGGTAGTACCCCGCACCCAGCGGTAGTACCGCTGAGGAGCCAAGCGGCAGTACCGCTCCGCAGCGGTAGTACCGCCCTTGGCTCCACAGCAGTAGTACCGCTGGGGGCCTGGCACCTTTGCCGTGTCCTCAGCATATTTGAGAGATCCCTTCTCTCTCTCTCTTGCCCCAGCGGTAGTACCGCACTGCCTGCGGTACTACGGCCGAAGGGTCACAAGCGGCAGTACCGCTCCACAGCGGTACTACCGCCCTTGACCCGACTGCCGTAGTACCACTGGGTAGTTTGGGTCCTACCGCCTCGATTCGAGAGGTCTTTTTCTCGTGTCGGGTTTTGCGGCACTAGTCACGGTTGTAGTGGCGGTAGTACCGTTCCAGGAGCGGTAGTACCGCCCTACCACCGCGGTAGTACCGCAATTGGAGTCCGTTCCTTACTAAGTCTCCTCAGCACGGCAGTACCGCTGGGTGGCGCGGCAGTACCATCGCCTGGCGGTAGTACCGCCCCCTCTCAGTGGTAGTACCGCCCTGTGCGGGGCTGGTTGGTGGGGGGCAACGGGATTGTTGCCCCCACTATAAAAGGGATTCCCCTTCCTCCTTCTCACCTACCTCTTCCTCCCCCAAGCTCCATTTATTTCTCAAGCTCCATTAAATACTCCAAGATTCATTTCCGCCCGATCTATCTCTCTAGCCAATCAAATTTGTTGATTTGCTCGGGAGTGGTTGAGAAGGTCCCGATCTACACTTCCACCAAGGGATTTTCGATTCCCCCACTCATCCCTAGCGGATCTTGTTACTCTTGGGTGTTTGAGCACCCTAGACGGTTGAGGTCACCTCGGAGCCATATTCCATTGTGGTGAAGCTTCGTGGTCTTGTTGGGAGCCTCCGATTAAGTTGTGGAGTTTGCCCCAACCTTGTTTGTAAAGGTTCGGTCGCCGCCTTCAAGGGCACCAATACTGGAATCACGGCATCTCGCATTGTGTGAGGGCGTGAGGAGAATACGGTGGCCCTAGTGGCTTCTTGGGGAGCATTGTGCCTCCACACCGCTCCAACGGAGACGTACTTCCCCTCAAAAGGAAGGAACTTCAGTAACACATCCTCGTCTCCACCGGTTCCACTCTTGGTTATCTCTTACCTTTACTTGTGCAAGCTCTTTATTGTTTCTACCCTTGCTTGCTTGTATGCTTGTTGTTATTGCATCATATAGGTTGCTCACCTAGTTGCACATCTAGACAACCTACTTTGTTGCAAAGTTTAATTTGGTCAAGAAAAACTAAAAATTGGTAGTTGCCTATTCACCCCCCCTCTAGTCAACCATATCTATCCTTTCAATTGGTATCAGAGCCTCGTCTCTTTATTAAGGACTTTACCGTCCAAAGAGTATGGTGATACCATAGACGATGTGGAGGAACACTCCGGTGTGAATCCGATCTCGTCTACGGGAGATGGGGGAACTTCGGTCTCTCGTGAGGACTTCAATGTGGCCTTGGAGACATTGAAAACCTCCATGACGACCGAAGTTGAAAGCATGTTTACTAAATTTCTTGAGGGGCTTAAACTTTCCACCGCACCATTGAAAGTGGGTGATCCCGCCAACAAGGTGTCGGATGCTATCCCCGACAAGGGGGAAGCTAGTAGTGAAAAGGCTCCTTCTTCTAGTGGCAAGAAGGGCACCGGAATTTTTGCCCATGTGGAACCACCACTTGTTTATGGTGGACCGGTTCCTTCCACTCATTTGAATCATGCCGGTCCTCCCCCTAAGATTGTGAAAAATTAGGATTTTGATTCTTGGGTTTACTGCTTTAAACATCATTTAAATCATGTGAACACTAACCTTTGGAGAATCATTGAAGAAGGTTTCTATCCACATGGTCCAAGCAACTTCACTCCTCGAGAAGCTGTGGACAATCAATTCAATGAGAATGCTCTCTTCATCATTCAAGATGCAATTCCACCCGAAGACCTACCTCATCTTCGTCCCTTTGCCTTGGCCAAAGATGCATGGCATTGTGTCGTGTCTCTCTACCGGGGAAGCGCAAGCATTCAACGCTCCAACTATGAAGTGGTACAAGATGAGGCCGATGAGTTTGCAATGAAGGAAGATGAAGAACCTCATGAGCTTTATCGGAGAGTAACCAAACTCGCGGTCTCACTACGAGATCACGGGAGCAAGGACACGGATGACAATTGGATCAAGCGCAAATTCCTCAAGGCAATGATGCCCTACCACAAGGCCATGTCCTCCATCATTCGTCAAAGACCGGACTTCCACACTTCAACCCCAAGTGAAGTGTTGGATGAGTTTGTGGCCATGAACATTTTGGACAAGACCGCCGACAATGCGGTGCTCCGTTCTCAACGGGCAAACAAGCCTAACCTTGCATTGAAGCCGAAGCTCACCGTGGAAGAAGAAGAAGAGGAAGAAGAGGAGAGCAACCCCGAAGATACAAAGTATGCATATCATGAACACATGGCACTTGCTTCAAGGCAATTTTGGAGCAAGAAAAACTCGAGGCCCAACTTTAGCAAAAACAACTCGAGTGGCACAAGGGGCAAGCAACGTGTAAGAACTTGCTACAATTGCGGCAACATGAGTCATTTCGTTGCGGAATGCCTGTATGAGAAGAGGGAAGACAATGGTGACAAACTCATCCGAAAGGACAAGGCCAAGTCATTCCCCAACAAGAACAACTTCACCAAGAAGACTCCTCCCAAGGCCTTGGTTGTGCAAGAAGAGTACAATGAGGATGATGAAGATGATGAGTCGGTTGCCATGGCCTCCGTTGCCATTGCAACAACGTCACGGGTGTCTCTCTTCGACTCACCCAATGAGAACATCACCGCCAAGTGCCTCATGGCTAAAGCCACCAACAAGGTAACCTCCAACATCAAAACTACCATCATTAATCATCCTTCCCCAATGGATAGCATTAATGAACTTGAGGGAGCTAATGTGGAGGCTAACAAGTTTGAGGCTTTTATGGGCAAACTCAAGGGAAAAATCCAAGGAGCACTTTGTTGCTCTCTTGGAATAACTTGGTGAGGCAGATGACATGATCGAGGCTCACGAAGACACCATCTCTAAGATGGAAGGGCATAGTCGTGACTATGCCGATGAGATTTCGGATCTTTCCAATGCTCTTGAGGAAGAGTGTGGTCTTCGTTTGGCTCTTGAGGAGTCACACAACGTTGATCATGCTAAGTTAAAGAAAGATTATGATCATGCCCTCATTGTTTCTCGTGTGCTAAATTCCGAGAAGGCCAAACTCGGGGTTGATCTTGCTAGACTCAAAGAGGAGTTTGATATACTTGACAAGGCCCACAAGGCCTTGAAGGGTATTCACGCTAGTCTCAAGGAGTCTCATGATCAACTCCAAGTGAAGCTAACTAAGGAGAAAGCAACTTTTCCTCATATGGTTTTAATTGATAATGCAAATGCTACTAACCCGTGTTGTGAGCATATACATCTTGTTGAGGAAAATGCTAAGTTGAAGGAGCAACTTGAGAGAGGTCTTGCGACTTGCATACAAGGCAAGAAGAACCTCAACGATCTCTTGATCAACCAAAAGGGAGGTGTGGCCAAGGAAGGGGTTGGGTACGTGCTCGACTCGAAGAACAAGAAGAAGAATGACAAGACCAAACAACCTCCTCCCCTCATGCAAACCTTTGTGAGGGAGGGAGAGAGTGCCCCCAAGGAGAAGAAGAAGAACAATGTCAAGAAGGGCAATGTCATCCCTCCCAACAAAGTCGTCGATTTTAATCCTTCTTATGTGTTATGCCGTGCTAGTGATGGGCATGTTTATGCCAAATTTGTTGGTTCTCTTCATGAGTACATTGAATGGTCTATTTGGGTTCCTAAGACCCTTGTTACTAACATCAAAGGACCCATTACAAAATGGGTACCTAAACCAAGCATTGATCTCTTGTAGGTGTTTGCTTCCGGAGGTGGATCATGGTTGCTCGATAACGGAGCAACAAATCATATGAACGGAAGCAAGGACTTGGTGGTGGACGTGCACAAAGTTCCATCTATGCCCACCAATGTCGAGTGGGGTGACGCCTCATCCTCTAAGGTATTGGGACTTGGAAAGGTGGTCATCTCTCATGATCTCACGATCGAAAAGGTCATGCTTGTTGAGTCCCTTGCATACAATTTACTTTCCGTTCGTCAACTTGCAATCATGGGCTTTGCCACTTTCTTTGATATCGATACCGTGGCCCTCTTGTGGAGCAAGACTCTTAAAGTAGCTTTTGTTGGGCATGTCGAGAACGGTCTATATGTGATTAACTTTTCGGAGCGACCCACTAAGACCGCGACATGCCTAATGGCTAAAGTTGATGTGGGATGGCTTTGGCATCGCCGTTTAGCCCATGTCAATATGAGATCTTTGCAAAGTCTTCTCAAGGGGGACCATGTCCGTGGACTAACGAATGTTAGTTTTGCTAAAGATCGTGCTTGCAGTGCCTGTATCGAAGGAAAACTACATGAGAAGGCTCACCCTCCCACGACTATAATTTATTCAAGGAGGCCCTTGGAGCTCCTTCACATGGATCTTTTTGGGCCCCCATCCTTCGATAGTCTTGGAGGTAGGAAGTATTGCTTGGTGATTGTGGATGACTACTCAAGGTACACATGGGTGTATTTCTTCAAGAGGAAGAGCGAGACCCAACAAACCATCATTGACTTTGCAAATGAAGCACAACGTCAACACAATGCAAAGATCTTGACAATAAGAAGTGACAACGGCACCGAGTTCAAGAACTACACCTTGGATGAATTTCTTAGTCATGAGGGAATCAAGCATCAATATTTCGCACCATACACCCCTCAACAAAATGGTGTTGCGGAGACGAAGAACCGAACGTTGATGGATGTGGCACGGACCATGATGGTGGAGTTCAAGTCTCCATACAACTTTTGGGCCGAAGCCATCAACACCGCGTGTCATGCATCCAATCGGCTCTACCTCCGCAAGGGCTTGAACAAGACCCCATATGAGATACTCACCGGTAACAAGCCCAACCTCAAGTACTTCTGGGTAATCGGGTGTAAGTGTTTCATTCTTAAGAAAGGTGTTCGGTTGTCTAAATTTGAGGCTAGAGCTTATGAGGGCATATTTGTTGGTTATGCTACAAACTCTCATGCTTACCGTGTCCTCAATAAATCCATGGGACTTATTGAGGAGACGTGTAACGTGGAGTTTGATGAGAATAACGGCTCCCAAGTGGAGCAAAGTGGCACTTGTGATGTAGGTGATGAAATTCCTCCTCAAGCCATAAGAAGAATGGGTGTTGGTTTCATCCTACCCATTGAGGAACCCCTTGTGGCCGAAGGAGAAGGACAATGCTCCACTCAAGTGGAGCCATCACCAACCCAAGGCCCACACGCTTTCAAAGAACAAAGTGAAGGCCCTCAACCTCATGAACAAGACCAAGGGCAAGATTATACTCAAGACGGTGTTGACACACCAAGTGATTCCCAAGGTCAAGTTCTCTCCCCCGAGCAAGTTCAAGATCAAGAACAAGTTCATGACGGCGCTCAAGATGATCAAGTAACCGCTCCTCAACTTACCACCGAGGAGGAATTAGAGCGTCGTGCCGCCAAGGTTGCTTCCAAGCTCTCCACCAAGGATCATCTCATGACGAATGTGCTTGGAAGCTTAAGAAAGAGGGTAAGCACTCGTAGACAATTAGCACATTATTGTGAGCATCACGCGTTTGTCTCTTGTGTGGAACCCCACAAGGTCTATGAGGCGCTAGAAGATCCGGGTTGGCTCAATGCCATGCACGAAGAACTCAACAACTTCGAGCGCAACAAAGTGTGGAGATTGGTGCCAAGGCCAACGGGGAACCATAATGTCATTGGAACCAAGTGGATATTCAAGAACAAGCAAGATGCCCATGGGATTATCATTCGCAACAAGGCTCGTTTGGTAGCACAAGGCTACTCCCAAGTCGAGGGTATCGACTACGGTGAAACCTTTGCTCCCGTTGCTCGTCTTGAATCCATTCGCATGTTGATTGCATATGCTTCTCATCATAACTTTAAGTTACAACAAATGGATGTGAGGAGTGCTTTTCTTAATGGTCCCATTAATGAATTGGTTTACGTCAAGCAACCCCCCGGGTTCGAGGATCCCTACTTTCCCGATCATGTGTATCAACTCGATAAGGCACTCTATGGCCTTAAACAAGCCCCACGTGCGTGGTATGACCACCTTACCGAGTTGTTACAAGATCGTGGTTTTGAAGTTGGGCTAATCGACCCCACTCTTTTTACTAAGAAGGTCAAAGGGGAGTTGTTTGTGTGCCAATTATATGTTGATGATATTATCTTTGGTTCTCCTAACAAAGCTTTCAATGAGGAATTTGCCGCTCTCATGACCTCAAAGTTCGAGATGTCCTCCATGGGAGAGTTGAAGTTCTTTCTAGGGTTCAAAGTGAAGCAAAGAAGAGAAGGAACCTTCATCAATCAATCCAAATACACCCAAGACATGCTCAAGAGATTCAAGCTAAGTGACGTCAAGCCGGCCTCCACTCCAATGCCCACCAAGTGCCAACTTGACTTAGATCCCAATGGTAAAGTGGTGGATCAAAAGGTATATCGTTCCATGATTGGTTCCTTGCTTTACCTTTGTGCATCTAGACCGGACATCATGTTGAGTGTGGGAATTTGTGCACAGTTTCAAGCCGCACCTAAGGAAAGTCACTATGTGGCAGTCAAACGAATCTTCCGATATTTGGCTCATACCCCAAACTTTGGCTTATGGTACCCAAGAGGATCAAACTTCAAGATTGTAGGGTACTCGGATTCCGATTGGGCGGGAGACAAAGTGGATAGGAAGTCCACTTCCGGAGGGTGCCAATTCCTTGGTTGCTCTTTGGTAAGTTGGTCTTCCAAAAAGCAAAGTTGTGTGTCTCTCTCGTCCACTAAGGCGGAGTATGTCGCCGCCGGCAGTTGTTGTGCACAACTTCTATGGATGAGGCAAACTTTAAAGGATTATGGTGTCACTTGTGACAAAGTGCCTCTTTGGTGTGACAATGAAAGTGCCATCAAGATTTCTCTCAACCCAGTGCAACACTTAAAGATGAAGCATATTGAGATTCGGTATCACTTCATCTGGGATCACATTAGGCGAGGAGAGATCAAGATCAACTATGTCAACACTCATGACAACCTTGCAGATATTTTCACGAAGCCCTTGGATGAAGCAAGATTTCGCGAGTTAAGGCATGAGCTAAATATCATTGATTCGAGCAATGTTGCTTGAACCCATGCACACCCTACCACGCTCAATTTGTTGTCTAGTTTGGGTGTAGGCATGGACATAGGGGGAGTGTTGTTCTCTCAATGAACTCTCCCTCCCCCCATTATGCATAAATTGATCAAGTCTTTCACTTTAGCCATTGTAGATGGCACTTGTGCTTAAAAGACAAGTTTTGGTCATGGGCCCAAGGTTAAAATCTTCGCGGTGCCATACCTTTTGACTCAAACATAGGTGGCCTCGGCCACCGCCCTCTTGTGAAGAGGTGTGTCTTGGTCGTTTGCTGGTGTGTTTGCCGGGTTTTTTTGTCGTTTCGTCGAGCTAAGCCGTGTCTGTTTAGTTGCCGTGGTGCGCTGGGCGGTACTACCGCTGGTGGTGCATGGTACTACCGCTCGTGAGCGGTACTACCGCCCCCCAGCACGGTACTACCGTTGGGGGACGAGAACAGGGGTTAAGTCGGGGGCAAGGGGAGGTTTCTTCTCCCCCATACCCATTCACTTCGCCCCTCTTTTCTCTTCCTCTCTCCAGCCTCCTCTCGCCGCGGGAGGGCTCCGGCGGATCTCCATCTCCGGGGCGTCCCTCTCCATTTCCTTTGGTGGAGTCGATCCCCACCACGTCCTCTTTCCATGGATGCCGGTATTGCCCCCGTTCTTTCTTTCGTTTTGTATCCTTTTAGTTCTTGTTTCTTAGGGGCAATGGTGGTTGCATCTCTAGATTTTTGGCGAAATCTAGGCTTGAGTTGATTGGAGAAGGCAACTAGACTATCTAGATTAGAGTTTGGTAGGATTATTTTTGAATTTGGTAGGCCGGTAGTGCCGGACCTGACCACGGTAGTAGGAAACAACTGTTTCACCGCCTCGTGCTTTGAAACTGCTGTTTATCTGCCTCAAGTCGTACTACCGCTCCCTTTGGAGCGGTACTACCGCTTGACCTAGAGCGGTACTACCGCTCCCTTTGGGGCGGTACTACCGCTTGGGGCGGTACTACCGCGGGCAGGTCACGGTACTACCGCTGCATGCCAATTTCCATCATTCTCCTGCCTTACCTTGATCTTTTGTTGTGTTGTTGGCTTATGCTCGTTCTTTCTGGTTGTTTCGCGTTGTTCTTGTGTTTGGCTCCAGGTGATGACCATTCCAAGCAGCAAGGTCGCCGTATCAACCCCGGGCATGCCACATCAAAATGCTACCGCACCTCAAAGCCTGCCGGTGGTTCCTCGAGCACCCAACCGCCTCCAGCAAGTGCTTCTGCAAGTGTTCCTCCACCTCCTCAGCAATCGAAGCGAGCCGCCAACAAGACAAAAGGGAAGACTGTGACTGAGATGACCAACAAGGAGTTTTGGGAGAAGCGTCGCCGCAACCCCTATGCGGTGGACCAAGAACCCACTTTGGTCAACCGCCCGTTCTGGAACCGTTTTCAGTTTGCCATCTACTTTGATGTGATTAAGGCCAAGAAGAATCTTTTTTTTATGTTCGCTCCATTGACACTAATGCTATGGAGAAGGATCCGGAGTACTTTGGCGAATCTCTTCAGATGTGCACTTAGCTGAACATTCTCAGGATCATGCAATTCAACAAGGACTTTGATGCGGATTTGGTAGCTCAATTCTATGCTACCGTCCATCTTGGGACGGATGTCGACAGGACTCTGACATGGATGACCAATGGCAAGCTGCTTTCTGTCAAGTGGAAGGCTTTCATGGAGTTACTTGATGTGGTGGATACTGGGCTTGAGACTCCTGTCGGTTTCCGTCCTCACCGCAATGCTACATCCACCCACAAGCAAGCCCTTTGGCCCTACTGCACTGTGAAGGTTCACCCAGTCACTCAGAAGAAGACCTATGAGCTATCTCCGTATCTGGACATTCTTCATCGCATATTCCGTGAGACTCTCTTCCCTCGGATCGGGAATCTGGATATGGTCCACTCTTACCTCGTGGACATGCTCCTTTTCTGTCAGCATGAGAAGGAAGCAAGCACTGGAGAGAGCCTGGATATCTCTCATGTCATGTGGTCTGAACTTCTATCTGCCGTGTCTGAGCGCAAGTGTCCTATCTATGGTCCATTCATCATGAGGCTCATTGAGAGGGCCTGGGCACAGACTTATCCCAGACTGTTGCTGGAGACTGGAGACTTGGTGTCTCATGAGATCAAGCGTCTGAGGAAGAAGGACAACTGGACAGCGCCTCACACAAGAGGTCCATCTGCTACTGCTGCCACAGGGGGTCTGTCTGCTGATGCTGCTGCTGCTGCCATGGGGACCGAGGGTGAGGCTGCTACAGATGATCATGAGGAGAACTTTGGCCCCTCTAGTGCAGAACCGTCGTGGGCACAGAATCTTAAGCGCAAGATAAAGAAGCTTTTCTGCATGGAGTCTCATGGTCAGTATATGACTCATGTGGCGGAGAAGCATGCCAAGACGCGCCACAAGGAGCTCATGCATCAGATGGGAGCAACAGTTGCTAGTGGGTCTGAGGGTCAGATCACTGAAGAGGAGGACTGGATTCATCAGAATTGCCACTGGACCGACTCCGATGCTGAGCAGTTTTCGACCCATGATGAAGATGCAGAGATGTGATGTTCGAGCTCTTCCACCTCCCATCACCTGGAGTCGTAGTGTCACTCTATGCCCTTTTTGGTGCCTCGCTGCCAAAGGGGGAGAGAGTGTAGGGATTTGCCTCTTGTGTCGTGTTTTGTGTCGTCTTGTGGTTTCTTGTGTGTTCTCTTGGTGTCCTTCTTTGGTTTGGTTTGGTGTGCGTCCTAAGCTCTAGACATATGGTGTGAGACATATGCTCCCTATCGCTACCTTATTACTTATGCCATGTCTGAGTACTGTAGTTTATTGTGAGATGCATGCTTGTCCTGTTTATTCAATTCTCTCATATATGGTGTGCTTAGTATTGTTGGACTATAAAATATAGGGGGAGTTTTGATCCGAATGTGTGGGTCGTGCCATCTCTTGGTGCACACATTCTGGGGGAGCCCATCTATATTTTGTAGTTCTTAGCTTTCTTCGTTTTATTTCTTTTCCTTGCGCAAATCCCTAGTTGTCATCAATCCACCAAAAAGGGGGAGATTGTTACGGCATATCTCTCTCAAGGTAGTTTTGGTGATTGATGACAACATGTTTGCGGACTAATCTTGTGCTTTGAATAATTCACAGATTCTCCCCTGGCACGAGACGCCTTCTTCCCCTCGGAGTGTATTTCAAGACGGTGTAGCTCTTTCGTTTCTTTCTCGGTGGACTAGTTGCGTAGAGGGCACCGTACTATCAAGAGGGGGTCCGCTGGGGTTTTGCATGGGTGGAATCATCACGTACACATCTTCTTCTCACCCTCCGAGCATTTCCTTTCCATTGAAGAGATCTCTCCTCTTCTTGTCTGGGTCTAAGCGGTAGTACCGCGCACCCAGCGGTAGTACCGCTGAGGAGCCAAGCGGCAGTACCGCTCCGCAGCGGTAGTACCGCCCTTGGCTCCATAGCAGTAGTACCGTTGGGGGCCTGGCACCTCCGTCGTGTCCTCAGCATATTTGAGAGATCCCTTCTCTCTCTCTCTCTTGCCCCAGCGGTAGTACCGCACTGCCTGCGGTACTACGGCCGAAGGGTCACAAGTGGCAGTACCGCTCCACAGCGGTACTACCGCCCTTGACCCCACTGCCGTAGTACCGCTGGGTAGTCTGGGTCCTACCGCCTCGATTCGAGAGGTCTTTTTCTCATGTCGGGTTTTGCGGCACTAGTCACGGTTGTAGTGGCGGTAGTACCGTTCCAGGAGCGGTAGTACCGCCCTACCACCGCGGTAGTACTGCAATTGGGGTCCGTTCCCTACTAAGTCTCCTCAGCGCGGCAGTACCGCTGGGTGGCGCGGCAGTACCGTCGCCTGGCGGTAGTACCGCCCCCTCTCAGCGATAGTACCGCCCTATGCGGGGCTGGTTGGTGGGGGGGGCAACGGGATTGTTGCCCCCACAATAAAAGGAAGTCCCCTTCCTCCTTCTCACCTACCTCTTCCTCCCCCAAGCTCCATTTATTGCTCAAGCTCCATTAAATACTCCAAGCTTCATTTCCGCCCAATCTATCTCTCTAGCCAATCAAATTTGTTGATTTGCTCGGGAGTGGTTGAGAAGGCCCCGATCTACACTTCCACCAAGGGATTTTCGATTCCCCCACTCATCCCTAGCGGATCTTGTTACTCTTGGGTGTTTGAGCACCCTAGACGGTTGAGTTCACCTCGGAGCCATATTCCATTGTGGTGAAGCTTCGTGGTCTTGTTGGGAGCCTCCGATTAAGTTGTGGAGTTTGCCCCAACCTTGTTTGTAAAGGTTCGATCGCCGCCTTCAAGGGCACCAATAGTGGAATCATGGCATCTCGCATTGTGTGAGGGCGTGAGGAGAATACGGTGGCCCTAGTGGCTTCTTGGGGAGCATTGTGCCTCCACACCACTCCAACGGAGACGTACTTCCCCTCAAAAGGAAGGAACTTCGGTAACACATCCTCGTCTCCACCGGTTCCACTCTTGGTTCTCTCTTACCTTTACTTGTGCAAGCTCTTTATTGTTTCTACCCTTGCTTGATTGTATGCTTGTTGTTATTGCATCATATAGGTTGCTCACCTAGTTGCACATCTAGACAACCTACTTTGTTGCAAAGTTTAATTTGGTAAAGAAAAGCTAAAAATTGGTAGTTGCCTATTCACCCCCCCCCCTCTAGTCAACCATATCGATCCTTTCACTAGTTGAGTAATTATGAAATTGAGAAATACTTGTGTTGAGGTTTGCAAGTCCCGTAGCATGCACGTATGGTGAACCGTTGTAACATCCCAAATTTTCAATTTGGAATGTTATACATAGGTCATTCTTGCATATCATATTTTATTACATTTTCGTTCAGCAATCCTTGAAATCCTAAGCAACTCAAGGACCCACGGAGGAGTTGGGGATTTCCCGGTTTCCTTATTTGATTTCTATCAAATAGTGAAACGAGGATTTTGGTTTTAATTATTTTTTTCTACGAAAATATTTCATAATTAAAAATATATGAGAGGAGATAATATGACTTCTCCAAAAAATGAAATATTGGAAGAAAAATATTAAAATCATTTATTTGATTTTATTTGGATTTTATTGCAATTTTGTTTGCATTAGAAAAATTGCACGTCTTTCAAAACTGCATTTAGGGCCAAGAAAATGTCCATCTTGTTCTAAATATTTTATTTAGACGGTGAAATTTTATTTTGGAATTTTTAGATTTTTATTTTATTTTTCTAGGATTTATTTTTCTGTTCAGCGGAATTATTTAAAAAAACTCCCAAGCGCCGACTGGGCCAAACCCAGCCGGGCTGGCCCAACCGCCGCCGCCACCGTCTCCCGCGCGGAGTCGCGCGCGCCGCCGCCCCGAATCGGACCGGAGTCCGCGCCGGACTCCTCCACCACCGCCGCCTTGCCCCCTCCTCCAAGCCACCCCCCTTATATACCGCGCCACCCTGCCGCCACCACCACCAAACCCCGCCGCCCCGCAACCCGAGCCGCGCACCACCTCACGAGCCGCGTCGCCCGCTCC
>NC_041390.1:470806167-470883989 GCF_002162155.2 Triticum dicoccoides
CTTGCCTCCGCCGCCCCTCGCCGTGCCGCTCCGCCTCGCCCCGCCACCCCGCAAGCCCGCTGGCCCGCCGCCCGAGCCCCGCCTCGCTGGAGAGGTAACGCGCCGTTCGCCGCCACCCAATTCTTTTAAGAAAACTGATTCGGTTTTTTTTTGAAAAACCCCTAGTTCGTTTTTTTAGATCGGTTCGACAGTTTTTCCCGGTTCTTCTATTTAGCGGACGTTCATCCGTACATTCGTTTTAACGAACGGTTTTTGCTTGTTAGTTACAGCTAACGAACGCTCGTTCGTTAGTCTGTTTGTCAGTTTTCTTTTCTCGGATTTTTTTTCCGTGATTATTCTCGATCGCGATTTCTGATCCGATTTTTGTTTCAGTTTATCTTTTCACTCGTTAGTCGGAATCAGGCGATTCAAATGCCTAGATCTTCGTCTCGAGACTCTCTTTCCGCTTAACCAACTTGAAGAAGATTTTGGTACTGTAAAATTTGACCTTAGTTCAGATTAGTAAACGGATCTTGTTTCTTTCGCCGTTTGAGTTTCGTTGCTCCGTTTGGTTTGATTCTTTTTGCAAACGGGAGTTCTTAAGTTGAACTTTCCAGTTAGATCTTCTTATTTGAGTTTTACCCGTGCTTTTTTGTTAGTTGCTTATGTATGCTATTCTTTGTTTGCGATAGAATTCCCGGAGTGCGAAGCGTGTTATTTGGAGTCTCTAGGTTACGCGGATCGTCAGCAAGGCAAGTAACACTTTGATCATATCCCTTTATCACCCAGTTTTTACGCATTAGTTTCAATCCTCAAACATTGCATGGTTAGGATGACATTAACTTGTGGGTTGGGAAGTAGTTGACGAGGTAGAACCTATTTCCCTGTTACATTCAAACCCTTGGGAGTTACTTCTACGCGTTGCTTATATTGCTATGCTATGCTCGTAGACGTGGTTTGGGTGAGTGAAATCCATGACAGATGTGAGATTGTTAATTAATGGTTCAACTTAAGGTGGCAACTTAAATTTACATCTGGGTGGATTGAGGCACCTGGAGTACCCAGTGTTGCCTGTATTTTTTGGAAATCCCGGAGTACCCGTGTGATCTTCCTATGGACCGCCACCTAGGCTCAAAGGGAACTGAGATTATTCATGCTAGAAACTTCCGTGTGCAGCAACAAGCTATTATGGGCTCTAGCATAGTTGAGTAAGTTATGTGAAGCTCTTGAAGAGGTAGATCGGCAGGTAGTGGGTTTGTAGGTTTGGTATGGTCTACCCGGAGTAGAGAGTTAATGTTTCTGAAAGACTGTGTCTCGGTCATCCGTTTCTCAAACATCATGTAGTGCGAGAAATACAACGGAGGCGATCGAGTCTTGTGGGGAAAAGTGCGCAAACCTCTGGAGAGTGTATAAACTAATCATGGTTAGTCGTGTCCCCGGTTATGGACAATCTTGAGTATCTAGTACTTGGAGTATCTTAAGTATCTCACCACTCTTAATTAATATTGTTGGGTTGTTAATCACTTTAATTGGGATTGAGTGGGAGGAACCTTCGCAATGATGTTTCAACTACTATGATAGTTAAATTAAAATATATTCCTTTGTTGTAGGGAAAAATTGGCTTTTCGCAAAAACTGTAACCATAGAGCTTTCCACCAGCCATATATGCATGTAGTGATAGCATTATTCTGTTCTTGCTCTACTGTGTTACTTTACCAGCATATTCCATGTGCTGCCCGTTTTCGGGCTGCAACGTATTATGTTCCAGACTTTTCAGACGAGGAGTAAGGTTCGTTAGGTCGTTGCCGTGCAGCTCAGCTATGCCGTTGGAGTTAATGGACTCACTTTATCTTCCAAGCCTTCCGCTGTTATCATGTTAGATGGCCTTAAGCCATATTTATTGTAATTAGATCTCTTTTGAGACATCCGATGTATTAAGTGTGTGATTGCTGCTCTGTTATAAATCCTTCGAGTACTGTGTGTGTCAGCATTACCGATCCAGGGATGACACTGAAGCACAGAGACTTGACTGTTTGAGGTCGGGTCGCTACAAAGATGGTATCAGAGCACACGCTGAGTGTAGGACACGACCACTAAGCTAAAACCCTAGATCACTATTCTCTTCTCATTTCTGACTCCTCTCCATTTTCTACTCTTTAGGATGGCGGAGATGAATAACAATCTTGCACAACCGGATGAAGACGCACCTTTTGGACGACACTTGAAGGAAGTCACTAGGTACTTGAATATAGGAATACCAAGCTTCACCGGGACATACAACGCCACTTTACCAGAAGAGGAGCGATGGATGATTCAAGTTCAATTTCCAGGAAGGACATTCACGCCAGTCACTAAGCCCATAGAATTTTCCTTCGACACACCAACCTAGACTATAGGAAAGAGTATGGCAGCTCACATCACCATGGGACGCATTGGAGAAGTATATCACAAGGATCTTAAGGACACTATCTACCAGATATGTGGGCGCCGAGACGAGCAATGGTAAATGATCAGCACCAGGAAGGATAGATCAATTGCAGCTTTCATCCAGGAACTAAACCAACACATTCGACACTAGGAGAATCAGATGTGCGCAGACATGATAGATTTGAAGAAGGAGAAGACAAGGATCATCGAGCTGGAAGAAGAACTTAAGTCTACACGCGATGGATATGAGGAGGAAATTGCAACAATATTGGAGAAGAATTACGACCTGATTAAGAAGATCGGAATATTCATGGGAGACCCCACTCTAGTATAAGAAGATGAAGAACCCAAGGAGATTCGACCAGAGGACTACATCATCATCGACGACACTGACTCCAACCTTAGCGATGATGACTTTAAAGACGAAGCTGGAGCAGATATCATGGAGTTTGCAACAAAGGAATATTTTTAGTAGACCACCATATCAGTAGTAGTGTTCCACCATGTAAATAAAGTAGTTCGAGCACTTTTGCGATAGTTAGATCGATTGTATGCCTTGCTTGATTGATTGAGTGAAATGATTGTGTTTCTCTCATGTGCATATGGGTAGTGCCTTCTCATTAGACCTCATTCTATTCTAATCTCTTCCATCTAAACCCATCAGATGCCTCCGAGATGTGACCCCGGATTTGCCTTCCCGCCCGAGCTCACTCAGTTGATCCAGCAGTAGAATACCCTGATGCAATTGTTAGTTCAGAATTAGGGCAACAACAACAACAATCCACCACCACCACCAGTTGACAACTTAGCCCGTTTTCTAAGGTTGCAGCCGCCGGTGTTTTCCAGTAGCACCGAGCCTATAGTAGCAGATGATTGGCTCTGCAAGATTGGAAGGGAGTTGACCACTGCAGGATGTACTGATGCTGAGAAGGTGCGCTTTGCCGCACATCAGTTGGATGGACCAGCAGCATCATGGTGGGAGAATTACACTGTCACCTACCCTATAGCCACAGTGACTTGGGACCAGTTTCAGCAAGCTTTCCGCACAACCCATGTCTCAACTGGAGCTATGAGTATGAAGAAGTGTGAGTTTCGCAACTTACGCCAGGGGAACCGTACTGTGGCTCAGTATGTGGATGAGTTTAGCAAGCTATCGCGCTATGCCCCTGACGATGTGGCCATAGATGCCGCGAAGCAGGAGAAGTTTATGGAAGGGCTGAATGATGAGATGAGTATGCAGTTGATGGTAGCCACCTTCAACAACTACCAGGAGTTGGTAGATAAGGCTCTTATGATTGAAGGGAAGCAACAGCAGATTGAGAGCCGTAAGAGGAAGTATGGACAAGGGAGGTATAACTCAGGATCTCAGCAGAACCCTCGCCTAACCCCGAACTCGGGAGGACTTGTTCATAACCATGGAGGTCATAACCACACCGGAGGAGGATCGCATAATCACAATGGTACTAATAATGGGAATGGGAACGGAGCCAATAACAATTAGAACCGCCCCAATCCAGCCACACCCGCCAAAAGAGATCTAAGTCACGTTACTTGTTTCAAGTGCGGGAAGACTGGACACTATGCCACGGAGTGCCCTGAAGGAAATAATGGAAATGGAAATGGGAGCGCTGGGAAGAAGCCCAATCCATTCAACAAAGGACAAGTGAACCACGTTAACGTGGAGGAGGTTGAAGAGCAGCCGGACGCGGTAATAGGTAAGTTTTTGGTTAAGTCATTTATCACTCTTGTTCTATTTGATACTGGTGCATCGCATTCATACATATCAAGGGGATTTGTGGATAAGTTTAAACTACCAACCCAAACCCTTAGGACCCCTCTGTTAGTGAGTTCACCTGGAGCAGAGTATATGGCTAGTCGATGGTGCGACCAGATACCCCTGACCATTGGCACCCATGTTTTTCCGTCCGACCTAATTATCTTGGAGTCACAAGGATTGGATGTGATATTAGGCATGGACTGGATGTCAAAGTATGGAGGAAGAATTGACTGTGCTAGTAAGTCGATTTATCTCACCACCCCGGAGGGAAAAAGGATTAAGTATGTATCTAGGCATGTGCCTAGGAGGAGTCAAGTGAATACTCTCACGGGAGTTGTTCAGGAGGAAGTGCCTATAGTGAAGGATTATCCGGATGTTTTTCCAGAGGAGTTACCAGGCATGCCACCGGATCGAGATATCGAGTTTTTGATAGAGCTACTGCCAGGTACCGGGCCAATATCCAAGAGACCCTATCGGATGCCCGCGAATGATCTGGAGGAAATTAATAAACAGATCAAGGAGTTGTTGGAGAAAGGATACATTCAAAGGAGTTCATCACCTTGGGGAGCCCCAGTGCTTTTGGTTGAGAAGAAGGATAAATCCCTAAGAATGGTTGTTGATTATCAGGCCTTGAATGAAGTGACGATCAAGAACAAGTACCCACTGCCGATGATCAATGATCTGTTTGATCAGCTGCAAGGAGCTAAGGTTTTTTCGAAGATCGATTTGCCATCGAGATACCATCAGTTGAAGATTCGAGAGAAAGATATACCCAAGACAGCATTCACCACGTGTTACAGATTATACGAATATACGGTCATGTCGTTTGGACTGACTAACGCCCCTGCCTATTTCATGAGCATGATGAACTAGTTGTTCATGGAGTATTTGGAGAAGTTTGTTGTGGTGTTCATTGATGACATTATGGTATACTCGAAGAATGAAGAGGAGCACAAGGAGCATTTGCGACTAGTTCTCGAGAAACTCAGGGAACACAAGTTGTATGCCAAGTTCAGCAAATGCGAGTTTTGGTTGAAGGAAGTCGGATTCCTTGGACATGTTATATCAGGAAAAGGTATAGCAGTAGACCCCAGCAAGGTTCAGTCAGTCACTGAATGGATAGCACCCACTTCAGTTAGCGAGATCCGTAGTTTTCTTGGACTCGCCGGATACTATCGGAGATTCATTGAGAATTTTTCCAAGAATGCGAAGCCAATGACGGAGTTATTGAAGAAGGATACCAAGTTTAAATGGACAGAAGACTGCGAGGCAAGTTTTCAGGAGTTGAAGAAACGTTTGACTACAGCCCCAGTGCTGACGCTGCCAGATATACATAAGGATTTCCAAGTGTATTGCGACGCCTCTCGCTTAGGACTTGGATGTGTGCTTATGTAGGACAGAAGAGTTGTTTCGTATGCCTCGCGACAGCTAAAACCTCACGAGTTGAATTATGCCACGCATTGAAGACTTGGAGACATTACCTTATTGGAAACCGTTGTGATGTGTACACGGATCATACGAGTTTGAAGTACATCTTCACACAGAAGGAACTGAACCTTAGGCAAAGGAGATGGTTGGGGCTTATAAAGGATTATGACATGAAGCTGCACTATCATCCAGGAAAGGCCAATGTTGTAGCAGACTCTTTAAGCCGGAAGAGTTATGCTAATATCCTTGTGAGTAAGGGAGTGCCAAAGGAGTTAGCAGAGGATATCATGGAACTTCGATTAGAAATTGTTCCTAGAGGTTTTGTTACAACAATGGAGGTTCAGTCTACATTGTTGGGAAAGATTCGAGAAGCTCAGAAGGATGACAAAGAGATTGCCGAGATAAAGGAGAAGATGAGCAAAGGAAAGGCCAAAGGTTTTCGTGAGGATGAGCACGATACCTTATGGTTTGAGGACCGGATATACGTGCCCAATAACACAGAGATCAGAAAGTTAATACTACATGAGGCTCATGACTCACCATACTCGATACACCCCAGAAACACCAAAATGTATTTGGATTTGAAGGAACGTTTCTAGTGGACAGGTATGAAGAAGGATATTGCCGAGTATGTAGCCGTATGTGATGTATGTCAGAGAGTGAAGGTAGAGCATCAAAAGCCGACAGGATTGTTATAGCCTATGCCGATACCCGAATGGAAGTGGGATAAACTTGGCATGGACTTTATCACCAGATTGCCCAGGACCAAATCAGGATATGATTCCATATGGGTAGTAGTTGATCGCTTGACCAAAGTGGCTCACTTTATCCTAGTGAAAACCACTTATACAAGTGCGAAGTTGGCCAAGATATATATGTCCAGGATCGTATGTCTGCATGGAGTTCCAAGGACCATCGTATCAGATAGAGGAACACAGTTTACCTCAAAGTTTTGGCATCAGCTACACAAGACCTTGGGAACAAGACTGGAGTTCAGTACAACATTTCACCCACAGACGGATGGATAGACCGAGAGAGTCAATCAGATTCTGGAGGACATGTTGAGAGCCTGTGCGCTAGATTATGGATCTAGTTGGGATGACAATTTGCCTTACGCAGAGTTCTCATACAACAATAGATACCAAGCCAGTTTGAAGATGGCACCGTTCGAAGCCCTGTACGGATGAAGGTGCAGAACACCGTTAATGTGGGATGAAGTAGGAGACCGACAGTTGTTTGGACCAGACTTGATCAAGGAGTCTGAAGAGAAGGTTAAGCTAATTCGTGATAGACTGAAGATTGCTCAGTCCAGGCAGAAGAGTTATGCAGACTCGGAACGCAAGGAGGTAACCTATGAAATTGGAGACAGAGAATATCTGCGAGTATCGCCCTTGCGATGAGTAAAACGTTTTGGAGTTAAAGGAAAGTTAGCCCCGAGATTTGTAGGACCGTATCTTGTTTTGGAACGGAAGGGAGAAGTTGCCTACAAATTGGAATTACCCGAGGGACTGTCAAGAGTTCATGACGTGTTCCACGTTTCACAGTTGAAGAAGTGTCAAGCTGAGATGGCCGATATACCGTTAAGAGATACAGTACCCTTGGAGGCGATTCAGTTGGACAGTGATTTGACTTATGAGGAGAAGCCAGTCAAGATTTTGGAGTTTGCCAGTCGAGTCACCCGCAGCAAGGTCATCAAGTTTTGCAAAGTTCAGTGGAGCCACCATACCGAGGAAGAAGCCTCCTGGGAATGAGAGGATGATCTATGCAAAGACCACCCACACCTATTTTTCTAGCCAACCCGAATCTCAAGGGCGAGATTCATCTTAAGGGGGGTAGGTTTGTAACATCCCAAATTTTCAATTTGGAATGTTATACATAGGTCATTCTTGCATATCATATTTTATTGCATTTTCGTCCAGCAATCCTCGAAATCCTAAGCAACTCAAGGACCCACGGAGAGAGTTGGGGATTTCCCGGTTTCCTTATTTGATTTTTATCAAATAGTGAAACGAGGATTTTGGTTTTAATTATTTGTTTCCTCTGAAAATATTTCATAATTAAAAATATATGAGAAGAGATAATATGACTTCTCCAAAATAAATGAAATATTGGAGGAAAAATATTAAAAACATTTATTCGATTTTATTTCGATTTTATTGCAATTTTGTTTGCATTAGAAAAATTGCACGTTTTCAAAACTGCATTTAGGGCCAAGAAAATGTTCATCTTGTTCTAAATATTTTATTTAGACGGTGAAAATTTATTTTGGCATATTTAGATTTTTATTATATTTTTCTAGGATTTATTTTTCTGTTCGGCGGAATTATTTAAAAAAACACCCAAGCGTCGACCGGGCCAAACCGAGCCGGGCCGCCCCGACTTGGACCGGAGTCCGAGCCGGACTCCTCCACCGCCGCCGCCTTGCCCCCTCCTCCAAGCCACCTCTCTCCCCCCTTATATACCGCGCCACCCCGCCGCCACCACCACCAAACCCCGCCGCCCCGCAACCCGAGCCGCGCCGCCCGCTCCCGCGCCTTGCCGCCGCCGCCCCTCGCCGTGCCGCGCCGCCTCGCCCCGCCGCCCCGCAAGCCCGCTGGTCCGCTGCCCGAGCCCCGCCTCGCCGGAGAGGTAACGCGCCGTTCGCCGCCACCCGATTTTTTTAAGAAAACCGATTCGGTGTTTCTTTGAAAAACCCCTAGTTCGTTTTTTTAGATCGGTTCGACAGTTTTCCCCGGTTCTTCTATTTAGCGGACGTTCGTCCGTACGTTCGTTTTAACGAACAGTTTTCGCCCGTTAGTTACAGCTAAAGAACGCTCGTTCGTTAGTCTGTTTGTCAGTTTTCTTTTCTCGGATTTTTTTTTCCGTGATTATTCTCGATCGCGATTTCTGATCCAATTTTTGTTTCAGTTTATCTTTTCGCTCGTTAGTCGGAATCAGGCGATTCAAACGCCTAGATCTTCGTCTCAAGACTCTCTTTTCGCTTAACCAACTTGAATAAGATTTTGGTACTGTAAAATTTGACCTTAGTTCAGATTAGTAAATGGATCTTGTTTCTTTCGCCGTTTGAGTTTTGTTGCTCCGTTTGGTTTGATTCTTTTTGCAAACCGGAGTTCTTAAGTTGAACTTTCCGGTTAGATCTTCTTATTTGAGTTTTACCTGTGCTTTTTTGTTAGTTGCTTATGTATGCTATTCTTTGTTTGCGATAGAATTCCCAGAGTGCGAAGCGTGTTATTTGGAGTCTCTAGGTTACGCGGATCATCAACAAGGCAAGTAACACTTTGATCATATCCCTTTATCAGCCAGTTTTTATGCATTAGTTTCAATCCTCAAACATTGCATGGTTAGGATGACATTAACTTGTGGGTTGGGAAGTAGTTGACGAGGTAGAACCTATTTCCCTGTTACATTCAAACCCTTGGGAGTTACTTCTACGCGTTGCTTATATTGCTATGCTATGCTCGTAGACGTGGTTTGGGTGAGTGAAATCCATGACAGATGTGAGATTGTTAATTAATGGTTCAACTTAAGGTGGCAACTTAAATTTACATCTAGGTGGATTGAGGCACCTGGAGTACCCAGTGCTGCTTGTATTTTTTGGAAATCCCGGAGTACCCGTGTGATCTTCCTATGGACCGCCACCTAGGCTCAAAGGGAACTGAGATTATTCATGCTAGAAACTTCCGTGTGCAGCAACAAGCTATTATGGGCTCTAGCATAGTTGAGTAAGTTACTTGAAGCTCTTGAAGAGGTAGATTAGCAGGTAGTGGGTTTGTAGGTTTGGTATGGTCTACCCGGAGTAGAGAGTTAATGTTTCTGAAAGACTGTGTCTCGGTCATCCGTTTCTCAAACATCATGTAGTGCGAGAAATACAACGGAGGCGATCGAGTCTTGTGGGGAAAAGTGCGCAAACCTCTGGAGAGTGTATAAACTAATCATGGTTAGTCGTGTCCCCGGTTATGGACAATCTTGAGTATCTAGTACTTGGAGTATCTTAAGTATCTCACCACTCTTAATTAATATTGTTGGGTTGTTAATCTCTTTAATTGGGATTGAGTGGGAGGAACCTTCGCAATGATGTTTCAACTACTATGATAGTTAAATTAAAATCTATTCCTTTGTTGTAGGGAAAAATTGGCTTTTCGCAAAAACTGTAACCATAGAGCTTTCCACCTGCCATATATGCATGTAGTGATAGCATTATTCTGTTCTTGCTCTACTGTGTTACTTTACCAGCATATTTCATGTGCTGACCCGTTTTCGGGCTGCAACGTATTATGTTGCAGACTTTTCAGACGAGGAGTAAGGTTCGTTAGGTCGTTGCCGTGCAGCTCAGCTATGCCGTTGGAGTTGATGGACTCACTTTATCTTCCAGGCCTTCCGCTGTTATCGTGTTAGATGGCCTTAAGCCATATTTATTGTAATCAGATCTCTTTTGAGACATCCGATGTATTAAGTGTGTGATTGCTGCTCTGTTATAAATCCTTCGAGTACTGTGTGTGTCAGCATTACCGATCCAGGGATGACACTGAAGCACAGAGACTTGACCATTTGAGGTCGGGTCGCTACAACCGTTATGTCGGATTTCAGGTTCCGGCAGACCCTTGAGGTTCGAACACTGGGGTGTGCGCGGAGATTTCGCCTCCTACCTACCTGCACCCCTCCGCCACGCTAGGATCAAAGCTATGAGAAGAAAAACACAAGGGACACAAGGTTTATACTGGTTCGGGCCACCGTTGTGGTGTAATACCCTACTCCAGTGTGTGGTGTGTGGATTGCCTCTTGGGCTGATGATGATGAACAATACAAGGAAGAACAGCCTCGCGAGGGTCTGCTCTTGGCTGGGGCGATGAACTGCTGGGAGGAGTTCAGCCGCCTTTCTTTCTCTCTCTCCTTCCAACCGGTCGACCCTTTGCCATGTGGGTGGCTGGTCCTATTTATAGAGGCCCTGGTCCTCTTCCCAAATATCGAGCGGGAAGGGAGCCAACAATGGCAGGCTAATTTGAAAGGGGACAGTAAGTATCAGCTATCCTGACAAAAGCAGTCTTCGCCTGCGCAAAGCTCTGGTGATGACGCCGTCTTGGGCTCCACGGTGACCTCCGTCTCGTAGTCCTCCTGGTCTTGGTCTCGTTGCACCGAAATGGCAACCTTTGCCTGACGCCTCGGTACTCCGCGGCCGCGCTTGCCCCCTTTGCACCAAAGAGGAAAGGAGGACGCCGCGCGGGCGGGCACCCGCCTGGCGCCCTGAGTCGTCATGGCTTGCATCACGGGCACCTCGCGAGGTACCCCGCCTAGATCTCTCCGCCTCCTCGTGAGCCAGCCTGACGAGGCCGTGCTTGAGGAAGCTCTGTGTCGTCCGCCCCGCAAGGCTTGGCCCCTCGCGAGGGTCTTGAGTTTGTGTTGGTGAAGATAGGCCATGCTGGGCCCCCCTTTGAGCCACGCTGCAGGCCGCAGGCAGGCAAGTCTAGGGACCCTCGTTCCCAGAACGCCGACAGTAGCCCCCGGGCCCAAGGCGCGCCCGGACTTGGCCGTGCAGGGAGGCAGAAGGGCAAGAGCGAAGCGCCGCGGGCCCTAACAGCCTGCGGCCTTGGGCGCCGCGTGGCGGTTGATTGGACGTGGGCGTCTCCACTTCCCCACGGCGCCTCGGCAACTACACGGATTGGACAAGTCCCTGCATGCAAAGCGGGTCATAATTACCTGCGATCGTGGGGGCCGTTGGTTGGCCATCGCCAGCCATAAGTATGGACCGGCACGCGCCCTTCCAGTTCATCCCCCCTTGCTTCTCCTTTTTCTTCATGGCCCCGTCGAGGAGGTTCTCAGCCGCCGAGAAGGGAAAGGCTTGCCGGGTTGAGCCCGCCTCTCCCCCACCCAAGCGCGGCCGAGGGCGCCCTCGCAAGCATCATGTGGCCACCATGGTGGCTCCCCGCGGCCGTGGAGGCGATCTTCAGCACGGCGACGGGCGGATTGCTGCAGCCGGGGGGCGCGCTCCGGCTGCGCGTCCCCCAGGCCGCGCGTTCGTGCTGCTGAAGTGCTGCCGGAGTTCATCGTGTGGTCGGCGGAGCCGGCTAGCACCCGGCTTCCGCTTCCTCGCTTCCTCCTCGGCGAGCTCCCGGCCGGCGCCCCGGGCGGCCTCTGGCTCCAGGCCGACGGCTGCTGCAGCCGGGCCTCATGGGTCTCTCTGGAGGTCTCCGCGGCCGGGAGCCCGTCCCTGGCCCGCGGTTGGCAGACGTTTGCCCGCGCGCGTGGCCTGAGCCGTCGGTGCACCCTACACTTCAAGTTCGACGGCGACGCCACCCACTACGTGAGGGTGTTTGGGGAAGATGGTCGCCGCGCAGGGTGTTGCCCCGAGGGTGACGACCGCGGCTGGGAACCCAGCTCCGGTGATGACGGGGAGAGCAGCGCTCGCACGGCTGGCGGCGTTCGGGGTTCCCCAAGCTACTCCGGTTCTTCTTCAGGCGGCGACTCCTCTAGCGGTGGCCGCGATCAGCCTCCACGTTGTCGTATCTGCTTGGGGGTGGAAACGTGTCCGCCCGCCGTCGTGCCCTGGTGAAGCGCGAGAGGGAGTCCACCTGAGCTCCGGAGGTAGCTCGGGCCTTCCCTGCGGGCCAGTGTGAGGCGAGCCGCGCCGGATTTGTTCTTCCTTTTCCCTTTTTCCTGCGTAACAAAGACAATAGTGCGGAACCTCGGGAGGCGTGTTTGGGTTATTGCTTGTTAATCATCATTTTGCTTTCGTTACCATACCTTCCGGCTATGTGCCCGAGCGTGGATAGTTCCCAGCCCCGGCCGTGGGGGGCGACCGACCCAGGCCCTTTGTTTGTGTCGCGGTGCCCGTGGGGCACGGACTGGAGGGGTGCTCCTGTAAGGGGCCCAGGTCGCGAACTCTTTGAGTGACTAGGATAGGAACACTCGCGAGGGCGCTCGGCTCTCCCCCTCGTGAGGCCTTGCACAAGAGAAATCAATGCAGGAGAGTGAAAATCCAAAGAACCACAGGCCAAAGACGGTAACAACTTCAATAAAACTCCAAACAAATAGGAACAAGCCAACTGCGGAAAGCAAATGAAAAGCCGCGTCCGGCACCTAGTCTAGTCTTTGATGTCTTCTCACTAGCGCGGAGCTAAGTGCTGCCACTGGGCGTGGGAGGGAGCCCCAGGGCCTGAGGCCGGTGCTCCTGAGACTCCGGGGCGTGTACAGCCCCAACTCATTATTACGTGAGAGTGTCACGGGCGGCGAGCTTCACAGGCGTTGGCCTTCTTCATAGGCTCCGGGCCTTTTCCAAAACACGATAGCTTCACAGGCACTCGCCTTGCTTCACAGGCTCTGGGCCTTTTCCAAAACGCGATAGCTTCACAGGCACTCGCCTTGCTTCACAGGCTCCGGGCCTTTTCCAAAACACGATAGCTTCACAGGCACTCGCCTTGCTTCACAGGCTCTGGGCCTTTTCAGGGGTAGAACCTCCGGAGGTGCTGGATGTTCCATGCATTCTGGACCTGCGCTCCCTCCTGAGTCTCCAAGCGCGCGGAGCCGGGCCTGGAAACATGAACAACCTTGAACGGGCCCTCCCACATGGGAGAGAGCTTGTGCAATCCCTCCCTGGAGAGAACCCACCTGAGCATGAGGTCTCCTACCTCAAGAGTCCTGGGGAGGATGTTGCGGCAGTGATATCTCCGCAGTGCTTGTTGGTACCTCGCCGCTCGCAGCGCGGCTTCCCGGCGACGCTCCTCCCCCAGCACGAGGTCCGTCCCCCGCATGGCGTCCTGCTGTGCCTCGTCAAACGCCAGGACCCGCGCGGAGCAACGTCTGACCTCGTGAGGGAGGACTGCTTCTACTATGTAGACCAGGAAGAACGGGGTCTCTCCAGTCGGCTTGGTCGCGGTGGTGCGGATGGACCACAACACGGACTGCAGTTCGTCATACCAACCTCTGCCGCAAGCCTCCAACTTCTTCTTGAACGTCCTGGTCTTGAGGCCCCTTAGGACCTCGGCGTTGGCTTGCTCGACCTGGCCATTGCTTCGGGGGTGCGCCACTGAAGCGTAGCATATCTGCGTTCCAAGGTTAGCACAGTATGTTTTGAAGAGGTTACTGGTGAACTGCGAACCGCTGTCCATGATGATGCGATTCGGCACCCCGAACCGGCTCACGATGCCCTTGATGAACTTGACTGCGGAACCCGCAGGAATGGTGCGGACAACCTCCACTTCAGCCCACTTGGTGAACTTGTCCACGGAAACGTAAAGGTAGCGGTAGCCCCCTGGCGCCCGAGGAAACGGACCCAAGATGTCGAGCCCCCAGACTACGAATGGCCACGAAAGGGGGATAGTCTGCAAGCCCCCTGCCGGCTGATGGATCTGCTTGGCATGGAACTGGCAGGCCTCACAAGCTTTCACTAGTTCAACGGCATCATTGAGCGCGGTGGGCCAGTAAAACCCACTGCGGAACGCCTTGGCGACGAGGGTCCGTGATGACGAATGATGTCCACAGTCTCCGCCGTGTATATCTTCCAGTAGTTCCTTCCCTTGCTCCCTGGAGATGCAGCGCAGGGATACATCGTTTGGTCGCTTCCGGTAGAGCTCTCCATATTTGATGCAGTATGCCGTGGCCTGGCGCGCCACTCGCTCTGCTTCCTCCTCCTTCTCCGACAGGGTCCCTTGCGTTAGGTAGCTCCGGAGCTCCGTGATCCAACATCCCTCCTGAGGTTCCATCGTCAGGATCAGGCGTGCTCCCAAGGCTGGGCCACAAGCCGGAGCTCCTGAGGCAGGTGGCTGAGGGAGCTCCTCCCTGGGCTGAGCCGTGTTTGATAATGACGGTAAGGCTGAAGGCTTGAAGAGCCGCTCCTCGAAAATGCCAGGCTCCTGAGGTAACCGCCTGGACGCGCGTTTGGCGATGTCATCGGCTTCCTGATTGGTGCCACGGGGCACATGCTGCAACTCCAACCCCCAGAACTGCTTCTCCATCCTGCGGACCTCTGCAAGGTAGGCCTCCATGTGCTCATCCTTCGGCTCGTACACCTTGTTGGAGAAATTGACAAGGAGCTGTGAATCGCCCTTGATGGTGAGGCGTTTCACCCCCAGGGCAGCTGCGGCCTTCATGCCTGCTATTAAACCTTCATACTCCGCTATGTTGTTGGAGACCTTTTCTCCTTGCTGGAAACAAAGCTGCACGGCGTAATAGAGCTTGTCCTGGGTGGGCGATATAAGAACCGCCCCAGCCCCTGCGCAGTGTCTGGAGAACGCCCCATCGAAGTACATGACCCAGCCTTCTGGCGTCTCGCTTCCCAAGGACAGGGACCGATCCTCGTCGGCCTTGAGGCCTGGCGCCTCCATCCATTCTGCCACAAAATCCGCCAACGCTGCTCCCTTGATGACTCTGGTCGTGCTGAATTCGAGCTGAAACGCTTGCAGCTCTATGTTCCACTCAGCGACCCTCCCAGCTGAATTGGGGCTCCTGAGCACCCTCTCCAGGGGGTATGACGAGACGACCTTGATGGGGTGACCCTGAAAATAGTGCCGCAGTTTGCGCGAAGCCACCAGTAGCGCGAGGAGGAGTTTTTGAGGCATGGGGTACTGTGCTCTTGCATCCCGTAGCACTGTGCTGACGAAGTACACTAGGTGCTCAATGAGGTGGAGTGCGTCAGTGCTGGTGGCTCCCTACGGAGACCGTGGCGCCTCTTGAGGCAATGAGGCCTCTTGAGACTGGCCATCTGGAAGAGGGGTCTCTTTCGCCTCTAGTGCACCCCTCTGCGGCGGCTGATCCTCCTCAGCCGTGATGGCGGTTTCTGTGGGCCTTCCTTGTCCATGTTCTGCCTTATCCCGGGCTGCTGCCGTGGTTCTGATCCGGCGCTCCTCTCTGACTGCTACCAAGGCTGCGCTAGCGGAGTAGGGAGTGGCGGCGAGGTAGAGCACCAGGGGCTCCTGAGGGCGCGGGGCCACCATGACCGGTGGGCTGGTCAGGTATCTCTTGAGATCCTAGAACGCCTTGTTGGCCTCTTCAGTCCACTCGAAGGGCCCATTTTTCTTCATTAGCTGGAAGAAGGGCAGGGCTCATTCCCCCAACTTGGAGATGAAGCGCCCTAGCGCGGTCACGCGCCCCGTGAGCTTCTGCATTTCTCTGAGGGTCTTTGGCGGGCTCATGTCTTCCACCGCCTTGACCTTCTCCGGGTTAGCCTCGATGCCTCGGTGGGACACGAGGAAACCCAAGAGCTTGCCCGAGGGGACTCCGAACACACACTTCTCTGGGTTGAGCCATAGGTTCACTGTGTCGAGGCTCGCGAAGGTTTCCTCCAGGTCTTGTATCAAGGTCCTGGCCTCCCGAGATTTTACCACGATGTCATCGATGTAAGCTTCAACATTCTTCCCGAGCTGCGGGCCCAAGGTGATATTCATTAGCCGCTGAAAGGTCGCCCCTGCGTTACGCAGCCCGAATGGCATGCAGGTGTAGCAGTACACCCCGCACGGGGTTAGGAAGGTCGTCTTCTCGACGCCTTCCACCGCCATCTTGATCTGGTGATACCCAGAGAAGGCATCCATGAAGCACAATAGGTCGCATTCCGCAGTGGAATCAATGATCTGGTCAATGCGGGGGAGCGGGAACGGATCTTGCGGGCACGCTTTGTAGAGGTTGGTGAAGTCGACACACATGCGTTCCTTCCCTCCCTTCTTCAGCACAACGACAGGGTTGGCCAACCAATCTGGGTATCGGACCTCGCGAATGACCCCAGCGGCCTCTAATTTGTGGGTCTCTTGGACGATGAAGGCCTGCTTTTCTGTGGACTGCCGCCTGGCCTTCTGCTTCACAGGGCGCGCGTTGGGGCACACATTGAGGTGATGCTCGATTACGCTCCTGGGGATCCATGCCAACTGGTCCGGCTCCCAAGCGAATACCTTCTTGTTTGCGCGCAGGAACACGACCAGGGCCTCCTCTTCCTCCGGTTTGAGGTGGGCGCCTATGGTGAAAGTGGCATTGGTGGACCCGTCCTCGTCGACGGGTACCTGCTTGGTTTCTGCCTTGTCTTGGGTGAACAACTGCTTCTTCTTGGCAGGCGCAGCCCCCTTGGGCTCGGGGGCCCCCAAGTCGGCAGGCTGTGCCGACGCTGCTGTCCTGAAGACGAGCTTGAGCACCCGTAGAGCGTCACCGATATCCCCGTGCACGGTGAGGACACCACTGCTCCTGGGCATCTTCATGAGGTTGTACGTCAGGTGCGTTGCGGCCATGAACTGGGCCAACGCTGGGTAGCTGAGGATGGCGTTGTAGGGGAGGCCGATGGGGGCGATGTCAAAGTCGACCAGCTCCGTGTGGAAGTTGTCGTAGGTGCCGAAGGTCACTGGGAGCCAGATCTTCCCCAAGGAGCTGGACGACCTGCCCCCAACGCCTGAGAAGGGCCGGCTGGGCTGCAACCATTCCAGGGGTATGCAGAGGAGGTTGAAGGCCTCGACTGAGAGCACGCTGAGGCCCGCCCCGCCATCGATGAGAGTTCTGGTGACGGCCACCTGGCAGATGGTGGGGGTGCATAGCATGGGGAGCACGCCCGAGCAGGCCGAGTTGGAGGGGTGGTCCTCCGGACTGAAGCTCAAGCCGGTCTCGGGCGCCGCCCGATCCAGGGGAGCCCCCTGCCGCGTGGAAGCGGCGCTGACCCGGCGGATGAACGGCTTGACGTGGTAACTTATAGGTGGCGCCTGCGAGCCTCCCAAGAGGGCCACGACGACTGGGGTGTTGGTGCAGCACGATAGGCGGGGAAGAGGTTGCGGGGCTCCATGGGCGCGCGGAGCACGCGGGACGAAGAACCAGCTGGGTTGAGCGAGTGAGTTGTGGTGCGGCCCTCTTGCCGCACGGACAGATGCCGGGACGATGCTTGCCGCACGTCCCCCACCGGGCCAGTGGCGGCGTTGACGGCAGGTGACGGGGAATGGAGGGGACGCCCGCCGACAGGGGCCGTCTGGGCCACGCAGGAAGCAAAGGCGGCCCGGCGTTCTGCGCGGGCCCGACGAGCGTCGGACATGGGCGCGATGGTCGGAGGAGAACGGAGCGGTGGAAGACGAATTCCGGTGCACCCCTACCTGGCGTGCCAAATGTCGGATTTCGGGTTCCGGCAGACCCTTGAGGTTCGAACACTGGGGTGCGCACGGAGATTTCGCCTCCTACCTACCTGCACCCCTCCGCCACGCTAGGATCAAAGCTATGAGAAGAACAACACAAGGGACACAAGGTTTATACTGGTTCGGGCCACCATTGTGGTGTAATACCCTACTCCAGTGTGTGGTGTGTGGATTGCCTCTTGGGCTGATGATGATGAACAATACAAGGAAGAACAGCCTCGCGAGGGTCTGCTCTTGGCTGGGGCGATGAACTGCTGGGAGGAGTTCAGCCGCCTTTCTCTCTCTCTCTCTCCTTCCAATCGGTCGACCCTTTGCCATGTGGGTGGCTGGTCCTATTTATAGAGGCCCTAGTCCTCTTCCCAAATATCGAGCGGGAAGGGAGCCAACAATGGCGGGCTAATTTGAAAGGGGACAACAAGTATCAGCTATCCTGACAAAAGCAGTCTTCGCCTGCGCAAAGCTCTAGTGATGACGCCGTCTTGGGCTCCACGGTGACCTCCGTATCATAGTCCTCCTGGTCTTGGTCTCGTTGCACCGAAATGGCAACCTTTGCCTGACGCCTCGGTACTCCGCGACCGCGCTTGCCCCCTTTGCACCAAAGAGGAAAGGAGGACGCCACGCGGGCTAGCACCCGCCTGGCGCCCTGAGTCGTCATGGCTTGCGTCACGGGCACCTCGCGAGGTACCCCGCCTTGATCTCTCCGCCTCCTCGTGAGCCAGCCTGACGAGGCCGTGCCTGAGGAAGCTCCGTGTCGTCCGCCCTGCGAGGCTTGGCCCCTCGCGAGGGTCTTGAGTTTGTGTTGGTGAAGATAGGCCATGCTGGCGCCCCCTTTGAGCCACGCCGCAGGCCGCAGGCAGGCAAGTCTGGGGACCCCTGTTCCCAGAACGCCGACACGTTATGTAACGAAGTTGGAGCATGAGGTGTTTATTGATTGTCTTCCTTATGAGTGGCGGTCGGGGACAAGTGATGGCCTTTTCCTACCAATCTATCCCCCTAGAAGCAGGCGCGTAGTACTTTGTTTCGATAGCTAATAGACTTTTGCAATAAGTATGTGAGTTCTTTATGACTAATGTTGAGTCCATGGATTATACACACTCTCACCCTTCCATCATTGCTAGCCTCTTCGGTACCGTGCATTGCCCTTTCTCACCTCGAGAGTTGGTGCAAACTTCGCCGGTGCATCCAAACCCCGTGATACGATACGCTCTATCACACATAAACTTCCTTATATCTTCCTCAAAACAGCCACCATACCTACCTATTATGGCATTTCCATAGCCATTCCGAGATATATTGCCATGCAACTTCCATCATCATCATATACATGACTTGAGCATTTATTGTCATATTGCTTTGCATGATCGTAAGATAGCTAGCATGATGTTTTCATGGCTTGTCCATTTTTTGATGTCATTGTTACGCTAGATCATTTCACATCCGGTACACCGCCGGAGGCATTCATATAGAGTCATATCTTTGTTCTAGATATCGAGTTGTAATATTGAGTTGTAAGTAAACAAAAGTGTGATGATCATTATTATTAGAGCATTGCCCCAGTGAGGAAAGGATGATGGAGACTATGATTCCCCCACAAGTCGGGATGAGACTCCGGATGAAAAAAAAAGAGAGAAAGGCCAAAAAAAGAGAAGGCCCAAAAAAGGAAAAAAGAAAACAAAAAATGAGAGAAAAAGAGAGAAGGGGCAATGTTACTATCCTTTTACCACACTTGTGCTTCAAAGTAGCACCATGTTCTTCATATAGAGAGTCTCTTGAGTTATCACTTTCATATACTAGTGGGAATTTTCATTATAGAACTTGGCTTGTATATTCCGATGATGGGCTTCCTCAAACGCCCGAGGTCTTCATGAGCAAGCAAGTTGGATGCACACCCACTTAGTTTCAAGTTTGAGCTTTCATACACTTATAGCTCTTAGTGCATCTGTTGCATGGCAATCCCTACTCCTCACATTGACATCAATTGATGGGCATCTCCATAGCCCATTGATTAGCCACGTCGATGTGAGACTTTCTCCTTTTTGTCTTCTCCATACAACCTCCACCATCATATTCTATATGTCCATGGCTCACGCTCATGTATTGCGTGAAAGTTGAAAAGGTTTGAGAAACGTCAAAAGTATGAAACAATTGCTTGGCTAGTCATCGGGGTTGTGCATGATGTGAATATTTTGTGTGGTGAAGATGGAGCATAGCCAGACTATATGATTTTGTAGGGATGAGCTTTCTTTGGCTATGTTATTTCAATAAGACATAATTGCATGGTTGGTATGCTTGAAGTATTATTGTTTTTATGCCAAAGGATAGACTATTTCTTTGAATCACTCGTGTCTTAATATTCATGCCATGATTAGACATATGATCAAGATTATGCTAGGTAGCATTCCACATCAAAAATTATCTTTTTTATCATTTACCTGCTCAAGGACGGGCGGGAATTAAGCTTGGGGATGCTGATACGTCTCCGTCATATCTATAATTTTTTATTGTTCCATGCCAATATTATTCAACTTTCATATACTTTTTGGTAACTTCTTATATTATTTTTGGGACTAACATATTGATCAAGTGTCCAGTGCCAGTTCCTGTTTGTTGCATGTTTTATGTTTCGCAGAATATCCATATCAAACGGAATCCAAACAGGATAAAACGGAAGGAGCTTATTTTTGGAATATTTGGAAAATTCTGGAAGAAAAATTCACACCAGACAGTGCCCGAGGTGGCTACGAGGCAGGGGGGCCCCTGTCCCCTGGGCACGCCCCTGACCCTTGTGGGCCACCCGTAAGGCGGTTGACGCCCTTCTTCAGCCGCAAGAAAGCTATTTTTTGGTTAAAAAAATCACGGCGAAGGTTTCAGTCCAATGGGAGTTACGGATCTCCATATATATACGAAACGGTGAAAGGGCAGCAGAACAGAACGCATAAACAGAGAGAGACAGAGAGACAGATCCAATCTCGGAGGGGCTCTCGCCCCTCCAATGCCATGGAGGCCATGGACCAGAGGGGAAACCATTCTCCCATCTAGGGAGGAGGTCAAGGAAGAAGAAGACGAAGGGTCCCCCTCTCCCCTTCTCATCCGGTGGTGTCAGAACGCCGTCGTGGTCATCATCATCACCGCAATCTTCACCAACTCTTCCCCCCTCTATGCAGTGGTGTAACCTCTCTCTTACCCGCTATATCTCTACTTAAACATGGTGCTCAATGCTATATGTTATTTCCCAATGATGTATGGCTATCCTATGATGTTTGAGTAGATCTGTTTTGTCCTATGGGTTATTTGATGATCAAGATTGGTTTGAGTTGCATGTTTTATTATTGGTGTTGTCCTATGGTGCTCTCCGTGTTGCGCAAGCGTGAGGAATTCCCACTGTAGGATTTGCAATATGTTCACGATTTGCTTATGGTGGGTGGCGTGAGTGACAGAAGCACAGGCCCGAGTAAGTAGGTTGTTTGCGTATGGGATAAAGGGGACTTGATGCTTTAATGCTATGGTTGGGTTTTACCTTAATGACCTTTAGTAGTTGCGGATGCTGGCTAGAGTTCCAATCATAAGTGCATATGATCCAAGTAGAGAAAGTATGTTAGCTTATGCCTCTCCCTCAAATAAAATTGCAATAATGATTACCAGTCTAGTTATCAATTGCCTAGGGACAAATAACTTTCTCGTGACAACAAGGTCTTTACTAAAACTAATTTAGTTGTGTCTTTATCTAAACAGCCCCTAGCTTTTATTTGCTCACTCTTTACTTTCTTGCAAACCTATCCAACAACACCTACAAAGTACTTCTAGTTTCCTACTTGTTTCCGGTAAAGCAAACGTCAAGTGTGCGTAGAGTTGTATCGGTGGTCGATAGAACTTGAGGGAGTATTTGTTCTACCTTTAGCTCCTCGTTGGGTTCAACACTCTTACTTATCGCAAGAGGCTACAATTGATCCCCTATACCTGTGGTTTATCAGTACTCCGGGATATCCTAGGACAACACTGGATTCTCCAGGTGCCCGACAAGCAATCCACCCAGATGTGTATTAAAGTTGCCACCTTAAGTTGAACCATTAATTAACAATCTCACATCTGTCATGGGTTCACTCACCCAAACCACGTCTACGATCATAGCATAGCAATATAAGCAATAGGTAGAAGTAACTCCCAAGGGTTTGATAATAACAGGGCAATAGGTTCTACCTCATCAACTACTTCCCGAACCCACATGTTATATCACAACCTAATCATGCAATGTTTGAGGATTGGAACTAATGCATAAAACTGGGAGATAAAGGGGTATGATCAAAGCGTTACTTGCCTTGCTGATGATCCGCAAAACCTAGAGACTCGTAGTAGCACGCTTCGCACTCTGGGTGTTCTATCGCAAACAAACAATAGCATACATAAGCAATCAAGCAAAGATGCATGGGTAAAACACGAATAAGAAGATCTAACCAGAAACTTCAACTTAAGAACTCCGGTTTGCAAAAAGAATCAAATCAAATGGAGCAACGAAACTCAAACTGCGAAAGAAACAAGATCCGATTACTAATCTGTACTAAAGTCAAATTTTACAATACCAAAATCTTGTTCAAGTTGGTTAAACGAAAAGAGGGCTTCGAGATGAAGATCTAGGCGCTTGAATCACCTGATTCCGATAAACGAGCGAAAAGATAAACTAAAACAAAAATCGGATTAGAAATCGCGATCGAAAGTAATCGCGGAAAAACCCTGGAAAAAGAAAAAACTGACGAACAGGCTAACAAACGAACGTTCGCTGTCTGTGGCTAACGAGTGAACACCGTTCGTTAAAACGAACGTACGGACGAAACTCCGCTAAATAAATAAACCGAATAAAAAACTAAAACCGAACTAATCTAAAAAAACTAGGGTTTAAATAAAAACCAATCAGTTTTTACCTAAACCGAAAAAAACCGCCGGTGAAATGGATCAGATCGGAATGGCGGCTCCGGCAACGGGGTGGCGGCTCCGGCGGGGCGAGGTGGGGCTGCGGGGTGGCGGCGACGGCGGGGTGGTGCGGCGCGGGGCGATGGCGAGGCGCGACAGCACGACAGTGGCGCAGGACAGGCGGCGGCGCAGCGGCGGCTGCGGGCGCTGCTGCTGCTGCGGCTTGGGTGGCGAGGTGGGGCGGCGGCGGCGGGTATTTAAGAGGGGGAGGGGTCGGCTTGGGGGAGGTGTTGGCGTTCTGGGGACGGGGGTCCCCAGACTTGCCTGCCTGTGGCCCGCTGCGTGGCTAAGCCATCAGGCTGTACGGCCCATCTTCATCAACAAGGCATCCAAGACCCTCACGAGGGGCCAAGCCTCGTGAGGCGGATGACACAAGGCCTCCTCTGGAGTGGCCTAGTCAGACAGGCTCACGAGGAGTGGAGATATCAAGGCGAGGCGAACCTCACGAGGCTCTCGTGACGTGAGCCATGACGATCGATGCCAGGCGGGCGCCAGCGCGCGCAGCGTCCTTATTTCCTCTTTGGTGCTAAGGAAACCAGGGCAGGCGAGGAGTACTGAGGCATCAGGCAAAGGTTGCCGTTTTGGTGCAACCAGACCAAGACCAGAAGGACGGCAAGACGGAGGTCATCGTGGAGCCCAAGACGGCGTCACCACAGAGCCTTTGGCAGGTGAAGACCACTTTTGTCAGGATAGCTTGTACTAGTTATCCCCCTTTAAATTTGCCCGCCATTGTTGGCTCCCTTCCCGCTCAAGTTTTGGGAAGAGGACCAGGGCCTCTACAAGTAGGACTAGCCACCACCATAGGTAGGGGGACATCTTCGATCACTCTCACCCACACAAGTTAGCCAAGCACAAGAACACCTCAACCTCGGGAGGCTGTTCTTCCCATGGTAATGTTCATCATCAGTCCGAGAGACAATCCACCACCACCACACTGGAGTAGGGAATTACACCACAACGGTGGCCCGAACCAGTATAAATCTTGTGTCTTTCTATGTTGCGAGTTCGTCGAGTTCGTCCGCGAGATCGTAGCGAGTTAGGGCATAGATCGGTGGGAGGAAAACACTTCACGCGCACCCCAGTGTTCGAACCTTAAGGGTTTGCCGGAACCCCACATCCGACATTTGGCGCGCCAGGTAGGGGGCGCCATAGTTTCCCCTCCGTCGATCTGCGCTCCGTCGCCACTGCGCTTCGCCCACATGACAGGCGCCCTGCCACCAACTCCAACGGTCAGTGTTGACAACGAGGCCAGGGGGCTCCGATCCCTGGCCCCCGCCCTGCGGCGGGTGCAGTGGCCGCCCAAGTTCAGGCCGGGGATGCCGCCGTGCTACGACGACGCGGCAGACCCGTTAGCTTTCCTGCTGGCATACGAGGAGGCCGTCCTCGAAGCCGGGGGTAATGATAAGGTCATGGCCAACTAGCTTCCCATGGCCCTCGCCGGCGAGCCACGCGCCTGGCTGCTCAACCTTCCCGGATCCACGGTGGCATCTTGGGAGGAGCTCCACGACCTCTTCACTACTCGCTACGCGGTGCTGGCGCACCACACAGTCGCGGCCCTGTTGGGCGGCTCTCAAGCACCGCCGTCAGAACGCCACACCAAGCCGTTCCTCCATCAGATCGGGGCCACCTCCAGGCGCCCATGGGCTCCGCCGGGCTGGGCCATGCCAGAGGCCGACCTTACCATTGGCTCAGTAGACCGCCCCGACTCCATCGTCAGCTCTGGAATGCTCCTGATGCTCTACACGCCCACCATCTGCAACATGGCCGTCACCAAGACCCTCATCGACGGTGGTGCTGGCCTCAACTTGCTCTCTGTGGAAGCCTTCAGCCTTCTCCACGTGCCACTCGAGCGGCTCGGCCTCAGTAAGCCCATCTCAGGAGAGGGTGGTGGAGTTTCCCACTCCCTGGGACAGATCCGCCTCCATGTCACCTTCGGCACATGCGACAACTACCGCACTGAGCTGGTGGACTTCGACATCGCTCGCATCGGTCTCCCGTACAAGGCCATCCTCGGGTACCCGTCTCTCGCTCAATTCATGGCGGCGACTCACCCGGCTTACAACCTCATGAAGATGCAAGGGAGCAAGGGCGTCCTCACCATCAAGGGGGACACTAAGGAGGCTGGTGCTCAGGCTCGCCTTCAAGACCGCAGAAGCAGCAGCACAACCCGCCGACGCTGGTGCCCCCACGACCAGGGAGGCCGCGCCCACCAAGAAGAAGCAGTTGTTCACCCAGGACAAGGCGGAAACCAAGCAGGTATCGGTTAGAGAGGACGGGTCTTCAGGAGCCACCTTTACCATAGGAGCCAGCTTTGACCCGGACAAGAAGAAGCCCTGGTGAGGTTCTTGCGCGCGAACAAGGAGATATTCGCGTGGGAGCCCAATCAGCTGGTAGGGGTCCCAAGGGAGGTGATCCAGCATCATCTAAGGGTATGCCCCAACATCCGCCCCGTGAAGCAGCGAGCGAGGTGGCAGTCCACTGAGAAGCAGGCCTTCATCATCCAAGAGACACGCAAGCTGGAAGCGGCAGGTGCCATCCGAGAGGTCCGATACCCCGAATGGCTGGCGAACCCTGTCGTGGTGCCGAAGAAAGGCGGGAAGGAACGGATGTGCGTCGACTTCACTAGTCTTAACAAAGCCTACCCTCAAGACCCGTTCCCACTCCCGCGCATCGACCAGATCGTTGACTCCACCGCCGAGTGTGACCTGCTGTGCTTCCTGAACGCGTTCTTAGGGTATCATCAAATCAAGATGGTAGTGGAAGATGTGGAGAAGACGGCCTTCCTGACACCAAGTGGGGTGTACTGCTACACCTGCATGCCCTTCGGGCTGCGCAACGTGGGCGCGACCTTTCAGCGGTTGATGCACATCGCTCTGGGACGGCAGCTCGAGAGGAACGTAGAGGCTTACATCGATGACATTGTGGTCAAGTCTCGCGAGGCAAGGACATTGATTCAAGACTTGGAGGAGACCTTAGAGAGCCTGCGCGAAGTGAACTTCAGGCTCAACCCGGAGAAGTGTGTGTTCAGTGTCCCCTCCGGCAAGCTGCTGGGATTCCTCCTATCCCATAGGGGGATCGAGGCGAACCCGGAGAAGGTCAAGGCTATCGACGACATGAGCCCGCCGCAGACCCTCAAAGAGATGCAGAAGCTAGCAGGGCGAGTGACCGCGTTAGGGCGTTTCATCTCCAAACTGGGAGAGCGCGCCTTACCATTCTTCAAGCTCATGAAGAGGAAGGGCCCGTTCGAGTGGAACCCGGAGGCCGACCGAGTCGTCCAAGACCTCAAGAAATACCTTACTAGCCCCCAGTGATGGTGGCACCACAGCCCCTCGAGCCTCTGGTACTCTACCTTGCTGCCACCCTGTACTCCGCCAGCGCGGCGTTGGTGGCGGTTTGGGAGGAGCGCCAAGCCAAGGGCACGCCCCGCCAGGTCAAGGCTAAAGTAGCGCGAGGGTCAGGAAGGCGCAGCAAAGGCATCAGCGGTGGGAGGCCAAGCTTGGCAGGGTGGCATCGCAGAAGCTCCTGAGGACAGTCGGGTCTCAGGGACCCTTCCACCTCAGGATATGCCCCGATCTCCACAGGACCCGACCTTCGATAGCGTGCCAACCCTCGTCGAACACCCGGTGTACTTTGTCAGCACTGTACTACGGGACGCGAGAGCGCGCTACCCCATGCCCTAGAAACTCCTGCTCATGCTCCTGGTGGCCTCACGCAAGCTATGACACTACTTCTAGGGCCACCCCATCAAGGTCGTCTTAGCCTACCCACTGGAAAGGATACTTAGGAGCCCTAACTCAGCCGGAAGGGTCGCAGAGTGGAACATCGAGTTGCAAGCGTTCCAGTTGGAGCTCAGCACTACCAGGGTCATCAAGGGGGCCACACTTGCTGAATTTGTGGCAGAATGGATGGATGCCCCGACACTGGAGGAAGGAGAAGACCGGTCCACCTCCCCAGGAAGTGAGGCTCCGGACGGTTAGATCATGTATTTCGATGGCGCCTTCGCACACCAGGGCGCGGGGGCTGGAGCAGTGCTCGTCTCGCCCACCCAGGACAAAGCTCTACTACGTCGTGCAACTCTGCTTTCAGCACGGCGAGAAGGTCTCCAACAACATCGCAGAATATGAAGGCCTCATAGCTGGCCTGAAAGGCTCCAGCGGCCCTAGGGGTGAAGCGCCTCACCATCACAAGCGACTCAAAATTCCTCGTCAACTTCTCCAACAAGGTGTATGAGCCGAAGGACGAGCATATGGAGGCCTACCTCGCGGAGGTGCGCAAGATGGAGAAACAGTTCTCGGGCCTGGAGCTGCAGCACATGCCCCGCCGCACCAACAAGGAAGCCAGCGACATCGCCAGGAGAGCATCCAAGCGGCAACCGCAGGAGCTGGGTGTCTTCGAGGAGCGGCTCTTCAAGCCATCAGCTGCGCCACCTCTTTCAAATACGACTCAGACTCGGGAGGAGCTCCCCCAGCCTCCGGCCGCGGGAGCCCCGGCCTGTGGACTGACCTCCAGAGCTTAGCTGCTCTTGGCGCTCGAGCCCCAGGAGGAATGTTGGACCAAGGAATTCAAGGAGTACTTAACGCATGTGACGTTGCCAGAGAAGGAAGAGGAGGCGGAGTGCGTGTCCCAGCAAGCCACGGCATACTGTATCCAAGATGGCGAGTTATATAGGAAGCGACCGAACGATGTCACACTGCACTGCATATCTAGTGACCAAGGAAGGGAGTTGCTGATTGACATACACAGCGGGGACTACGGACACCACTCGTCGTCACGGACCCTCGTCGGCAAGGTGTTCCGCAGTGGATTCTACTGGCCTACGGCACTCAACGACGCAGCCAAGCTGGTGAAGTCTTGCGAAGCCTGCCAATTCCACGCCAAGTAAATCCATCAACCTGCTCAGGGCCTTCAAACTATCCCGCTCACATGGCCGTTCGGGGTCTGGGGGATGGATATCCTAGGCCCGTTCCCTCGGGCGCCAGGGGGCTACCGTTACCTCGATGTCGCCATCGACAAGTTCACAAAGTGGGCGGAAGTGGAAGTCGTCCGTACCATCCCAGCCGGCTCTGCTGTTAAGGCCTCGTGAGCCACTTCGGGGTCCCCAACCGCATCATCACAGATAACGGTTCGCAGTTTACTAGCAACCTCTTCAAAACCTACTGTACTAACCTTGGAACGCAGATCAGGTATGCTTCGGTGGCCCACCCCAGGAGCAATGGTCAGGCCGAACGTGCTAACGCGGAGGTCCTGAGGGGCCTCAAGACCAGGACCTTCAAGAAGAATCTGGAGGCCTGCGGCAGGGGCTGGCACGATGAGCTCCAGTCCGTACTGTGGTCCATCTGGACCACCGCCACTGTTGGGGATCGCTGCAGAAATTAAAAAAATTCTACGCATCACCAAGATCAATCTATGGAGAGACTAGCAATGAGAGAGAGGGGAGTGCATCTTCATACCCTTGAAGATTGCGATGCGGAAGCGTTACAAGAACGCAGATGAAGGAGTCGTACTCGTAGCGATTTAGATCGCGGTTGATTCCGATCTAAGCACCAAACGACGGCGCCTCTGCGTTCAACACACGTACAGCCCGGGGACGTCTCCTCCTTCTTGATCCAGCAAGGGGGGAGGAGAAGTTGAGGGAGAGCTCCAGCAGCACGACGGCGTGGTGGCGGTGCAGCTCGTGGTTCTCTGGCAGAGCTTCGCTAAGCGCCACGGAGGAGGAGAAGGTGTAGGAAGGGGGAAGGGCTGCGCCAGGCGAAGGGGTTGCGGTTACCCTCCCACCCCCACTCCACTATTTATAGGGGGAAGGGGAGAGGGGGCCGGCCCCTAGATCCATCTAGAGCGGGGGCGGCGTCCCCTCGGGGGGGCAGCGGCCCCCTTAGGGTTTCCAACTAGGGGGCGCCCGCCCCTCGGGGGGCAGCGGCCCCCTAGGGTTTCCAACCCTAGGCGCCTTGGGCCCTTGGGGGGCGCACCAGCCCACTAAGGGGCTGGTTCCCACCCAACTACAACCCATTAGGTCCTTCGGGGCAGGTGGACCCTCCCAGTGGACCCCCGGAACCCCTTCGGTGCTCCCGGTACAATACCGATAAACCCCGAAACCTTTCCGGTGCTGAAACTGGACTTCTCATATACAAATCTTCACCTCTGGACCATTCCGGAACTTCTCGTGACGTCTGGGATCTCATCCGGGACTCCGAACAACTTTTGGTAACCACATACAATTCCCATTACAACTCTAGCATCACCGAACCTTAAGTGTGTAGACCCTACGGGTTCGGGAACTATGCAGACATGACCGAGACATCTCTCCGGCCAATAACCAACAGCGGGATCTGGATACCCATGTTGGCTCCCACATGTTCCACGATGATCTCATTGGATGAACCACGATGTGAAGGATTCAATCAATCTCGTATACGATTCCCTTTGTCTACCGGTATAGCACTTGCCCGAGATTCGATCGTCGGTACTACCGATACCTTGTTCAATCTCGTTACGGCAAGTATCTTTACTCGTTCCGTAACACATCATCATGTGACCAACCCCTTAGTCACATTGAGCTCATTACGATGATGTCTTACCGAGTGGGCCCAGAGATACCTCTCCGTCACACGGAGTGACAAATCCCAGTTTAGATTCGTGCCAACTCAACAGACACTTTCGGAGATACTCGTAGTGTGCCTTTATAGCCACCCAGTTGCTTTGTGACGTTTGGCACACCCAAAGTATTCCTACGGTATCCGGGAGTTGCACAATCTCATGGTCTAAGGAAATGATACTTGACATTAGAAAAGCTTTAGCAGACGAACTACACGATATTGTGCTATGCTTAGGATTGGTCTTGTCCATCACATCATTCTCCTAATGATGTGATCCCGTTATCAACGACATCCAATGTCCATGGTCAGGAAACCGTGACCATCTATTGATCAATGAGCTAGTCAACTAGAGGCTCACTAGGGACATGTTGTGGTCTATGTATTCACACATGTATTACGATTTCCGGATAACACAATTATAGCATGAACAATAGACAATTATAATGAACAAGGAAATATAATAGTAACTGTTAGAGATATATTTGGGTTACATGTATTTGGTAGTTTAGGATTCCTACCTTATCTCTAGGAGAGGCGTCTTGCCCTCCAAGTCTTGTACTCAATATATACTCGCCCTCGAGGCTCGATAATACAACCATCATATTCCGCAACAATTCCTCTCTCTCCCTTCTAACATGGTATCAGCCTAATCACGATCCAAACCCTAGCCGCCGCCGCTTTCGCACCCACGCGCCGCCCCCGGGGCGGTCGGCCTCCATGACCGCCGCCGGGGGCCGCGCTGCCCGTACCTAGGGTTCGTCCGCCGGTCGTGTCGACCGGCTGCCCTAGAGAGTCTTTTTCCCGATCCTTTGATCCGGGTTTTCTCTCTCTTGCCGGTCACTTTGATCGGCATCTACTTTTTAGTTTTCCGGTCTATGTGATCCGGTTTGCGTCGCCCGCCGCCGCCGTCGACCCCCGCGCCTCTACTCCGACATCGGCGTCGATTTCACCGGTTGCTTCGTCATCAACCGCGCGGCAAGGCTGGACGCGCCGCCCAAGGGACGCCTTCGTGCGTCGCTGTCGGCCGCTCGTCCGCGCGGTCTCCATCGCCGGTCTATCTTCGTCGTCATCGCCCGGGACATCACCGACAACGTCGCCATCGCCTCCGATCTACATGTCGTCCCCGCCATGGCGCATACAGCGGCGCCGTCGGTCTGATCAACCGATCACGTGGCTGTCTTCGCCAAGCACGTTCCCGAGCACGCGCCTACCGCCGATCGAGCCACAGGTTTCCATCACGTCGTCCCTACGGACCGCTGCGTTGCCGCCCGAGGTCTTCCCGTCGGCTGCCCCGACTCACGCGCCGCTCCCACCGACGCCCCTACGGGCGGTCGCGTCACGGAACGTGGTCCACGCTGCCGCCCCGAGATCCTCCCACCGGCTACCCCTGTAGCCGCCGCCGCCACCTCTGTGTCACCCCTTAGGGTTATCACGTCGCGGCACGCGGTCCATGCTGCCTCCCGACGGGCCATCGCCCTCGGCAAGTGGTTCTCTGCGCGGCTGCCCCGACCTGCGAGCCTCCGCTACACCGCCTCTTCGGGCTGTAAAGCTGCGGCATGCGGTCACCGCCGCCGCCCGAGGCCGTCCCCGCGGTTGCACCGACCTGCGAGCCGCCGCTACACCACTTCTTCAAGCTGTAGCACTGCGGAACGCGGTCCCCGCAGCCGCCTCGCGGTTCCTGCCGCCGCCCCGAGGTCTTCCCGCCGTCACCCCGGCCCGCTTGCCGCCGCTGCGTCGCCCCTTCGGGCCGTAGCGCCGCGGCCCGCAGTCCACGCTGCCGTCACCGCGCGTCGACCTCCCGTGGTATGCGCCGCGCCGTATCCCTTGGCGCGGGAACGCCACCGTCCGCGCCGGTCTTCGTCACGCTGTCAGGCTTCTTCGCCTACTTCGACCACCGCCGCCGCACTCCTAACCTAGCCGTCGCCGCGACCGTCAGGCCGCCGCGGCCGCTCTTCTTTGGCCGCCGCCGCCGCTACCTTCGTAGCCGCCGCCGCCGCCCGTCCACCCCCTTCGTCTTTGTCCAAGCACCAGCCCGTCGCTAGCGTCGCCGTCATCTACCCCGACAACTTCGTCTACTCCGACCACCGTTGGTGACATCGGCCCTGCGCCGATAGACGCCGCAATTGTCGTCGAGTTCTTCTCTGCTGGCCCCTCCGACTTCTCCGACATGGCGTACAGCTCGTGCAGGTCCCTCGTCTACGCATGCCCGGTGCTGGCAACACCGATGTGTGCCTTCATCCACGACGTGTCCCCGGGCCTGGCAAGCCTGGTCGGCGCTTCGTCAACTTCATCTTCGTCCGTCTACGCATGCCCGGTGCTGGCAACACCGGTGCGTGCCTTCGTCCATGATGTGTCCCCGGGCTTGGCAAACCCGTCACGACGTGTCGTCAACAACATCTTCTTCCCGGCGCACCACTACTTCGACACCCTTGCGCCCATGCTAACTCGGCGCCCCCTTGCTCCCGCGGCTCCACGGCGACCTCCTCGACACCGGCCACCTCGACTCGACATCGACCACGGAATTCTTCGCACGGCTACCTCGACCACGGCTACACCATCCTACGCTCTCGGCTACATCGACATCGGCACAAAGGGCTATCATCCGCTTGAGCAACTCGTCGGCTTCCTCTACAGTCAATGCGTCTGCGACGCGACACCGTCCACGACGCTCCCGCTAGGACTGCGGGGGGATGTCAGTCCATCGGCTGCTATTCTCTCCAGTCTGACCGTCCGCGACGCTCATGTTGTTCGCAACGCTACCGCTACGACTGCGGGGGGATGTTAGAGATATATTTGGGTTACATGTATTTGGTAATTTAGGATTCCTACCTTATCTCTAGGAGAGGCGTCTTGCCCTCCAAGTCTTGTACTCAATATATACTCGCCCTCGAGGCTCGATAATACAACCATCATATTCCGCAACAATTCCTCTCTCTCCCTTCTAACAGTAACCATTTTATTATTGCCTCTAGGGCATATTTCCAACAGTCTCCCACTTGCACTAGAGTCAATAACCTAGTTACATTGTGATGAATCGAACACCCATAGAGTTTTGGTGTTGATCATGCTTTGCACGTGGAAGAGGTTTAGTCAATGGATCTGCGACATTCAGGTCTGTATGCACTTTACAAATCTCTATGTCTCCATCTTGAACATTTTCACGAATGGAGTTGAAACGAGGCTTGATATGCCTGGTCTTCTTGTGAAACCTGGGCTCCTTGGCAAGGGCAATAACTCTAGTGTTGTCATAGAAGAGAGTCATCGGGCCCGACACATTGCGAATAAGTCCTAGGTCGGTAATGAACTCCTTCATCCAGATGCTTCATGTGCTGCCTCCGAGGCTGCCATGTACTCCACTTCACATGTAGATCCCGCCATGATGCTTTGCTTGCAACTGCACCAGCTGACTGCCCCACCATTCAAAATATACACGTATCCGGTTTGTGACTTGGAGTCATCCAGATCTGTGTCGAAACTAGCATCAACGTAACCCTTTACGACGGGCTCTTTGTCACCTCCATAAACGAGAAACATATCCTTAGTCCTTTTCAGGAACTTCAGGATATTCTTGACTGATGTCTAGTGTTCCATGTCGGGATTACTTTGGTACCTTCCTACCAAACTTACGGCAAGGTTTACATCAGGTCTGGTACACAACATGGCACACATAATAGACCCTATGGCCGAGGCATAGGGGATGACACTCATCTTTTCTCTATCTTCTTCCGTGGTCGGGCATTGAGTCGTGCTCAATATCACACCTTGCAATACAGGCAAGAACCCCTTCTTCGACTGATCCATATTGAACTTCTTCAATATCTTGTCAAGGTACGTGCTTTGTGAAAGACCAATGAGGCGTCTCGATCTATCTCCATAGATCTTGATGCCTAATATATAAGCAGCTTCTCCAAGGTCCTTCATTGAAAAACACTTATTCAAGTAGGCCTTTATGCTTTCCAAGAGTTCTATATCATTTCCCATCAATAGTATGTCATCCACATATAATATGAGAAATGCTATAGAGCTCCCACTCACTTTCTTGTAAACACAGGCTTCTCCATAAATCTGTGTAAACCCAAACGCTTTGATCATCTCATCAAAATGAATGTTCCAACTCCGAGATTCTTGCACCAGCCCATAGATCGAGCGTTGGAGCTTGCATACCTTGTCAGCATTCTTAGGATCGACAAAACCTTCCAGCTGCATCATATACAATTCTTCCTTAAGGAAACCATTAAGGAATGCCGTTTTGACGTCCATTTTCCATATCTCATAATCATAGAATGCAGCAATTGCTAACATGATTCGGACGGACTTCAGCTTCGCTATGGGTGAGAAAGTCTCATCGTAGTCAACCCCTTGAACTTGTCGATAACCCTTAGCGACAAGCCGAGCCTTATAGATGGTCACATTACCATCCGCGTTTGTCTTCTTCTTAAAGATCCATTTATTTTCTATGGCTCGCCGATCATCGGGCAAGTCAGTCAAAGTCCATACTTCATTTTCATACATAGATCCTATCTCGGATTTCATGGCTTCCAGCCATTTGTCGGAATCCGGGCCCGCCATCGCTTCTTCATAGTTTGAAGGTTCACCGTTGTCTAACAACCTGATTTCTAGGACAGGGTTGCCGTACCACTCTGGTGCGGAACGTGTCCTTGTGGACCTACGAAGTTCAGTAGCAACTTGATCCGAAGTCCCTTGATCATCATCATTAACTCCCTCCCTAGTCGGTGCAGGCACCACAGAAACATTTTCTTGAGCTGCGCTACTTTCCGGTTCAAGAGGCAATACTTCATCAAGTTCTACTTTCCTCCCACTTACTTCTTTCGAGAGAAACTCTTTCTCTAGAAAGGATCCACTCTTGGCAACAAAGATCTTGCCTTCAGATCTGAGGTAGAAGGTATACCCAATAGTTTCCTTAGGGTATCCTATGAAGATGCATTTTTCCGACTTGGGTTCGAGCTTTTTAGGTTGAAGTTTCTTGACATAAGCATCGCATCCCCAAACTTTCAGAAACGGTAGCTTAGGTTTCTTCCCAAACCATAATTCATACAGTGTCATCTCAACGGATTTCGATGGAGCCCTATTTAAAGTGAATGCGGCAGTCTCTATAGCATAACCCCAAAATGATAGCGGTAGATCGGTAAGAGACATCATAGATCGCACCATATCCAATAGAGTGCGATTACGACATTCGGACATACCATTACGCTGAGGTGTTCCAGGCGGCGTGAGTTGTGAAACAGTTCCACATTTCCTTAAGTGTGTGCCAAATTCGTGACTCAAATATTCTCCCCCACGATCTGATCGTAAGAACTTGATTTTCCTGTCACGTTGATTCTCAACCTCACTCTGAAATTCCTTGGACTTTTCTAAGGTCTCAGACTTGTGTTCCATTAAGTAGACATACCCATATCTACTTAAGTCATCCGTGAGGGTGAGAGCATAGCGATAACCACCACGAGCATCAACGCTCATTGGACCACACACATCAGTATGTATGATTTCCAATAAGTTGGTTGCTCTCTCCATAGTTCCGGAGAACAGAGTCTTGGTCATTTTGCCCATGAGGCATGGTTCGCATGTGTCAAATGATTCATAATCAAGAGACTCCAAAAGTCCATCTGCATGGAGTTTCTTCATGCGTTTGACACCAATGTGACCAAGGCGGCAGTGCCACAAGTATGTGGGACTATCATTATGAACCTTACATCTTTTGGCATTCACACTATAAATATGTGTAACATCACGTTCGAGATTAAATAAGAATAAACCATTGACCAGCGGGGCATGACCATAAAACATGTCCCTCATATAAATAGAACAAGGGATAATTAGATTTATGCCCCTAGTTGTGTCCCACTCGTCTGTTTTACCCCTAATTCCCAAAAGTCACCGGTTTTGTCCAAGTCACTTTGCTCCTCTTATGCTTTTGCCCTTTGACCGTTTGACCGTCAGTTTGAAAACTTCATAACTAATTCATACTGAATCAGAAAAATGCAAATAAGATACCAAAATGTTCAGAAAAACATCACCTATATGTCAGTGTCATTTGCATTCATGAAAAAAGTGTTGGAAAGTGCACATCCGAGTTTTAGCTCTTTTGATACCATCATGAATAGTGAACTCTAAAAAAATTCAAAAAAATTCAAAAAAAATATGGTGGCGAAGAACAACGAATGATCTAAGTGCTTGCCAAGTTTCATTAGGGAATGACATTCATGGAAGTCGTGGCAAAAAAGATCTATTTTGGAGTGCTGATTGTTTTTTTATCGCGGCACCCACGAATGTTATTCCTTGATGAAACTTGGCAGGCACTTAAAACATTTGTCATTCTTTGCCACCAATTTTTTTTTATTTTTTTTGAAATTTTTTAGATTTTACTATTCATGGTGCTAGCATAAGAGCTAAAACTCGGATGGGCACTTTCCAACACTTTTTTCATGAATGCAAATGACACTGACATATAGGTGATGTTTTTCTGAACATTTTGGTATCTTATTTGCAGTTTTCTGATTTAGTATGAATTAGTTATGAAGTTTTCAAACTCATGGTCAAAGGGTCAAAGGGCAAAAGCATAATAGGAGCAAAGTGACTTGGACAGAACCAGTGACATTTGGGAATTAGGGGTAAAACAGACGAGTGGGACACAACTAGGGGCATAAATCTAATTATCCCATAGAACAACCATTATTCTCAGATTTAAATGAGTAGCCATCTCGCATTAAACGAGATCCAGATACAATGTTCATGCTCAAAGCTGGTACTAAATAACAATTATTGAGGTTTAAAACTAATCTCATAGGTAAATGTAGAGGTAGCGTGCCGACGGCGATCACATCGACCTTGGAACCATTCCCGACGTGCATCGTCACCTCATCCTTCCCCAGTCTCCGTTTATTCCGCAGCTCCTGTTTTGAGTTACAAATATGAGCAACCGCATCGGTATAAAATACCCAGGAGCTACTACGAGCGCTGGTTAGGTACACATCAATAACATGTATATCACATATACCTTTGGTATTGCCGGCCTTCTTATCCGCTAAGTACTTGGGGCAGTTCCGCTTCCAGTGACCGTTTCCCTTGCAATAAAAGCACTCAGTCTCAGGCTTGGGTCCATGCTTTGGCTTCTTCCCGGCAACTGGCTTACCGGGCGCGGCAACTCCCTTGCCATCCTTCTTGAAGTTCTTCTTACCCTTGCCTTTCTTGAACTTAGTTGTTTTATTCACCATCAACACTTGATGTTCCTTTTTTATCTCCACCTACACTGATTTCAGCATTGAATATACCTCAGGAATGGTCTTTTCCATCCCCTGCATATTGAAGTTCATCACAAAGCTCTTGTAGCTAGGTGGGAGCGATTGAAGGACTCTGTCAACGACCGCATCATCCGGGAGATTAACTCCCAGCTGAGGTAAGCGGTTGTGCAACCCAGACATTTGGAGTATGTGCTCGCTGACAGAACTATTCTCCTCCATCTTACAACTGTAGAACTTGTCGGAGAATTCATATCTCTTGACCCAGGCATGAGCTTGGAAAACCATTTTCAGCTCTTTGAACATCTCATATGCTCCGTGCTGCTCAAAACGCTTTTGGAGCCCCAGTTCTAAGCTGTAAAGCATGCCACATTGAACCAGGGAGTAATCATCACTACGCTACTGTGAGGCGTTCATAACGTCTTGAGTTGCTGGGAAAACAGGTGCACCACCTAGCGGTGCTTCAAGGACATATTCTTTCTTGGCAGCTATGAGGATAATCCTCAGGTTACGGACCCAGTCTGTGTAGTTGCTACCATCGTCTTTCATCTTGGTTTTCTCTAGGAATGCGTTGAAGTTGAGGGCAACATTAGCGTGGGCCATTTGATCTACAAGACATATTGCAAAGTTTTTAGACTATGTTCATGATAATTAAGTTCATCTAATCAAATTATTTAATGAACTCCCACTCAGATAGACATCCCTCTAGTCATCTAAGTGATACATGATCCGAGTCAACTAGGCCGTGTCCGATCATCACGTGAGACGGACTAGTCATCATCGGTGAACATCTTCATGTTGATCGTATCTTCTATACGACTCATGTTCGACCTTTCGGTCCTTTGTGTTCCGAGGCCATGTCTGTACATGCTAGGCTCGTCAAGTCAACCTAAGTGTATTGCGTGTGTAAATCTGGCTTACACCCGTTGTATGCGAACATTAGAACCTATCACACCCGATCATCACGTGGTGCTTCGGAACAACAGACCTTAGCAATGATGCACATTTAGGGGGAACACAATTCTTGATATTTTAATGAGGGATCATCTTATTTATGCTACTGTCGTTCTAAGCAAATAAGATGTAAAAAGATGATAAACATCACATGCAATCAAATAGTGACATGATATGGCCAATATCATTTTGCTCCTTTTGATCTCCATCTTCGGGGCGCCATGATCATCATCGTCACCGGCATGACACCATGATCTCCATCATCGTGTCTTCATGAAGTTGTCTCGCCAACTATTACTTCTACTACTATAGCTAACGGTTAGCAATAAAGTAAAGTAATTAAATGGCGTTTTCATTGACATGCAGGTTATACAATAAATTAAGACAACTCCTATGGCTCTTGCCGGTTGTCATACTCACCGACATGCAAGTCGTGATTCCTATTACAAGAACATGATCAATCTCATACATCACATATGTCATTCATCACATCCTTTTGGCCATATCACATCACACGGCATATGCTGCAAGAACAAGTTAGACGTCCTCTAATTGTTGTTGCAAATTTTTTACATGGCTGCTATAGGTTTCTAGCAAGAACGTTTCTTACCTACGCCAAAACCACAACGTGATATGCCAATTTCTATTTACTCTTCATAAGGACCCTTTTCATCGAATCCGATCCGACTAAAGTGGGAGAGACTGACATCCGCTAGCCACCTTATGCAACTAGTGCATGTCAGTCGGTGGAACCTGTCTCACATAAGCATACGTGTACGGTCAGTCCGGCCCGCTTCATCCCACGATGTTGCCGAATCAAGATAAGACTAGTAATGGCAAGTAAATTGGCAAAATCGACGCCCACAGCAATTTATGTTCTACTAGTGCATAGAAACTACGCATAGACCTAGCTCTGATACCACTATTGGGGATCGTTGCAGAAATTAAAAAATTTCTACGCATCACCAATATCAATCTATGGAGAGACTAGCAACGAGACAGAGGGAAGTGCATCTTCATACCCTTGAAGATCGCGATGCGGAAGAGTTACAAGAAGGCAGATGAAGGAGTCGTACTCGTAGCGATTTAGATCGCGATTGATTCCGATCTAAGTGCCGAACGACGGTGCCTCCGCGTTCAACACACGTATAGCCCAGGGACGTCTCCTCCTTCTTGATCCAACAAGGGGGGAGGAGAAGTTGAGGGAGAGCTCCGGCAGCACGACGGCATGCACTACAAAAAAATACACTTCCGTGATGATACGTGTTTGTCACAGTAGGTCACTTTTTTTGTCATGCATGTACGTCCATGACAAATTATGACAGAATCAAGATGGTCATACCTGTGCTGTCGTAGAAGTGTTCCATGACATTACCAAAATTATCATCACGGAAGTGTCCACTTCCATGACGATAAATCGCGCGTCACAGAAGTGCTTTCGTCAAGGGTGACCGACACATGGCATCCACAGTAATGGAACGCCGTTAAGCTATCGGGTTGGGTTTTGGATCCGATAACCCGTTAAAAGCCCCGACCAATGGGGATTTTCCACGTGTAAAATCATCATTGGCTAGAGGAAACACGTGTCGACTCATCGTCGGGACAGATGTCATCCACTCATTGGACAGAAAGCGCCTATGATACATTGACACGTGGCACGGCCCCAACAGAGGCCCATTCCTGTGAAAAGGCCGGCCCGTTTGACTTGGTCAAAAGGTGGCGGGCTGGCCCATAGAAAGCTTGTTAACGGCTTGTTCGCATATAGCCCATTTATAGCCCGCTAACCCAAGGCCCGTTACGCCCTATCCGAATTAGGCCTTGTAGCGTCATCTGGGCCATCCAATATGATTCCAGCCCATTTTCACTTCTGGCCCATGTATCGCCCATGATGTCTTTCGGCCCATATGAGGCCCTATGTAACTCTTGGCCTATTAATGGCCCGTGGTGAAACTGGCCTGTAATGAACAGTGTATCACTTTACACCCATTAACGGCCCGTAGTGAAACTGGCCCGTAATGAACAGTGTATCACTGTATACCCATTAACGGCCCGTTATTCCGTTGGGCCGTCTCCAGCCCATGTTATCTTTCGGCCTTCTCAGAGCCCATTTATTCTTGGGCTCATTTCCAGCATTCGTTTACTTACGGCCCATTACTGTCATTTTCTGCTTGTGGGCCAAATTCAGCCCGTGGTTACAGTCGTCCCGTTTGTGTTCCGTTAATACGTTGGGCCGTTTTCATAGCGTCATCAAATACGGCCTATTAACGATGGCCCGTTATGGTCGGCCCATGAACGGACAATTCCAACTCTAGCCCGTTTACAGCCAGAATGCGGTCTGTTTGGCCCATGTTTGGCCAATCGATCATACGGCCCGTATAAGGCCCATTGATGATACGGCCCGTAGAAGGCCCATTGATGATACGGCCCGTAGAAGGCCCATTGTTTCTATGGCCCATAGAAGGCCCACTGTTTCTACGGCCCGTAGAAGGCCCATTGTTTATACGGCCCGTAGAAGGCCCACTATTTCTACGGCCCATAGGAGGCCCAGTGTCACTACAGTAAATATTAGCCCATGGTTATTGTGGCCTAGTTTTAAAAAATAGGTTATTGCAGCCACTAGCAAACTGCAGAAAAAGAACTGCACTGACTACAAGAAAACAAATAAACAAGACAATAAGGAAATAAATAAGCAAGCAACTTACACTAGGCTATCACGGCTATTACACATATTACATCCATTGGGCATCAAAGTTCGCCACCAGTGCAAATATAGGGAACACAGCAGCATATAAACGCCGCGGCAAAACAAGTCCAGAATTGAAACCACTTCAGAAGAGCTTAAGAAACAATATCCTGGGTACCCATAATGCTGGCAAGATGCTTAGCAAGCTTATTAACTTTCTCTTGTTTGGCGCTTAAGTCCTCCAGCGCTTGTTGTTGCACCAGAAAGTATGCATCTGAATTCTGCAGGGACTTCCTCGGTCCTTTGGCTTCTTGTCGCATAACATCTGATCGATGTCTTTTAACTTGAAGTTGAGACTCAAGAAGCCGAACTGATTCAAGCAATGAGTTCGAAGAGCTGGTGCCAGTAGTGGTAGCCAGTAACTCGAACACTACATCAAGACAGGACTTTGGGGTTGTCTCAGTGTCTTCAATATAGTTTTTATCAGCTTTCTTGGAGACCAACAGGGATGTCTCACTATCTTGAACCTTATCTGCATTACTTCCTTTACCATTGCATACCAGGGTACTCTTCTCCAATATTTTATCAGTGTTCTAAAAGAGAAACAAACAAACACATCTCAGGTTTACAATGTAGTATACGAAACTCATTTTGGTAAACCAGTTTAGTAGTAAGGTCGACAGGATAACAGCATGAAACAAACATATATCTATGTAGTATGGTCACTGTATGGTCTATATCATTCTAGTTTATGTTGCCAAATCAAGATAAATACAATTTGAATCATATCTATTTAAGATAAAGCAGCATAGACAGAATATAAGTGTGGGAAACTACACAGCAATAACAACACTTGTAATGTGCATGGCATGAGAACATAACTATTTATTCAATTGAAACTGAAATCAACATAGAGCAAGTTACAACAGCAAACAACCAAACACGTTGAAGAAACAGGTTTAAAACATACCTGTTGCGCCATTGGAGTTTCAATTGCATCCTTCAAATTTGAAATTAGTTGGTATCAGTAAATATAGTGATGCAAGAGCAAAGTAGTATGAACCATAGCTACGGAACCTGACCTGAGAACAATTCTTCTTCTGCTTTAAGCATTGACTTTGGGTTTGGAGTGGTGGTCCTCGTGATTTGGGCACTGTAGTTGCCTTACTAACTGCTCGTGTTTGGGTGCTCTGTGGTGGAGACGGTGATGTGTCAACAGGAACTGGGTGTCTATCTGCTGGGGTTGGGGTTAGAAGGGGTGTAGCTAGTTCTTTGTCCAATTGAGTAGGGGTACAATCTGCATGAGTGTGGGTTATGTGTGGTGGGGCTGGTTCTTGGGCAAGTACAACCGTGGTTCTATCTGCATCAACAGGTAGCACGATGTTTTCTGAAGACCGTGTTTTTACTCCCACAGATACTGCCATCACTCCCTCCAATTGAAATGGCTGATAAACAAGAAAAGTAATTGAATGTACATACATTGTAAGATAGACAGGTGCAATGGATAGTAGGGAAGAAAACAGGGCATGAAATAATTCACATTTATGTTGTCTAAGCAAACAGAATAGCAGGACATAATTTCACATATATGATGGCTAATTAAACAGGATAGCATGACACAATTTCACATGTATGATGGCTAACTAAACAGGATAGAATGGCATACTTCAAAATATGATGACTATGTAAACAGGATGACATGATATAACTATAGAAGTGTCTATTGAAGTGGTTGGCATGCCATAAATCACAAACATGCCGTCGATGGAAACATGATGCCATGATATAATTTACGGATAGAATGACATAATTTAAATATGATGACTATGTAAACAGGATGAGATGATATAACTATAATATGTCTTTAGAAAATGGGTTGGCATGCCATAATTCAAATACATGATGTCTATGTAAACATCATGGCATGACATAATTCAAATATATGATTTATATACTAAGTGAGCAGAGGGCAATCGCATATATGATGTGTCAACTAAGGAGATGGCATTCAATAATGGGTATATGATGTAAAAACTAAGCATTGCAATACAACATATGCATTATATGAGTAATATAACCCTGCCAAGTTTGAGCATACACCTCAGGGGGGTAATAGGACTGGTCATCTGCCTCTGAATCCTCCTCTGAAGAGCTATCTGTAACCAGCAAGATATCTGCTTCAGCAGGTAGCATTGTCTGCTCTGAAGACCTTGTTTTCACTCCAGATTTCTCCATCACCAATTCAAATGGCTGATGCACAGGAAGAGCAGTTGAATATACAAACATTGTCGACAAAAGCAATGAGAAATACAAAAAAAGGACGGCATGATATAATTCACATATATGACGCTTGCCTAAACAACATGGCATTGCATAATTCACATACATAATGCCTTGCAACAAGATAACATTGCATAATTCACATATATAATGTCTTGCAACAAGATGGCATTGCATAATTCACATATATGGTAATTAGACACTAAACAGGTGGCATTGCATAATTCACATATATGGTAATTAGAGACTAAACAGGTGGCATTCACACAAAGCATGTCTAAACTAAGCAAATGACATAGCAATGCAAGATACCATACGCACGATATGAGCAACATAACCCTGCCAAGTTAGGGCATGCACCTCGGGGGGGAAATATGACTGGTCATCTGTCTCTGAATCCTCCTCTGAGGAGCTATCGGTAACCAGCAAGACATGCGCTTCGTCAGATAGCATTGTCTGCTCTGAAGACCTTGTTTCCACTCGAGATTTTTCCATGACCGTGCCAAATGGCTGATGCACAGGAAGAGTAATTGAATGTACTAAAATTGTTGACAAATTTAACATGTAATAAAAAATGATGGCATGATATAATTCACATATAAGATGACTGGCTAACCAGGGTGGCATTGCAAAATTCACATATATGATGCCTGGCTAGACAAGATGGCATTGCATGATTCACATATACGATAAAGAAACTAAACAGATGACATTAACACAAAGCATGTCTAACCTAAGCAGATGACATCTTTAATGTATACAGTAAGCAATGCATGATATTACCAACATCAGCATGCCAAGTTAGAGCGAAGACCTCATGGGGTAAATAGGAGTGGTCTTCTCCTTCTGAATCCCCCTCATAACAGTTATCTTCCTCTTGATTACGATCCGAAATGGGTGGAGAGGGGCTGCCTTTGCGCCCACCATGGAACGACGTCTGCATGAAATTTTATTGCCACGCAAGGCTCGTCTCTTTTGCTCTACATGATCAGTTCCATTTGGAGTGCATGCACAAATCCAGAGTGATGGTAGCAAACTGTGGATAGACCCAAAACCAATGATAGCAGGCAGATAATAGCTTTAGTTAAAAAATACAGATAATGGCTCCTTTAATGTTTGTTTGCACCCAACATGAAACTCATAGTAGACACTGGAGATTAACCAGATAGTAGACAGATAGTACTGATTGCTGCCCTAATATGTACCCCACAACCATTTAAAAACTCAAGTTTTAGCATTAGTTTGGACCTGACTCAAAGTCTAATAGGTGAACACGATGATAATGTACCATGTCATCATATTAAGCGACGCATAACGTAAGCAGACACGGAAGAGTGCGACCTCTCTTGCGGACCCGTGTAGTCCTCAAGGTCATCTGCTCAGTTGATGATGGCAATGCAGTTGCCGTGGCTGCCGGCGACGGGGAAGAAGATCTGAGGCGGCGAAAGACCGTTTGGAGAGCGGATCCCTGCTGTGGTGAACCCTTCCGTCATTGGAGCAGCTGAGCTGGGGTGGAACACAGCACCGCAGGAGCAGGACAAACCACACAAGGTTTTCTTTGACACATATCTGTAACAGAAGTAATTGAGTAAGGGCTTGTTTGAATTTGAGGATTCTAACAATGCAGGGATAGGAAATAGACAGGAATATGGTAGGAATGCACGTGGAAAATAGAGAATTTAAAAACACAGGATTTCTGCCAATCTGGGTGTTTGATTCATAACAATTGGAAGATCATAGGATGTAAAAAAGCATGGTGAGATTAAGTCAAACCATAAGAAAATGTACGGTTATAATGCTATTATGCTACTATCTCTTAGTCTTGTGCTTGATGAATAGGAATATGAAAAGGAGGAGAAGTGGAAATTAAAATTCCTATGGTTTTTCTTTCAAGGAGACACTAAAGGAAAAAATCCTACAGTTTTCCTTTGCTCCATTCCTTTGCACCAAATTCATGAAAAGTAGTACCATAGGAAACTTTCCAATTCTGATGTTTTTCATTCACTTTTCCTTTCAAGCACTGGCGATTCTAGTAGGCAGGCTTGAGCAAGGAAAATCCTACACTAAAAAATGTTTTTGTGCTACTTCTATTACTTTGAACCCAGGCCACTGCCATACTAGCTCAACTCCCAGGCCCATCGACAAATGCACAGCTCAAACGCGCAGAGATAAATAATGATGGCGTTCAAGAGAGTCCATCACGGATAGCTAAGTTGCCTGGTACCTCACTGCTTGTCATATAGTAGGATAAAATAATCGTATTTCCCGTTACTACAAGTGCTTAGTGGATAATATATATAACATGTAGAGTAAAAAAGAGATGCAACAAGTGTACAACCTCTTTGGCGAAGCCATGTCGATCTCAGCGTGATTGGGTTGGCCGGTGAGGATGCTCCGGCTGACTTGGCTGTCGGAGGAGGGTAAGAAGATCTTAGGCGTCTGGAGATGGAGCCCGAGGTACTGCTCCGCTGTGATGGAGGGTTTCATCGTTGGAGCGGCTCCGGTGAGTTGTACGACATCGAGGCTGAAGCAGGACAAGAGAGACAACGAACAACGTTAACCTGAGTGGAATTCTAATAGCATCTCCAATACATGACGTAAAATACATAACCACAAAGTGCTAGATGTAAAATACATCAGCCGCTCATCTCTGAACTTAACTGTCGAAACTGAATTTAACTGTTGAAACTGAACTTAACTGTCGAAACTGAACTTATGTCGAAACTGAATTTTGCTGTCAAAACTGAATTTAGCTGTCGAAACTGAACGCACTAGCAAGGTGAGGCTACACGTTGGTCGATTGACTTTTTCATCTCTGATCAGTCGATTTTGCAGCCGTTGGATACAAAATCAAGGGCCTGCGATTCATCTTCAACCTCCACCCCCCAGAGCCGGCCAAACAGCAGCCCCCCGCCGCCCCACCCACCCTGAAAACACTCCCCACTGCCGGTCCGCCGCCGCCCCGGCCATCCCTATAGGCCCCCCGTGCCGATCTTTTTCTCCGGCGATCCCCACGCCACCGCCCCGCCAATGCCCCACCACCGCCTGCGACCACCGCCCCCATCCTGAACCCGAAGATAGATAGTGGGGTACCTCTCCGGCGAGCCCCCCTCCCCGCTGCGGCTGGTTCTTTCTTCACCCCAACGGCATCGGAGTGAAGTGTAGCTAAATTGGAGCAGCATCGCAAGCAAGAGCAAGAGCGAGAGTAGCAGCACGAGCAAGAGCAATAGCAAGAGCAGACCAGGCAGGGGACCGAGAGCAAGAGCAGAGCAGCAGCACAAGCGAGAGCTAAAGCAGCAGCAGGTCCTACTGATGTGGAAGTCGCCGCCGAGGGAGCGACGCCATGGAGGAAGTGGCCGGCGACGTCGCCGTGGATGGAGCCGCGCTATGTCGGCTCGGGACCAAGCGCCGGCAGCACTGTGATATCGAATCAAGAAGAAAATGTCGTGATTAGTGTACAACCTCTTTGGTGGCGCCGATTAGGCCGCAGCTTCATCCGAGGAAACGGTGATGATGATGCTCTTCTGGTGGTGCAGGTGAAGACGGCGGTGTGGGAATGGAGGTGGCGCGAAGGACGAGGGGAACATCGGGGCAGCTCCTTGGAGGTGGAGGACGGGGTGGCTGAACCGGCGGGACGATGAGATCAACGACAGATCCTCATTCGGTACGATGGATGGGGGACGTCGAGGTGTTGCTGTGGACAACGTCGTCGGGGAAGAGGCTCCGTCTGGGTGGCGGACGGAGCAGGGTGTGGGGTTTCGTCGCGGGATTTCGCGGCCTCGGTGTATGAATGGGTGGGCGGATGGGATGGCAGTGGGGAACCATGGCTTAGAGACGCGCTTGTCCGAAATGTGGGGTAAGTTACGAAAGTACCCCCACCGATTTGAGGCGGTTCTTTCGGTTAAAGGGTACCACGGGCATTTCGCATGTCGGGATTTCATAGGAGGTGGGAGTTTTCGCGCGCGTTGTAATTTCGGAATAGCAAGGCGCGGGTTGAGATGGAGGGAGTTGTCGGAGCACAACGAGACAAAGATATATCTTAAATATTTCGGGCTAACAAGGCGCGGGTTGAAGAGGCGAGAGTTCCGCAGCACGAGAGATAGAGATGCTAGCTTGAATTTTCGGCATAACAAGGCGCGACTTGAAATTTCGGAAGAACAAGCTTAATGTGTACCCAAAAAATACAATTTGCACCTCAACACGCACAACACACACACAAACACCATTTAGACTAGAGTAAGGTACACGTGCATTGCACGCATGAGAATTGGCAACCAAATTATGAATAAATACCACATTCTAGCATGCAAGCTTTGAGTCATATATGCATGATGTAGATGTTCGTTTAATTCTTATAGTTCATTTCATTCAAAATCATCTAGTTTTTATAAGAAAGCTCATCTATTTTAAGATTCATGGAATTGTGCGTCGTAAGACATAAAGTAAAAACAAATAATGGCAAATCATGTAGAAAAATATTTGGGCAATTCTGATACGAAAGATTCTAGAACAAATAAGAAGTGCTTGTGTTTTGATGTTTGTGCATTATGCTTAAGTTCAACCATGGAGTCTTCTAGATTATACATGTGGCGAAACCTGGTGCAATCTAGATGATATCCAACGGCCAGTAGTGCTCAAATTTGCCATCTTTGGACCATCGGATTCGCCTCATCCAACGACCATCTTTCAAAGTTAAACTTACCCGCACACAATATAAAAAAATATAAAATATAATATATATATATATAGGGCTATAGACCCTGTTCAAGAATTCATCCGATTAACCAGTTAACTTGCCGATTAATTCCTACTCATAGGGTCCCCGAGTAGTCGATTACCCGATAAATCGTCTGATTAATTGATTAAATGGCCGATTAACCTGCCGATTAGCCTATTAATCCTCTAATCACCAGCCGACCGAGCAGCTACCAGTTAACGATTTCCTCAACAATGGGTATAGATATAGATATGTGATGCAAAAGCCGCCCATCGTCTCCAATTAGAATAGTGTGTCCATGCACGGATGCGACGTGGCCAAATGATGTCTACCATCGGTATCTCAAATTCAAATCAGTCTGACCTTGTTCAATGTGTATACATTACAACATGCTCGTTTCCAAACCACACTGCGCAGATCTCCGTTATATTCATGCATGCATGGGTTTCAAACATCAGGATCTCTTATTCAAATATTTGAATTCAACTTTACATTGATTGTGACCTCACCTATTCAGCTATTGTTTTACACCCACACAGTAGTCTTCTCTTTATAATTGTACCACTAACTTTCTCTCATGCATGCATGCACACACACACTACCATTCAGCATTATCCATCGCATGCATGCAATCTTTTTCTTCAGGTCGGTCTCCCATGAAGGCACACACCAACACACATCCCCCTCTCCATCATATCAGGCATTCTTTATCTCTCACGCGTGCATGCACAACAATCGATGTTCCTCTATGTATGCGTGTATATAGCTAGGTCTTTCATAGTTTTCCACACAAACCGATCAATCGATATATCCAGTGAGGTCTCACCCTCTTTCCCACGTCCACATCGATCAATCTATACCTCTCTATATAGGATTAACATATATAGCTAATACACCCACATTAATTATGTAATCAATGTCCCCCTCTCATCATCCATGCCTTCCGCTTCATCTCTCAGACGCGTGCACAATGGCGAAGACAGGGGCAGTAAGGGCCTTGCCCCCCTTCCCCCTAACATCACTATATATCAAGGCTAATATGAATGTGATCATTAGACAATTGCTGCTAAAAATGGTTTAAGTTCATGAATTGACCCTCCTCGTAAAGGATTAGCAATGCTTGGCCCCCTAGCTCATTTATTTTTCATGGCTCCGCCACTGCGCGCATCAACGCACGTGTTCGCCCCCTCTCTCTAAATATCGATCTTGCACCTGTGCATTCCTTCATAGTCTCCCTCCACTCGGCCCCTCGCACCATCTTCTAGCCCCCCACCGGATTTTGCCACATGTACAATCTAGAAGACTCCATGGTTGAACTTAAGCATAATGCACAAACCTCAAAACAACAGTGGTTCTCTTTTGTTCTAGAATCTTCCATATCATAACTGCCCAAACTTTTTTCTAGTTGAATTGCCATTATTTGTTTTTACTTTATGCTTTACAACGCACAATTCCATGAATCATAAAATAGATTAAGGGCTTCTTTGATTCAAAGGATTCTCAAAGGAATTTTGGAGGATTCTAATCATTAGGAATTTTTCCTATCTTGGTTGTTTGATTCGTCGGATTGTAAACCATAGGAATTTTTCCATATGATTCATTTGCATTAGATTTCATAGGAAACATCCCATCCACTCAAACCACTTTGAAAGAATTCTGTGTTTTTTCTATGCACAATCAAACACTCGTACAATCCTGTAGGATTCAACACGACATTCCACTATAATCCCATGTTTTTCCTATTCCCGCATTCTTAGTTTTTTTATAAAAACTAATTGATTTTGAATGAGATGAACTATAAGAATTAAACGAAGGGCTACATCAGGCATATATGACTCAGAGCTTACATGTTATAGTGTGGTATTTATTCATAATTTGGTTGCAAAATCTGATGCGTGCAATGCACGTGTACCTTACTAGTACTTCGAGTATGTGCAAAACATGTAAATTAGAATACCAATGGCACGCTACATAGTGTCTCTCTTACAGTTCATGAAGCCACGTGGCACATGTGTAGGCGTTGTCGCGACCTCCTTGCATGGATTGATCACAGTGACGTGCTGCTGGTTCCAGAAGAATGTACTCGTCCTCCCTGAGCCATACTGGTGGTACATGCACGAAGTGAAGATGTGCATGCACGCCATGCACGCACTCATTCCTTGCACGCACACGCGGGTACACGGGCGGACGCAATTTTGTACCAAGATCCACCCCATGTGATAATTTGACGCGCGTAAAGTCGTTCACTTCATTGATGGTCAATTCATACAGCGCATGCAAATTGAGTGGACGTGAGGGCAGAAGAAAGACATTATTACTCCACTGCGCGCATGCGAGTAGTTAAATCGTGGGTTGCTAGTAGTACTTCCATTGGTCTCCTTCGTATTTTGTGCCAATTTTTGATAGTAACTATTTACGCATTTGAGCAGTGTAGTACTTGAAATTTATGTTCCGCTAAACTCATCGGGAGCCGTTTCGGGCCTCGAAACCAAAACCATCAATTAATCTTTACCTTGTTCCCATCACATTCGAAAGCCTGCTCACACCTACTAGTAGTACGTACCAAACCTGAACGTGTTCCCACTATGCAGGTATTAGTACTAGTGCTAGTACTTAGGTTATAAAAAGGGGAACTACCTAACCGAAAATCACTCTACCTTTGCTCCTCATAAGTGCTTCTTCTTCGTCCGTCATTGCCATGGCCGGTGAGCAGAGCTCTAGGTCGAGAACTACTCGTAATAAGGGAGCGGAAACCAAGGCTGCGGAAAAAAGAGAGGGCTCGCCTCCACGCAGAGACCTCGAAAGATCTCTCACGGGCAGGCGATGGCTCCCAGGAGCGCCCTAGCCGGCGGAGCTGGAGTCGTTATCCCTCGACGGCATGCGCGATCAGCTCAATAAGCAGAAGGAGTTCATCCAAGGCTTGATGGAGTTGCTGAAGGAGAGCCTCGACGACATGCCCGCTGGGCTCAATCAGAGGGGGAGTTGACCGCCGTCTTGGTGGTGCTGCTGAAGAAGGCGACCGGCAAAATCCTGTGACTTCGGGAGGACAATGTGAAACTCTGCCACGAGATCGACCTGTTGAAGGAGAAGAATGTCGGCTGGAAGAAGCTGCATGAGAATAGTAGTTCCTCAATGAAGATGCTGCAGGCCCTCGCCATGGAACAGAAGGAAGAGTTGGCGAAGCTTCGCATCGAGCACCCGGCTGCTGTCAAGGTATGCAAAATGGCCGTGGAACAGATGATGAAGGCTCGCGTCGAGAAATGCCGCGTCATGGACACAATGATGAAGATGGCGGAGGATACGCGCAAGGAGATGGAGGTCGTGGAGGCGATGAAGAAGCAATTACGACTCCGCGGCGAATTAGATCATTTGGGGTGATAATCTTCCTTCTTCGTTTTCTCATGTGTTTCATCTTTTGCTTCGGGTGTTTCGCCGCATGTGTCACGTTCTCTGTGAGGCATGAATAGAACAATGTTTTTTTGAGGGAATGAATAGAACAATGCTAACAATGAGATGACTAGCAAATTAGATTATTTTTATCGCCATATGGCACTGGGCTGCCGTGTTTCGTGCTCCTCCATCGCAGTACTACTCCAGTGGAAAACTTGAGTATACCGCACGGTTCTTTGCTCCTCCTCAATCAGGTCGTCGGCGCATTTATACGAGAAGTCAAATCACAAGGCCCCGCCTTCCAGCAGTAATGAGCCGTCAAATCACAAAGGCCCTCGCCTCTCGTGAAACCGACCAAGCTAGACTGCCCCGCCCTCTAGCCTTTTAAAAAATGTATACTTTTGTACAGCAGTAGTATCGATGGATTGTGCCATGGAGCAAAACTTGAAATTAAAAAAAGGTGGTACATATAGAGAGCACTCGTCGCCAAATTATGCATATAGTACTATTAAAAAGGCTAGTCACAATAATGGTGTCCAGCACAACCCACCCCTCAAATAAAACTAAGAGGGTGCGTGGATATGTTTTAGTCCCATGACTAAAAGTAGTGGGACTAAAACATGCTAGCCTCACCCATGCTTGGATCCAAATACTAAAAAGGCTAAAATCAAGTTAATGAGCATTTATTATCCTCCAAACCCTCCAATCCAGAACTCGCCTATGTTAAAGGAGAGGATTTAAATGAGTAGAGAGAGGACTAATCCACATTTTAGTAGGGGTACCCCTGACTAAAAAAATTTAGTCTCAAGACTAGTTTTAGCCCCTTTTAGTCAGGGGTGCTTGGAACTTTAGCCTCTTAAAGAGACTATTTTTAGTCAGACTAAAATAAGTCCCTTGGATCCAAGCACCCTCTAAGCATCCTAGAATTCTTTGACAAAACTAAGACAGCTGGCTATATGATGTTGGCCATATATATTGTACGTATATAATGTGAAGAAATGAGTGGTAGTACTATACCAACTAAAATATGAAATGTAAGAAATACTAGTATGTACGTACTGAAGAGTTAAAGTAACGAGAAGAAACATAACATAGTTCTACTGGGGGCTCAGCACAACACACCCCTCAAATTAAATTAAGCACACCTGAAATTAAACTTTGCAGCTATTCCGGTAGACACTGCATTAGAACCACCATGAGCAACGACACTGCCACCTTACTCGGAGTCCTCGTCCACGTCCTCGACTTCGTCCTTGTCCCTCTTCCTCTTGGTCGATACTTCTTTGCTTGAACCGCACACTTGGCCGTTGCTCTTCGTCCAACCCTTGTAGATATTGAAGAAAAGGTAGCCATCCATTGCAGCATAGTGGATGTGGTCTATATCTAGTACATTCCACTGTCATGCATGACGATGAAACGTGTATGGAGGTGTCACATCCCTAGCTTATGGTGTTGCCTAGTGTTTGCATCATGTTTAAATTTTTGAAACTTGAACTGAGGAAATTTAGAAGCCTCAAAACCCTAAATAAAAAGAAGGGCAAAAACCCTAAAATCTCATTCATTGTTCCAAAATGCTCTTCTTAGATGTTTAATATTTTTGGCAAGGGTTTTGATCCAAACCAAAAATAATGAACATTTTAAAAGGATTTATTTTGGGACTTTGAATTTAAATCAATACTATTTTGAATTTGAACTTATATCCAAATATTACTGAATATATGTTCAAATAACTGAAACATTTTTATGTGCTTTGGTATAATTCCATTGTGCTAAATAAAATGTTCAGGGGAATTTTGTCACTGTCTTTGAATTTGTTTTATTTCAAAACAGTGGCAAAAGATTAAATAAAAATAAAACAGAACAGAAAAATTAAAAAAGAGCAGAAGACTTACCTGGTAGCCCACCAGCAGCCCAGCCACTTACCTGGCGCCACCAACCGGCCCAGCACGGCCCAGCCCACCGCCGCCTCCCCCCCTGTCGTCTTCCTCCCCTCGCCCCAAAGCTGCTGCTATCGCCGTGAGGAAGCGCTGCGCACGCAGGCTCCACCTCCTGCTTCGCGCTGGAGGCTCAACCTCCTCCCTGTCGACGCGTCTGGAGACGCCCCGCAACCCCCTCTACCTCTCCCCTCACTCTCTGTTCTCTCCCTCGCTCTCTAGCTCCTCCCCCAAGTGCGACCGAACGCAGCCGCCGACGCTTTCGCCGTAGCTGCAGCCACTGCTACCCCCTCGCCCCTCTGTTATGCCCACGAGCTCTGCGACGTCGCCCTCGACCCCCTCACCGAGCCACGTCCCGCCGGAAGCCCTGCAGCATCGCCCTCGAGCTCGTCTTCAACATTCGGCCGCCGGCAACCTCACCCTCGATTCGCCGCCGTTCGTGCTTCCCCGGCCTCCCTGAGCTTCTTTTAAGCACCCCTGTGAGCTCCTGATCCTCCCCCTATGCTCTCCCCCCTCCGTTCCCATTCTCTATCCGCCGTCCCCGTGCACCCGAGCTCCGGCCGCCGCCATGGCCGACGAGCCTTGCGCTCGCGAGCTCCTCCGCTCAAACCCGCCGCACGGTTGTGCTCCTGGAGCTCCCAGGAGTCCAGAGAACCCCTTTGGCCAGCCACTAGCACTCCGTAGCCTCGTCCCGCTCGAAGTCCGAACACCTGCCGCCGCGCTTGTCATCGCCGGCGAGATTCCGGCTGCTCCGTGACCTCCCGTCTGGTCCATTAGATGCCGAGTGCAAGAGCTCATGGCCTGTGCCTCCCGAGCGTCAAACCGCAGCCCCTAGCATGTTTCCGGCGATCTTCCGCCGCGAGTCGTGGTCACCGCCGGCCGAACCCCGGCGAGTGCCGACGTGGCCACTTAATTAGGTCCTAAACACCCCGGTAATCACCCCCTGGTGCCACTGCCACGTGGGCCCCGGTGCCAAAATTAATTAGCTTAATTTCTGTTTAGATTAGTGCTGATTTTGTGGGCCCCATAGGTCAGTTTGACCTGGCCCCGTCACACTTTGACCGACCCCACACGTCGGAGTTGACCAGGCTGATGTGTCTGTTGACCGGGCCCACATGTCAGCGTCACTAACCAGCCCCAGTCACTGACCAGTGGACCCCACTGGTCAGGTTTGACCCGGACCAGCCCCTGTTGACCTGCTGACGTCAGGATGAGGTCATGCTGACGCAATAATTCCTTTCTGGAATTAAAATAAATTAGGAAATGATTTATAAATTCCAGAATATATTCTAAACTTCAATAAATCATAGAAATTCAACCGTAACTCCAAATTAAATAAATTATATATGAAAAATTATCAGAAAAATTCAAGGAATCCATCTGTACCATTTTCATGCATGTTAGAACAACTTATAGATGCTGTTTAGCACAAATCATATTAATGGCATTTAAATATCCACATATGGAGTTTGAGTTTGAATCATGTATTCAAACCAACTTCATTTAAACCATAGCTAAGTGCATTAGCCCAAGACACATTCATATTGCCATGTCATAGCATGCATCATATTGTGCATTGCATTGATTGTGTTCTTTCTTGTTTGCCGGTATTTGTCCCCTCTCGATAGACATGATACCGATGATGTGATCGTTGACACTAATGAAGACTCAATGCTATCTTCAGAAGTGCCAGGCAAGCAAAACCCCCTTGTTCATTTCGATAAAATCCCACTCTCTCGCTCCTGCTCTCTTTTACTGCATTAGGACAACACCGATTCAACTGTTACATGATGCGGTAGTTGAACCCCTTTATCCTCTGCATGACCTGTCATTCCACAGTAAATAGATGAAACCCACTAGCATGAGTAGGAGTTGTTTGAGCCCTGTTGTGCCTACTCATTCATGTTTGTTGTCATGCCTGCTATTGCTTAGAGTTGGGTCAGGTCTGATTCATCGGGGATGAATCAGAGGCGTGTGAACATGTCCTACTGTGTGTGAGCTAAGTGTGTGAACACGATTTGGTAAAGGTAGCGGTGAGAGGCCATGTAGGAGTACATGGTGGGTTGTCTCATTGCAGCCGTCCTCGGGAACTGAGTTCTGTGTTTGTGATCCATGAACAGTTACTACCACACATTGGGTTCCGGTAACTCGACCCCTCTCGACTTATTAATCAACTTGATCTCTGTCCAGGAGTTGCAATTAGTTTCTGGTGTTTGTAGGTAGTGTTAGTAGTCTACCAAGTGGCACCCGGTACAGGTGGGCTTGGGACAGACTAGGCACAGTGGCACGGTGTACCAAGTGGCACCCGGTACAGGTGGGCTTGGGACAGACTAGGCACAGTGGCACGGTGTACCAAGTGGCACCCGGTTGGTGGGCTTGGGAACCCTGCTCACATCGTTTGGGGCCGTAAGCGACACCCCGGCCGGATCTCCTTGCGGATGGAACCCGAATAGGCGATAAACCTGGACTAGAGACTTGTTCGGTTAGTCAGGTCGTGGCCGACTCCCTCGCCCGGCTTCCGCTTGAAGGTTGCCGAGGTACATGACGTGTACAGGGCGGTAAGTGGGGGGAGCGCGTGTGAAGAAGTACACCCCTGCAGGGTTATCATTATCTATTCGAATAGCCGGATTCCTCGGATATGGAAACTTGGACCCCTTGTGCAGTTCATAGACAAGTGAAAGTGGATACTCTAAAATACGCAAGATAAGCGTGAGTGCTATGGATGGCGTTCTCGTAGGGAAACGGGAGCGGATCCATAGTGGTGTATTGATATGGCGAATATGTGGACTCGTGTGCGCCACCTCAAAAGAGTTACTTGCAGTCGTAGTTCAGGTTAGCCACCGAGTCAAAGCTGGCTTGCTGCAGTTAAACTCCACCACCCCCTTTGTTGATAATGATGCATGTGTAGATAGATCTGATGTAAGTCTTGCTGGGTACATTTGTACTCACGTTGCTTAATTTATGTTTTTGCAGAGAGACTTCAGTCTCACTAGTAGTTCCACGTGGACTTCGACGTTTAGCTTGTTACCTCAGCTACGATCTTGTGCCCTCGGCAGGATTTGGTAGATAGTCAGGCTTCTCAGCCTTTTTCATTTATAGTTGTCTGTACTCAGACATGTTAAGCTTCCGCATGTGCTTTGACTTGTATGCTCTGAGTGTTGGGTCATGAGACCTATGTTTGTAATATCTCGCTCCTCGGAGCCTATTGAATAAACTACTTGAGTCATAGAGTCATTTTGTGATGCCATGTTGTATTGCACATATCGAGCATATTGTGTGTATGTTATTGAAATGCTTGGTATGTGTGGGATCTGACAACCTAGTTGTTTATCCTTGGTAGCCTCTCTTACCGGGAAATGTCTCCTAGTGTTTCCACTGAGCCATGGTAGCTTGCTACTGCTCCGGAACACTTAGGCTGGCCGGCATGTGTCCTTCTTCGTTCCTGTGTCTGTCCCTTCGGGGAAATGTCACGCGATGAATACCGGAGTCCTGTTAGCCCGCTACATCCCGGTTCACCAGAGTCCTGCTAGCCCAGTGCTACAGCCCGGATTCACTCGCTGATGACCGACACGTTCGATGTTGGGTCATGGATGCTTGTCCCTGTAAGTTAGTGCCACTTTGGGTTCACGACTAGCCATGTCAGCCCGGGTTCTTTGTCATATGGATGCTAGCGACACTATCATATACGTGAGCCAAAAGGCGCAAACGGTCCCGGGCCAGGTAAGGTGGCACCCGTGGGAATACCGTGCGTGAGGCCGCAAAGTGATATGATGTGTTACATGCTAGATCGGTGTGACTTAGGATCGGGGTCTGTGACAGCGTTGGTATCAGAGCTTGACTGTCTGTAGGATTACCAAGCCAACTGGTCGAAGTTGTGTCTAGAAATGCTTTAGTTATGTAAGGGAATTGATTGTGGGATGGAACGTAAGGCTCTTTTTACTCCTTATACCTTATGCCCTTCTGATCTGAGTCATCTTATCTTTCCTACGGGGATTAAGAACTAGGCTATCTCTTCTTCCTATTAGGATCACGTGTTGCTAATCCGTAGACTTATAGGATTGCTGGATTTAAGCCTCAGTCCAGTTACTACTACTTCGGTATGTCTCGGATGATCTCGAAACCTTGATATTGTGCTTCTGAGTGGTTATGCCACCGTTCTTGTGAATGTCTCAAATCTTTTTTGAGCATTTACAGCCGTTATGCTGTCCGAGTCATCCCAGGTTTCTAAATAGTCTGATGCATTTGCAAAATCTTTTCCCTCTGGTTTCGATGTTCCTTTATGCCAGCTCAATCACACTAATTGTTGAGTTGAGGTATTCTATTGCCTTGACATTTATGTTGGAGCTATTATTATGACCCTAGGTGTTTTAGGGAGTCACCTAGTAATCTAGCAATGTTTAGTGTTCTCGGTGTGAAGATTCTGGACTTTATTCTCGAAAGCATCCCGTGATGCTACCTAGTAGTAGGTATTCTATTCCTGGTTTTTGAACCCGAGATTCACTCTACTTACTTCATGTTGATAGTGTTTGCTAGTTCCTTTAGGTTATTAGTAACCTTTGCGATAGTCCTCGAGGTTCGTGGTACATCCTTCTTCCAAATACCATGAACTACTTATGGCAGAAGTTCCTCGTTGAACTGAACGATCACAACCAGAGTGCTCTTGATGAGTTCTCCATTATATATCGTGACTCTGCCAGTCCTACCTCTCTGCATGGGTTATCCGGAAGAAATATGTTGAATTCGCTCGACATGCTAGTCCATGCATCCACAACTTGGAAAATCATATGTTCCTTTGAGTTGTCCCTCTTTAGTTGTTTTCTGGCCCTCGTCTATCAATTGATGGTCAAGAGTATGCGTGCAATCGTTCATCGATACCTATTACTCTTGTGGTCCATCAAGCCATTCTATTCCAGAATGACTAGGAGAAATAAACTCTAGTACCTCATCCATATCTAGGATTGGGTCAAAGCAATTGTGCTCCGCAGATCAAAATGCCAGCCCAGCTTTTGATTCTATTCTACCCTGAAGTATTACCGTCTTTATGTCAGGATTTTCATGAGGATTGCACCGGCTCTTGTGAATTCTTGATGTAGTGATACTTCTCGCCATCATTATTCATCCCTCGGTTCCGTGTTGTCGCAACCGGAATGCCGACAAGTGAATCATGATGTGTGAATTCAATACTCCTAGCAACCTTGTTGCTTGGTAGTTAATGGACAATAACCTCATTCTTAGCATGTTGATTTTTGAATCATCGCCCTAAGGTTGATTGTGCTACCTAGTCCTTATTTCCTGGTGCACTCTTTGATTGATGAGTTAGGATTTTGTCAAGTCCTCGCTCATTTGATCATATCATCTTGCCCTGAAAAGAAAGATTGCTCTCGAGCTTAGTAACATACCGGTGGTTCGTGATTTTCCGAATATCTTCTCGGAAGTATTACCAGGTTGTCACATGACCGCTATGTTGAGCTCGTGATCAAGTTGGTTTCTTGTAAACCACCCCCTTCCCCAAAAATCGGTGTTAGATATCCCTGAGCTAGTTGGTTAAGCTAGACAACAACTTGGAGAGTTGGAAAATAAAAGCTTGCCTAACTTAGTTCGTTCCAAAGGGATATTCTTGTGTAGTGTGTGTTGAAGAAAGATGATATCTTCATCGATTGGTCCCTGTGATCAGTTGCTGGACCTATTGTCTTATCAATCCTTTGATTTGAGTGTGGGCTATCGTCAATCAAATCAGTACCAACGATATTTGTAATGTTGTCTTACTCGTGGTTTTCCTCGAGCATACACCATTATGTTCCTTGGTCTGACCAATGCTATCACCGTGTTCACTTAACTATGGAATTCCTTTTAAAAAGGAACCCGGGTGAATTGTTGTTGAGCCCATTGACAACATCCTTATCTCCTCCATGATTTTGTTGAACATTAAGCTAGTGTTGGAAACTTGTGTAAGCATTTTCTTCATGCCCCGTTCGTGAAGCATTTGTTTGGATGAAAAGAAGTGACTTCCTCTAGTTCATGTGCATTTGATGCAAGTTGCCGCCGTGTATCCGAGAAAGATTGTTTTTGCTTCCTTGGAATCATCCCAAGTCAGTCATGCATGTGTGAAGTATACATTGGATTGTGAGATTAGCTACCTCCATTCTATATGTGTCCCGAGCACACCAAGCCACTGATTGATTTGTTCAAGGAGAAGAAGTTCCTTCTTAAGAGTATACCTTATGCAAGGACTTCGATATCCTCGATGATGGTTTCCCCCCTGAACTCGGTAGTGTTTTATTATAAGACTACCATGTGTTCATGTTTGTCTGTGACAGCGTGTTCACACGTGTGTAGCAGAACCAGCTCATGTTTTGGAGCTTACTATCATAGTTCATTTCCCGAGAATCTCGCAACGTCATCTCGTCGATTGTGTTGCAAACTTTCATTTTTCTTCCTAGACTCGATGAGTCTGGATATCCTGACACCAACCAGATCTGAATCTCAGGCAGATATGATGGTTGGAACATTTCCCAAGAACTATAATACTGGTCCCTCAATAACCGGTAAAGTGGATGTCGTGGCCAACCCATCTAGCCGGAAGACCTATTATTGTAGTATCTTGATTAAGGAAGTTGGCCACCTTCCCATAAGGACTTCGTAGGAATTACTCCCTAGTTGTGCCTTATGATTTTTGTGTTCCGAAGTCCGACCTTTTACTTGATGTTCTAGATATCAAACCATATCTATGAATGGGTTACACTAGCACATCAAGGAGAACATTAGAAGCGGAGTGCTAAATGTCTCTCGGTCGATCATCCAGATTTCGTCCCCTTGGCCTTGTTAAGGTGAAATCTGAGAAGGTGTTATCTTCCTTTGCATCTGCATCCTCCATCACCATTCATCATAGTAGTAAGTTGTGTTACCGGACCCTTGACACGGATGTTGGTAAAACCTTGATGAATATGGAAATGCTCAAGTTCTTGAGAGCATGCACAAGCGCTATGTGTTATCATCGGCACTAACTGGGATTCCTCTCAGTTTCCTCGGCAATGCTACGACCTTTCAAACAGTGAATTCACTCTCTATTGTTGGGTTCTTCCCCAGTTACCAGAATCATTCCCAGCATTTGCACTTTGTTCCCAGCTTGCACCGCCAATGTGCCATTCTACCATGGGTCTCTTCCATTTCCGGTGATAAGCAAAAATCATCCATTGCGTTGTCTTCAACAAGGTAGTCCACATCATCCATTCTAGTCCGGGTGTACCATTCCTTTGCACCCCGCCAAACGATCGTTGTGAATTGCCTTAGGCTGGTATGAAGAGTTTCAATGATCCTTGAATCAGAGGTAATTCTTTTTGCCACTTAAGGGGATATTTCTACGAGTCACCTTCCCTAAGGTGCATCGTTATGGTATCATGGCAATTCAACTCCTCGCTACGTTGACAACCGATCACCACATTCTTAAGTCTGGAATTGTTGTCTACCTAGCGAGCCCTCGTCATCTGTCTCACTCCATTTCCTCAGATGTATGCTTCGTGTCTCAGCTCGAGAGATGTGACAATGTCTCATCCCATGAGTTGATCCTGAGTTGTTTGCTCTTCGAGAAGATCGATCCTTCTAGAGTTTTCCTTTCCTCTTCTTGTCATGATTAGCTAGAGTTCTCAGAGCAAGACATCAAGACAATGATGGTGATCGAATCAACACTCTTATGGAATGCACCCTAGATCGTGAAGATTATGCTAGTTGGCGTTCTCCCCATCGTCTTACCCTGCACTTGAATCTCGAGTCGAGATTCTTGTTTAGTGGGGGCAAGTTGTCACATCCCTAGCTTATGGTGCTGCCTAGTGTTTGCATCATGTTTAAATTTTTGAAACTTGAACTGAGGAAATTTAGAAGCCTCAAAACCCTAAATAAAAAGATGGGCAAAAACCCTAAAATCTCATTCATTGTTCCAAAATGCTCTTCTTAGATGTTAATATTTTTGGCAAGGGTTTTGATCCAAACCAAAACTAATGAACATTTTAAAAGGATTTATTTTGGGACTTTGAATTTAAATCAATACTATTTTGAATTTGAACTTATATCCAAATATTACTGAATATATGTTCAAATAACTGAAACATTTTTATGTGCTTTGGTATAATTCCATTGTGCTAAATAAAATGTTCAGGGGAATTTTGTCACTGTCTTTGAATTTGTTTTATTTCAAAACAGTGGCAAAAGATTAAATAAAAATAAAACAGAACAGAAAAATTAAAAAAGAGCAGAAGACTTACCTGGTAGCCCACCAGCAGCCCAGCCACTTACCTGGCGCCACCAACCGGCCCAGCACGGCCCAGCCCACCGCCGCCTCCCCCCCCCTGTCGTCTTCCTCCCCTCGCCCCAAAGCTGCTGCTGTCGCCGTGAGGAAGCGCCGCGCACGCAGGCTCCACCTCCTGCTTCGCGCTGGAGGCTCAACCTCCTCCCTGTCGACGCGTCTGGAGACGCCCCGCAACCCCCTCTGCCTCTCCCCTCACTCTCTGTTCTCTCCCTCGCTCTCTAGCTCCTCCCCCAAGTGCGACCGAACGCAGCCGCCGACGCTTTCGCCGTAGCTGCAGCCACCGCTACCCCCTCGCCCCTCTGTTGTGCCCACGAGCTCCGCGACGTCGCCCTCGACCCCCTCACCGAGCCACGTCCCGCCGGAAGCCCTGCAGCATCGCCCTCGAGCTCGTCTTCAACATTCGGCCGCCGGCAACCTCACCCTCGATTCGCCGCCGTTCGTGCTTCCCCGGCCTCCCTGAGCTTCTTTTAAGCACCCCTGTGAGCTCCTGATCCTCCCCCTATGCTCTCCCCCCTCCGTTCCCATTCTCTATCCGCCGTCCCCGTGCACCCGAGCTCCGGCCGCCGCCATGGCCGACGAGCCTTGCGCTCGCGAGCTCCTCCGCTCAAACCCGCCGCACGGTTGTGCTCCTGGAGCTCCCAGGAGTCGAGAGAACCCCTTTGGCCAGCCACTAGCACTCCGTAGCCTCGTCCCACTCGAAGTCCGAACACCTGCCGCCGCGCTTGTCGTTGCCGGCGAGATTCCGGCTGCTCCGTGACCTCCCGTCTGGTCCATTAGATGCCGAGTGCAAGAGCTCATGGCCTGTGCCTCCCGAGCGTCAAACCGCAGCCCCTAGCATGTTTCCGGCGATCTTCCGCCGCGAGTCGTGGTCACCGCCGGCCGAACCCCGGCGAGTGCCAACGTGGCCACTTAATTAGGTCCTAAACACCCCGGTAATCACCCCCTGGTGCCACTGCCACGTGGGCCCCGGTGCCAAAATTAATTAGCTTAATTTCTGTTTAGATTAGTGCTGATTTTGTGGGCCCCATAGGTCAGTTTGACCTGGCCCCGTCACACTTTGACCGACCCCACACGTCGGAGTTGACCAGGCTGATGTGTCTGTTGACCGGGCCCACATGTCAGCGTCACTAACCAGCCCCAGTCACTGACCAGTGGACCCCACTGGTCAGGTTTGACCCGGACCAGCCCTTGTTGACCTGCTGACGTCAGGATGAGGTCATGCTGACGCAATAATTCCTTTCTGGAATTAAAATAAATTAGGAAATGATTTATAAATTCCAGAATATATTCTAAACTTCAATAAATCATAGAAATTCAACCGTAACTCCAAATTAAATAAATTATATATGAAAAATTATCAGAAAAATTCAAGGAATCCATCCGTACCATTTTCATGCATGTTAGAACAACTTATAGATGCTGTTTAGCACAAATCATATTAATGGCATTTAAATATCCACATATGGAGTTTGAGTTTGAATCATGTATTCAAACCAACTTCATTTAAACCATAGCTAAGTGCATTAGCCCAAGACACATTCATATTGCCATGTCATAGCATGCATCATATTGTGCATTGCATTGATTGTGTTCTTTCTTGTTTGCCGGTATTTGTCCCCTCTCGATAGACATGATACCGATGATGTGATCGTTGACACTGATGAAGACTCAATGCTATCTTCAGAAGTGCCAAGCAAGCAAAAACCCCTTGTTCATTCCAATAAAATCGCACTCTCTCGCTCCTGCTCTCTTTTACTGCATTAGGACAACACCGATTCAACTGTTACATGCTGCGGTAGTTGAACCCCTTTATCCTCTGCATGACCTGTCATTCCAAAGTAAATAGATGAAACCCACTAGCATGAGTAGGAGTTGTTTGAGCCCTGTTGTGCCTACTCATTCATGTTTGTTGTCATGCCTGCTATTGCTTAGAGTTGGGTCAGGTCTGATTCATCGGGGATGAATCAAAGGCGTGTGAACATGTCCTACTGTGTGTGAGCTAAGTGTGTGAACACGATTTGGTAAAGGTAGCGGTGAGAGGCCATGTAGGAGTACATGGTGGGTTGTCTCATTGCAGCCGTCCTCAGGAACTGAGTTCTGTGTTTGTGATCCATGAACAGTTACTACCACACATTGGGTTCCGGTAACTCGACCCCTCTCGACTTATTAATCAACTTGATCTCTGTCCAGGAGTTGCAATTAGTTTCTGGTGTTTGTAGGTAGTGTTAGTAGTCTACCAAGTGGCACCCGGTACAGGTGGGCTTGGGACAGACTAGGCACAGTGGCACGGTGTACCAAGTGGCACCCGGTTGGTGGGCTTGGGAACCCTACTCACATCGTTTGGGGCCGTAAGCGACACCCCGGCCGGATCTCCTTGCGGATGGAACCCGAATAGGCGATAAACCTGGACTAGAGACTTGTTCGGTTAGTCAGGTCATGGCCGACTCCCTCGCCCGGCTTCCGCTTGAAGGTTGCCGAGGTACATGACGTGTACAGGACGGTAAGTGGCGGGAGCGTGTGTGAAGAAGTACACCCCTGCAGGGTTATCATTATCTATTCGAATAGCCGGATTCCTCGGATATGGAAACTTGGACCCCTTGTGCAGTTCATAGACAAGTGAAAGTGGATACTCTAAAATACGCAAGATAAGCGTGAGTGCTATGGATGGCGTTCTCGTAGGGAAACGGGAGCGGATCCATAGTGGTGTATTGATATGGCGAATATGTGGACTCGTGTGCGCCACCTCAAAAGAGTTACTTGCAGTCGTAGTTCAGGTTAGCCACCGAGTCAAAGCTGGCTTGCTGCAGTTAAACTCCACCACCCCCTTTGTTGATAATGATGCATGTGTAGATAGATCTGATGTAAGTCTTGCTGGGTACATTTGTACTCACGTTGCTTAATTTATGTTTTTGCAGAGAGACTTCAGTCTCACTAGTAGTTCCACGTGGACTTCGACGTTTAGCTTGTTACCTCAGCTACGATCTTGTGCCCTCGGCAGGATTTGGTAGATAGTCAGGCTTCTCAGCCTTTTTCATTTATAGTTGTCTGTACTCAGACATGTTAAGCTTCCGCATGTGCTTTGACTTGTATGCTCTGAGTGTTGGGTCATGAGACCTATGTTTGTAATATCTCGCTCCTCGGAGCCTATTGAATAAACTACTTGAGTCGTAGAGTCATTTTGTGATGCCATGTTGTATTGCACATATCGAGCATATTGTGTGTATGTTATTGAAATGCTTGGTATGTGTGGGATCTGACAACCTAGTTCTTTATCCTTGGTAGCCTCTCTTACCGGGAAATGTCTCCTAGTGTTTCCACTGAGCCATGGTAGCTTGCTACTGCTCCAGAACACTTAGGCTGGCCGGCATGTGTCCTTCTTCGTTCCTGTGTCTGTCCCTTCGGGGAAATGTCACACGATGAATACCGGAGTCCTGTTAGCCCGCTACAGCCCGGTTCACCGGAGTCCTGCTAGCCCAGTGCTACAGCCCAGATTCACTCGCTGATGACCGACACGTTCGATGTTGGGTCATGGATGCCTGTCCCTGTAAGTTAGTGCCACTTTGGGTTCACGACTAGCCATGTCAGCCCGGGTTCTTTGTCATATGGATGCTAGCGACACTATCATATACGTGAGCCAAAAGGCGCAAACGGTCCCGGGCCAGGTAAGGTGGCACCCGTGGGAATACCTTGCGTGAGGCCGCAAAGTGATATGATGTGTTACATGCTAGATCGGTGTGACTTAGGATCGGGGTCTGTGACAGGAGGTTTCTCTAGTTTACCATACAAAGGATGAACCATGGCTCCTGCCAGGGTCGGCAATGAAGGCTGACAAGAGGACACCAGCCGATTCTTCTGGAGGTCAAAGGGGTTGCCTACAACGAGACCTATCCAACGCAGGACATCCCTATCGTTCTTAAAGTCTACAGTAATGAATTTGACTAGGTTGCTCTCGAGGAAGTCCTTAAAATCCTGGCACTCAACATCGGCATGGCATATGTGGTAGACCAAGCATAAGTCATGCACGCAAACCTGGATCATGGCGGGCTTCTTCCTCTCTTCGTCCTTTAGATCCTTCTCTGGTCCTAGGACTGTGGTGTACTCAACATCTAGCCCCACGACCCACTCATCATTTGAGTTTTCGAACATGCGTCTGAAGCGAGAAAGGCATCCTTTCACCGTCGCGGAAGAACGGGTGTAGATGACATCGAACTCATCGCCGGTGATGGTTCTAACCTTGTACTCACCGCCGATCGTGGAGATTTGGGACGCCATGGATTTGGGAGGAGGGTTAGGATTAGTGGAAGTATCGTAATGTGAATGGACAGGATGACTAGGAGCGAACCGCCGTAATATTGAAGGACGTGCGGGGATGAGTAGGAGCGAACTACCAGCGTGCGAACGGCAGGGTAGTGGCTTTCCATTCTCCCATGATACGGGCTTCCGAGAGCCCTTGGATCTGAGATCGAACGGTTGCATGGCATGATTCTAGACCTATGGGTGAATATCCTATCCTGGAGGGTTATTCTGCAAATTTTCAGCAACTTAGCATGCGACCATTTGATCTCAGATCCAAGGGCTGCCAGCAGCCTGTATCATGGTCGCGCCTACCACGACAGTCGCGTCGCTCGCGTGCTCGTGCTCTTGGAGATTTAACACGGTGCGTTAGGCTATCTGATGTTGGCATGTCATACATAGTCATCACTTGGTCACTCATACTACAACAAGGTTGGCTATAAGTGTATTTTTTTACTCCTCTCTATCTCTTTCTTCGTACTCCCTCCGTCCCATAATATAAGAATGTTTTTGACACTAGTGTAGTGCCAAAAACGTTCTTATATTATGGGACACAGTGAGTACTAGTATTTATTGCATTTGCCAAGGAGTGACCTCTTCCAATGAAATGGTGTTGCTAAGTTTGCTTCATTTAATTAGCTATAGACTCAAAATTGTCTTTTCACCTAGGTACACACGCTTTTCACCGTTTCTTCCTTGGGTCACCAAACTAGTCTCTCTCTTCTTGATTAACTTGCCACATCAGACTTTATTCCTATGTGGCAACCTTAAGCACCTGTAGGAGCAAGTAAAAGTAAGTACAATAGTGCGCTTTACATGGCATTTTTGCATATGTGGAGGAAAGAGAGGCAAGGAAAAAGTGGAGAAGTGGGCTCTCATGCAAGAGCCAGCCTCTACTACATGGTGGAGCATTGGGAGAGGCACCTGTATGGAGGTGGTCAGGAATCGGGAGACTCACGCCGGTCGTAGCGCCGCAGTTAAAATGATAATGGCAAGTAAAATCACGGGGCCCCACCTGTCCAGCAGTAACTCGCTGTCAAATCACACAGCCCTACGTTTGCAGCAGCCTACTCCCTCGTCTTCTCGCGTCTTTGTCGAACCGACTAGGCGGAACTGCCCGGCCGCCTACCGCACAGGAAAAGCCCCGCCCTCGACTTTTAAATAGTATACAGTATACTAATTTTGTATCCATGGATTGCGTCCACGCCATGGAGCAAAGCGTCTAGAAAACGGAGGAGAGACGGTGGTCTTGCAATAGAGAAGAGGGAGAGGCGAGACAGTGGTTTTGGAATGGAGATGATGGAGAGGAGAGGAGGTGGTTTTGCAATGGAGAAGGTCAAAAGAGGGAGAGGCGAGACGGTGGTTTTGGAATGGAGATGATGGAGAGGAGAGGAGGTGTTTTTGCAATGGAGAAGAGGGAGAGGAGCGTGCGGCAGCGATTTAGGATTGGACGAGAGGGCCAGCGCGCTGTAACTGGATCAAAATCAAAATCAATTTACCCTTCAATTAAGAAAGCGACCCCACATTAACTAGTCTCCCTTTTATTCTGGGTCATAATTGACCATGATTTTCGCACATAAAATATATGTTATACGTTGCAAAAAAAATATAATTTGTAAGTACATTCAGATACGAACCAAACGATACAATTTTTGGTGACATGCATTCACATTTTGCTTGTCAAATACAGTACATGGTCCAACTTTGACCCAAAATATGCAAAACAACAAAACAAATACTTCCAAGACCAGCACCGCTCTTCAGCTCTTCTCCTCTTAAACCACCGCCGCTCCTCTCTTGTTCCAATCTAAATGCAGCGTCGCTCCTCTCCTCTTCCATTTCAAAACCACCACCCCTCCTCTCCTGTTCCAGTCCAAAACCAGCATCGCTCCTCTCCCATTCTAATCCAAAACCAGCACTACTCCTCTCCTCTTCCATTCAAAAACCACTGCCGGCGAGTGAAGGTGCTGTGGAGAAGTAGATCGATGGAGGAGTACAACCGATACGTGAGGATCGCAGACGGCGACCCTGTGAAGCTAGCTAGGATGTTGGAGATACAGTCTTGGTTTGACAACAAGGACCAACTAGCGGCGACGGCGACATCCATGGCCAAATATCTGCAACAGAGTGAAAAGGCGGCGATACTCCCGGAGGGAGTCGCGTCGGAGTACATAGAGCTGCTCCTCTGGGCTATGGAGCAAACATATTCGCCGAATCCGATCGTGAGGGAGCGGTGGTGGGAGTATTGATCCCAGATGGAGCATCCACCAGAGATTAAAGGATCGATCATCTATAGGGTGCCTTTTGTGAGGGCGTCCTGCCAGAGCGAGCCGGTGGAGTATTCGTCGACCGAACCCAACTGCAAGAGGAGAAAAGCAGTTGGCCCGACGAAGCTTCCCCGCCATCGTCTCCCTCGCCTTTCACATCGTCTCATGGGGCAGCTGTCTTCCGCCGAGGAATAGGAGGGGGCTGCCCCCCCCCCCAGCCCAATAGTCGGGCAGGTTGTGAATTGTCAGGAGGAGCTTAGGGTTGTCAGTATTTGCAGGTTGTGAATTGTGTTTTGTGTTGTGTATTTTGACAGTACGTTCATATATGAATGTCTTTTGAATTTCAGATTTGCAGTATTGAGCATATGAAATATTTTATGAATTCTAGATATCTATTTTTAGCACTTAAAAAATGTAGTTTCATAGGAGTATAAAAGTGCAGACAATGTGATTCTCAGAGAAGAAACTGCAAGTTTCAGTTTCAGATAAGAAACTGCAAGTTCAGTTTCAGATAAGAAGCTGCAACTTTTAGAGGCAGAGCATTTATATTAACATGGCCTTTTCAAACAAGGTTAACATCATGTTGGAAGTTTTATTCATGGTCAAAAATGGAACTACCAGCCAGTTAACATCATGTTGATCAACATTCATGCATAGCACATCTTCATATGATGCACAGTCAAAATGCCCACACAATGTCGTGTGTGCGAAACACAGAGAAAATGAGGTACGAAGTTTTGGCAAGTGTTGGACATGGTTTTGGGCTGCCCCGTCTAGGCTTTCATTTTTAACATCCGCAGCCCACGACCTCGGATGGGAGGTCCATAGGCCTGTTTGTATTTTCTTAGGGCCGTCATGTATCGACCGGCCTATGGACCTCCCATCCGAGGTTTTATTTTTGACAGCCCAATTTATGTATTTGTTTTTGAAGAAAACGCAGAGGTCTGCTCTATTTTTCTATATGAGAATAGGAACGCCAGGTCCAACTTATGTTTCCCTTCTAACTATATTATATATATTTAAATTATTTTATATGTTGACTGTTTAGTTCACATAATTGGCAAATAGATGACCACTCTCGCGATCCCCTTCGCCCCCGCCACCACATCCACCCTCGCCGCCGCCCCCGCCACTACCTCCACCCTCGCCGCCGTCATAGATCTCGCCACCACCCCCCGCCTCCTGACTCCGGGCGCGCCTGCCCCCCTCAGCAAGTCCGCTCGCGCGCCCCATGGAGTCGTCGGCCATTTCCATGGGGGAATGGCTGGAAGACAGCAGATGTACAAGATGCATCTCCCACATGTCTACAAAGCCTTCCCACGGATGCTCCAGCCGCTCAACTCCGTCGCGCCGGCGGTGCTGCGGGAGACTCGAGGGAGGAGATGGAGGGAGCGGGCGGTGCGGATCCGCGACGACGCTCTCTCCTGGACCCAGTGCAAGTGCGAATGGAGGGAAGCAGAGGAGGAAGCTGCGAGGGAGGAAGCCGAGGAGGGACCGAATCTGTTCTCTCACTCGCGCAGGTATGCTCGGATGTGCAAGGATCATGTGAATTGGGAGCTGCTGAATCTAGCCCGGATCTACTTCGAAGGAGATTTCTTGGAGAAGCACAGGATGCCCCACCCCAGGGAGCCGCCAATTGCGTTCATTCGATGGGCGAAAGGAGAAGTGAATTCAGGAGATCCACGTCGTGCTGCGAGATGGGAATGTTTGACTAGACTCATGCCCGCCAGCACGCCACCGGAGCCGGAGCAGGTGGATCCCCTACCTTACCTCTCCCCCAAACCTGCAGAAGATTAAAATTAAGCTTGCAATCTGCTTCATTTGAGTTGTCTGGTGGTTATTTATGCTTCGTGAGAGACAACATCTGGCTGGAGGATGAGAAGGAACCAGGAACTCTGATGTATTTCCCCTATCACAATGGGGGGGAGCACCGGTTGGGCAGTGGTATGGCCCACCTCCACCCCAATTGGGGGCACAATCTGGGCAGGCTCCTGTAATTGCCCAAGATCAATCTGCTGGTGGTTCTGACTCTCGGATCAGGGGGAAATCTCAAGTCAAGAATCAACAAAAGAAGAGACAGGACATCCAGAAAACTGCTCATGTCCCTGCTTCGGGCCTTATGGCATACTCTGAGGTGATCTCCTACAACTGTGGGGAACCAGGGCATCATTTGGATAAATGTGTCAAGCCCAAGAGTTGTTTTATCTGCAAAATGGTTACCCATAAAGTTGAGAATTGCCCTGTCAGAAGGAAAACCCACAGTTCTGCTAGATATGTTGGAAGTGCTGCTCCAGGATTAGGGTTTTACCACGTAGACCCACCTGATGAAAATGCTCAGTATCATGGCTCCCTGAAGAATGTGGGGATTGTTCTGGTAGAAGCTGGTGAAGTGACCAAGCAGGAACTTGCCACTGAGTTTGCAGACATTTACAAAACCAACTGGCCCTGGCCAATCAATGCCCTAGATGAGTGGACATTCTTGGTCAAATTCCCTCCTGAAATAGATGTAGTTCAAGTTGTTGGATACCCCTGTTTTGGTCTCAAAAAAGAAAATGTTGTAGTCAATGTTGAAGTCTGGAAAGGCAGGATTGAGGCTGAAGAGGACCTCTAGGAAATTTGGATCAAGATCAGGAAATTGAACCTCCAAGTGGTGTGACTGGACTATGCTGGATCAAATCACTTCTACTCTGGGGGTCTTACTGGATGTGGATTGGCGGCATCATTTCAAGTCATTCTATGAAACTTTTAGGGTCAAAATCTTATGTCAAGATCCCTCCAAAATCCCTGCTGAAAGGTTTTTTGGAGTTGGGAACAAAATCTACAGGCTACTCATTGAGGTGGAGTCCTTAACCCCCACTGAAACTGGCACCTCCACCAACCTCTCTGCTGGTACATATGTCTCTGCAGCTGAAACTGGTACCAATCTTACTGAAGATGTTGAATCCAACAGGAGCTCTAGATCTGAATCAGATAATGGGCCTGCTGCCAATTCTGGGGGCCCTAACATCATAGGACAGTCTTTTGGCCACAATCAGATGCTTGGAGAAACTACACCCACTTCAGTCCTCAAGACACACCTCCCTGATTCTCCATACACTCCTCAACTCAGCATCCAGGAAAAGATCTTGAATTCTGTGCTTGATGAAACTGATGGATTCAACCTCCTCAGGGAAATGGAGCTCCCGAAAGATGATGATCTGATGAAATTAGAAGGTTATGTAGATCTACAAGAGGATCAAGAGGCACTTGTTGAAACAACTGAACTCCCAGACAATTTGGACTCAAAATACAACTCTGACTTCCCTACCCTTCCTAAGGAGAAGCACCTTCCCAAATGGGGTCCTGTTCAAGCCACCAGAACCAGTGACAGGGTAGCTGGTGACAAGAGAACCACTATTGAAAAGGCTCAACAGCTCAAAGAGGTTCAGAACCTGGAAGTGCAAAAACCCCAGGGTATGAAACACACTTCCTTCTCCATCTTTAATGATCCTTCCTTCAATGCCATTACTGCTAAGATTGGTGTAGATGTTACTACTCTTAATGATGGCATTTAATGCTCTTCCTTTATTTACCCTCACCAAAACAGATCTGAAGGCTCTGTTTTGTGAGATTTTTTCTCTAGATGGTAGTTCTAGTTTAGACTGCCTTCGATAAAGTTGACCTTGATTTCCTTATGAAACTCCTGGAGCTTAGAGGTTTTGGGGGTAAATGGACTAGTTGAATCCAGCAACTTACTCATGGGGGGTCTGTTGGGGTCAAGTTAAATAACTATGAAAGTGATTTTTCCTTGCTGGTAAGGCCTTAGGCAAGGTGACCCCATCTTCCTGCTTTTGTTTAATTTAGTAGTGGTCGTTCTTACTAAAATGATGAGCAAAGATTCTGATCATAGTCTAATTTCAGGGCTCTGTCCTGAGGTCTGCCCTAGTGGCATCATCTGCCTTCAATATGCAGATGATACCATCCGTTTCTTAGACAAAGACTCCACACATGCTAGCAATCTGAAAACTGTTCTAACCTGTTTTAAACAAGTCTCAGGCATGAGAATCAACTACTCTAAAAGTGAACTCATCCCTATCAACATGGATGATCAGGAGTTAGCTGACTTCCTCTCTATTCTAATCTGTAATAAAGGTAACTTCCCATTAAGTACCTAGGTATCCCTCTCCACTATGATAAACTGAGGAGAGAGGATATCCAACCCCTTTTGGATAAAATCATTAAAAGGATTGCTAGGTGGAGGAGCAAACTTCTCTCTTACAGAGGTAGATTGATCCTCATACAAGCTTGTTTGGCTAGCATTCCAGTGTATCTCCTCTCCTTCTTCAAGTTCCCTAAATGAGCAGTGAACCTCATCAATTCTCAGATGTCTCATTGCTTGTGGAATGATTTTGAGGGAAATAGGAAGCTACACCTTGCTAATTGGGCCCTAGTCTGTATGAAAAAAGATTTTGGAGGCCTAGGCATACCTAACCTCCAAGAAATTAACATCTGTCTTCTAGGGTCTTGGATTAAAAGATTCTATGAGGAAGACCTGAAACCCTGGAAGCTTCTTATTGCCCATAAATACCTATGAAATAAACCTAATATTTTTTGTCCCTTCCTCCAACCCTAAGACCTCTAGATTCTGGAAAGGATTAAAATCTATTATGCATGCTATGAAATTTGGCTACAGATGGAACATAGGGGATGGGAGCAGAACCAGGTTCTGGGAAGATACTTGGTTTGGCACATCCCCCCTAGCAGTCCAATTTTGGCCTATTTACTCTGTCCGCAATGAGCTTAACAAAAGTGTCAATGAAGTTTGGGACGGTCAATGCCTAAAACTCTCTTTTAGAAGGAACTTTAGTGATAGTCTCATGGAACAATGGTTCCAGTTGGAGCCAAAATCATTACCTTTACTGCCGAGCCGGATGCCCTGATTTGGCAGCTGGACAATAAGGGGAAGTATTCCTCCAGCTCCCTCTATCATGTTATCAACTTTAGAGGGGTTCAACCCGTGTTTATCCCTGCTGTCTGGAATTGAGAGTTCCCCTAAAATTCATGTATTTCTCTAGCTTCTCTCCAAAAACAAATTGATGACTAGGGTTAACCTTAGGAAGAGACACATCATCAAACCCCTTGATTGTGTTTACTGCTTGGAATAAGAGTCTTGTTCTCACCTATTTTTTGAATGTATAGTTGCTAAACATCTCTGGGCCCACATTGAGGAATATTTCTCTATTCAGATTGGCTCATCCTTCGAATCTGTCGCCAGATTCTGGATTGCTACCAAAAAGTGCTCAGTTTTAAACATTGTTAGCTCAGTTGTCCTTTGGTGCCTCTGGAAATATAGAAATGCTATGATTTTCAGTAACACCTCCTGGATTTCCATTCCGCGGGTCTTGAGGTTGATCAGGAACATGGTGAGGAACTGGGCGATTCTCTCCTCCGGATCAAACAGGGACAAGTTGATGAGCTTCGTGGAAACCCTAACAAGATCCCTCCAGAAACCATTGGCGATCACTTGTGGTTGAACAAGGCTCGACCTGCTCTGGGGCTGAACCCGTGGGCTCGTCCCAAGATCTCTGATGAAGATGATGGGCACCTGGCGCCGAAAAAGAGGGACATCCACCATGCTACGCCTTCCAGCCCTGTGTCTCCGCTTGCTTACTAGTCACCGCAGGCTGACACGTCCCCTCAGCTGAAGACCATGAAGGCTTCGCTGGACCCTCCTTGCGTCATTTGAGTGCTCTATCCGCTCTTCCTTTGGCACCGCTCGGGTGATTTGTGTTATTCAGAGAACTTGTTCATCCACCACCCCCCCTAGTTTGTAGCTTTTCTACCTTTGCTTTCGAACTGCTCTTTGAGCTGCTGTATCAGAATATGTTGTGGTTTTGTTCTCAGCAATGGAACCGGGGAGATGCTCCCTGTTTTTCTAAAAAAAATATTTTATATGTTATTATATATTATTTTTATTGTCATCATATATTTAACAGATACTTACATATGTAAGAAAACAATATGCCACATCTTATTAACTTATAAAAATAATTTCTTAACAAATAAAATCATGGATTGTTTTGGCACGAAAATCCTAGTGATTGTGTACAAAAGATTGGTAAGATTTAAGGACAAATGTAATAATATCACTTATTATTTAAATATATTTATAACAAAATTCTCAGCCCCTTTTTATTTTTTGATAACATTACTGGCCCAACCCAACATTATATTAGAATCAGCCCAGCAAAATCATGTATTTCGAGAAAGTGCAAATGTCCTGTAATTTTTTAGGAAATAAAATAAACGGACCGCATGGACGCTACATTATTTGTTCAACCAGCCCAGCTAATGGTTGTAATTCAAAAAAAAAGATCAAATTGACTGTAAATTCTACCGCACAAAAAAGACTGTAAATTCTGAAAAAATGGGTTGAATACGTGCCACATTTTTGGAGGCTGAAATGTGGGCCAATAGGTCGAAGCCAATGCAAGTCGTTGTCAATTTAGTCAACAAATGATTCTAACATGTTAGCCGTTGGATTTACATCCGACGACCGGCATCCATCTTCAATCTCTCGTCTTCTTCCTCCAGTGCTGCCGGGACCACCTCCCGCCTCCTACTGCTAGTAGCTCTCCTTAGCACGCTTCGCTATGAAGCGCTACTCCATGGCCAGGCCATCCCTCCACCCCTCCACACCTCCTGTTCTTCTCCACCGACTGCCAAACCACACCGCACTAGAACCAGTTAACCCTCGTACACAACTCTGTCTACAACTCTACTCCCGCGTCTTCCCATCTCCGGCTCGTTGCTGTCCGGGGCCTCGCCGTCGTCCACCACCTTGGATGCGCTCGGCGCGACGTGGTCAACGTGGTCAACGAACGACACCATCAGAAGTAGACTGTGCGTGGAGAGGCTGACAGCTGGGTCCACGGCCGCACACAAGGAAATGCCTCCTTATTACGCGCAAAATAATGATTCCTCCACCTGACATCTGGGACCCACCGGAAGGGCCTCTGTATTTCGCGAAATAAAGTGCCCCCCGCTGACATGTCGGACCCACCAGCTATATTTGCATGCAAGGAAGTGCCTCCTTATTACGCACAAAAAATGAATATTTCCCCTGCCAGCTAGAACCCAGCATAGTGGGAGGCTGACTTGTGGGCCTACCAAGTTGACGGGGATGGAGGGCTTTGTCAACTTAGTCAATATGAACGATTCTAGCTCCTGTTACCGTACGATGTTCATCCAACGGCCGTAGTGCTTCTTCAACATCTGGTCTTCTTGCTCCAGCCGCCCAAACCAACGCCGGTCGTGCCGCGTGCTCCTGCCTCCCGTGGCCGGCTGTGATGCCGTGGAGGCCTCACCGCCCCCTACTACTCCCACCGCTGGCCAGGACATCCCTCTACTCACCCACACTCCATGTTATTCTGCGGCGACAAGAGCCTCACACCGCAGCCGAACTAGTGAACCGTCGTACTCCTCTTCGCGTGGGCATCACTGCTGCATCTTCCCCGGCTCCGAGTCATCCCCTTCCTAGTCCTCGTCGTCGTCCACCGCCCTAGTGCTCTCGGCATGGCATGGTCAATGTGGTCAACGACCGACTTCCATCGGAAGAGTACTGTACATGGAGAGGCTGATAGCTGGGTCCACGGCAGCCGCAAGGTAGTACCTCCTTATTACGCGGAAAATAATTATTCCTCCACCTGACAACAGGGACCCACCGGACGGGCCACCAGTATTTTGCGAAAAAATCGTGTTCCCCTGACTGTTGGGACCCACCGGACGGGCCACCGTATTTCGCGAAAAAAAACTTTCCCCCGCTGTCAGCTCGGACCCACCAGAAGTGCCTCCTTATTACGCACAAAAAAATGAATACTCCCCGGCTAGCTGGGACCCACCTTGCTGGGAGGCTGACTTGTGGACCTACTAAGTTGACGGGGACGAAGGGCTTTCTCAACTGAGTCAATATGAACGATTCTAGCTCTAGTGACCATACGATGTCCATCCAACGGCTGTAGTGCTTCTTCAACCTCTGGTCTTCTTGCTCCAGCCGCCCAAAGCAGCACCGGTCGTGCCGCATGCTCCTACCTCCCGTGGTCGGCTGTGCTGCCACAGAGGCCTCACCACCCCCTACTATTCCCACCGCTGGCCAGGCCCTGCGGCGACGACAGCCTCACACCGCAGCCGAACCAGTGAACCCTCGTAGTCCTCTCCGCGCGGGCTTCCACTGCCGCGTCGTCCCCTTCCTAGGCCTCGCCGTCGTCCACCGCCGTGGTGCTCTCCGCGCGACGTGGTCAACATGGTCAAGGAACAACTTCCATAGGAAGAGTACTGTACGTGGAGAGGCTGACAGTTGGGTCCACGGCCACAGCCCAGTTTTTTTGTGATTTGCCAAGTAAGTCGCTTTGTCAGGCCTGTTGGGCTGCAAATCTTTCAAGACGAGGAGAGCTTTCATTCGGCTGGCCAAGAAAATGGCCCATCAGTGATGAGAAATGGGTTGTACATTTTTAAAACACATCAAACCGACAATTAGTTTCAAATATCTTTTTTTCATTTCAAGATTTTAAATTACATTAATTTTTATGCGTGGAGAATTTGTTGGATTTTATATTGATATACATTTATTTTTAAAATCAGTTTGAATGTGAGTCAAAATTTCGAGATTAAAAACAGTTCGGACCGCACCGAAATATGCAAAATTTCATATAATTTTTTAACCGTTGCCACAATATGGGCTGTAATGCTAACAAAAAGAATATGGGCTCCAAAAAAACCTTAAGAATTAGCAAATGGGCTGTAAATTATTAGAAATAATGGTAGATGGGTTGTATGTTGTTTTCCACAGATTTGAGGCTTTCCTAAAAAAAGGTTAACGCACAAGCACTGACTGTTGGATGTCCATCCAACGGCCGTCGTGCTTCTTCAATCTCTGCTCTTCTTGCTCCATCCGCTCAAACAAGCACCGGCGGGACTGCCTACTCCCTCCTCCTCACGGCCAGCTGTGCTGCCGCGCAGGCCTCACCGCCCCATCGTACTCCCGTCGCTGGGCTAGCCATCCCTCTACTCACCCACACCTGCTGTTATTCTCCGGCGACGGCAGACGAACCAGTAAACCCTCGTACAGTCGTACTCCCCTCCGCGTGGGAAACAACTACCGAGTCTTCCCTGCCTCCGTGTCGTCCCCTTCCTAGGCATCGCCGTCGTCCACCGCCCTGGTGCTCTCGGCGCGGCGTGGTCAACGTGGTCAAGGAACGACTTCCATCAGACGTGGACTGTACATGGAGAGGCTGACAGCTGGGTCCACGGCCGCAGCAAGGAAGTGCCTCCTTATTACACGGAAAATAATGATTCCTCCACCTGACAACTGGGACCCACCGGACGGGCCACTGTATTTCGCGAAAAAAACATTTCCTCCTGACTGCTGGGACCCACCAGCTACAGCTTCGAACGCAAGGAAGTGCGTCCGGGCAAAAAAAACGATTCTCCCCCTGACTGCTAGGACCGACCAGCTACATCTTCGCAGGCAAGGAAGTGCCTGACAGTCGGGACCCACCTGGTCGAAGCGTACGTAGCGTTGTCATTCTAGTCGCGAATGTGTACGTACATATATACTGGTCGATGTAGACGCGCGCATGTGTCGTAGTAGGGCGCGCACGTAGCATGTACACGTACGTACAGCGGCCAGGGTGCAAGAAAGAAAATACGGCCATGTATGTGTACATACGGGCGGGGTCTCGAACGCCTACTCGCGCATACGTACGGCCAGGGCTCATGTACATGGCTAGGTCGGAACGAGAAACAGCGTCATCGTCGTGTTCATGGGGAGGCAACTGAATGCGTTGTGTTCATGGGGAGGCAACGGAATGCATCGTGTTCATGGGGAGGCAACAGAATGCGTCGTGTTCATCGGGAGGGCTTGGACGGAACAGGCGATGGAAACAAGGCCTGGCGTACCGCAGAATGGAGGAAACGGCCATGTGTTCGACCGGCCACATTCGAAACGGGATCCTGTTCATCGGGAGGGGTCTGGCGTACCGCAAAACGGAGGAAACGGACCTCCTACGGTCGAAACAGGGGTCCTGTTGATCGGGAGGGGTGTGGCGTACCGCAAAACGGACGAAACGGACTTGTGTTGGAGCGCTACGGTCGAAACGGGGGTCCTGTTCATCGGGAGGGGTGTGGCGTACCACAAAACGGGACTCCACGGGATACTGTTCATCTCCACCGTCGACCTCCTCCAGCCTCCACGGGCTCCTGTTCATCCAGCCTCCACGGGCTCATGTTCATCCAGCCTCCATGGGCTCCTGTTCATCCAGCCTCCACCGCGCGCTACTCCACCGGCTACTGTTCAACCACCCCTCCACCGTCTACTGTTCATCCAGCCCTCCACACCACGGGATCCTGTTCAACCACCCCTCCACGGGCACCCCTCCACCGTCTACTGTTCATCCAGCCCTCCACACCATGGGGTCCTGTTCAACCACCCCTCCACCATCTACTGTTCAT